>NC_142366.1:23006183-23345982 GCF_059441175.1 Urocampus carinirostris
AATGTTGAGAGAAGCACAAGAGAAAAATGAGCAACAATGACCTGCAGTTTTTAATATGTATACTGAATGTCACCAAAGGTATGCACGACTCCAGATCACCCACTATAGCTGTATATGCTGACTAGCATTTATCAACCAGAGAACATTTGAGGAAACATCCATCTCAATATTATTTTACCTAAAAATAGAACTTACGGACACGCCGTTTACTGCAATAGATGCCTCTCTTAATCGCAACATTTGCTACTTAAGTTTGCTTTTTATTGCTGGTGATTGAAAAGTATCAGTTATCACCTGGATTATAAAAAATGAACCTCGGTGCTTTTGCAGAAGTTTTAAAAAACATTAGCTCGTTTCTATGATGGAGATTCAATTTAACGGCAACGTTTCCAAATTCTGGTCAACATTTTCATTAAAAAAAATACATCTATCTACCCCGGTCATATCCCTCGAGAGGGGTGACTGACAGAAAGACAAACACATACACCAAACTAAAAAAAAGAAAAATATAAGAAATGAGCCAAAAACACGAAATATTTGACCATGGCGGACCCAAATGCCCAAACACCCAAACAAGTTAAGCACCTCGGCACCCAAGTCGGTCATGCTTTCGTCCCTCCAGATAAAACGGGACACAAGAAAGCAACAGCAGGGCCCGACAGCTTTCACTGGTTTACCTCTGCCGCGTCATACAGGTGACCTGCCCATCCCTTAGAACACGTCCAAACATCCCACTATCCTTTCACAACACCTCTCCACTCATTCCTATCACCAATAATAGCTATAGCTTCCCAAAAAAATAATTAAAAGCTGAAAAATATGATTGCATTGTTTAATCCATCATTTCAATTGATTGCAGCTAAATTAGTGCTTGTGTGTTATTTTTTTTGTATGTTTTTTTTACCAGTTTGCATGAGTTTCTTAGAGTTAAAAAACCATCAGTTGTTGTTTTGTATTGTTTTTTAACAAATGCACAGCTAATAAACACTACAAGACATTAAATCGTAGTGAAAGAAAGTGAAACTTACACCCCTGAATCACTATCTAATTATAAGCTTCCGAAATATCACCAGCATTATGGCTAAGGCATTTTTTATGTCATTAATTTACTGGTCCAGCCCCTGTGAGCAGGGTTGGGTAGGGTTACTTTAACTGGATTACTTTCAATGACTTTTGGATTACTCCAATACCAAATATGCTAATGAAAGACAAAAGAAACTAAATATGAATAAAATGATGACTCACAACACGTGGTAAGCTTTCTCTCTTGGCTTTGATCTCTTTGATCTCCGGCAAAACGAACATAAAATGCGACAGAAACATAATGAAAATAAATCCAAACAGCTTGCCAACATCATTTTTTGCCGTTCTACGTATTCCGTTACTCCCAAAGCCTGCACAAAATTTAGTAATTTTATTCATATTTAATTTCTTTTGTCTTTTATTAGCATATTTGGTATTGGAGTCATCCAAAAGTAATTGAAAGTAATCCAGTTAAAAGTAACCCTACCCAACCCTGCCTGTGAGAGTGCTTTTTGTACCGTGTTGCCCCAAGGTAAAGTGAATTTGGCAGCTCTGGTCTCCAGATTTTACTGGTCCATATTAGTGATATTTTTCCTTGTTTGAAAACTAAAGTCCTATGCTGACTCCGTCTTTTTTAATGCTGCACAGTTCCTCGCGTGAAAAAAAAAAAAAAACCTTACGTGCACAAATCCTGAAAGCCCGTCATTGTTAATGGCGAGTGTGCGGTAGTGGCAAGAGCCTATCTTAAACGGCTGTGCCATCTCGGACAATGGGGCGCATTATTCTCTCTTTCTCTGGCCTTTGTTTTGCGTGGGTGCTCCTGCGTCAGTAAAGGGAAGCCTACAGACAGTACAATATGCACTGTCCATGTCCAGGCTACAGTCCGTTGAGCACAAATACCAACTTGTTAGTGAAAAACAGCTGAGTGCAACAAAAGAGTGATAAAAGAGCTGATGCTTCATATTCAGAAGAGGGGCCTAGACCGGGACAGTAATGGAGTAATGGGAGGGGACAGGGTGTGGGAAAGGAATTCAAGAATAAATACTCGACTTAAGTGAATGGTCTTTAAGTCTACCACACTGTTGAACCCGTTGTCTCCCTTATATAAGCTCTGATATGAGTCATAATAAAAGATTTAATGTGGTCTTGTTTGCACAGCTAGTTTAATCGTTTTTCTACAGTGGAAGATAATTACAGGGATTGGGTTTAACGGGTGCATGGCGGATGATCATATTATTGCACTGATTTAACAGAATCCATTATGCTTAAATCGAAATCACATCAATTGTTTTTTTTTTTTTGTGGGATGTAGTTCATTCCCTTTAATTTTAGTACATTCAAATAAAGATTTAAAAATAATCTTTGTATTACACAGGCCAATGCATGATTAGGTATTTTTAAATGCATATTGTGAAGACGGACATGACAAATAAGAAAGGAGAAAGGACCCAATTGCGTTATGTTTCTTTCAGTTTTATTAAAAGAAAGGGAAAGGGTTGCACCCACGATCCGGTTATCGCTGGACGCAGGGAAGCAGGTCGCTCTGAACGCGGAATTGGGACTTCCGTGGCGTGCGATGGCGGGAACGGGACAAAACGGGTCAGTAGCTGGGGCAGGAGAGCAAAAAACGTGGTCGGGATCAGAAACGAGTCGAAAGCCAGGAGAGGAGAGTAGACGTGGTCAGGATCAAAAAAGGGTCGAAGCCGGGAAACAGAAGGGAGCAAAAGCAGGTGGGGGTCAGGGTCGAAAAAGCTTGCTTTGAGTACACAGAGGTTCGCAGACAGACTGACAACCGGTGACAGATAGACGTGGGTTTAAATAGTGACAGGGATATGAAATTTGAAAAAATCTTATACAGTAAATTGGATTTTGTTTTAAAACACAAAAAAATAAGAAATTGTTGTCTTCCATTTATCCGAGAATAGTAGAGTTGAATCATCTTTCCTCGTCAGTTTCGAAGACGACTGCTTTTTTACTCCTAATTGTTTGCATGATTTTTTTCTAACTGGTGGAATATTACAACTCTAGACAGGGTGCAATGTATTTTAATTGTTTTTTGATTCGAGCAGACGTGTCAAAGCAGCTCTGCTGAACAATAACAGAAGTTGTGCTGTGCGCTGGACGCAGGAAGCAAGTCGTTCTCACACTAAATGTAATCCGATTACGGAAGTGGATCTTCCATAACGAGCGATGGCGGTGTCAGGGACGGAAAAACAGGTCGGTAGCCGGGACAGGGAGAGCAAAAGCGTGGTCGGAAACGAGTCGTAAGCAAGGACGGGAGAGTAGACGTAGTCGGGATCAAAATGGGTTGTAAGCCGGGACGGGAGAGCAGAAGTGGTCGGGAACAAAACAGGTCGTAGCCCGAGACAAACGGGGGAGCAAAAACGGGACAGGCGGGAGTCAGGGTCAAAAAAGGCTTGCCTTGTATAAAAAGAGGTTCGCAGACGGACTGACCACCGGGGAGTAAAAGGACTGAGTTGAAATAGGGACAGGGAGCCAATCAGAGCCCGCAGCGGTTGGCGCCAAAAGAGCGGGCGCAGTTGATTCACATCGGTAATTATGACATTAGCAATGTTATTTCATTTTGCTCTGATTTATGGATCACCATTTATAAATAATTAAAAAAATAAACACTGGATTTTTCTTAAAATAACTTTTACATTAAGCATAAGTGCGTGTGATTCTATCCATATACATACTGTATACAGAATTGCAACCAAATTTGTTTTGTACTGGGTTGGACACGAGGAGGGCCCTAAAGGGGCAATGATGTTAACTTGAACGATTATTTTTGACGAATGTCATGAATTGTGTAATGTTATGTGAGAAATAGATGCCATCTTGTGCTGACAAACAACAATTCAATAAACCTTTTCATTTTTTCTTCAGTAATGCACATCAACGCAAATACTTTCGGTAGAATTGTCAAAGCAAACAAAGGCATGGAAAAGTACAGATAAGCTGGAACAGCATTCTAGAATTTTTGGGCCTATTCAGTTAAGCTTGTTTTAAATAATTCATGTATATTGGAAGGTTTTTGAGTGTTGCTTTCAATTTCATTGAAGCTATTCAGGGTTTTTTTGACGCTGATGTTTCTGCTGCAGGCAGTTGGCCTGAAGACACAAATTGATGGCCTGACATTGGCCTGCAGGATTATCTGGTAGACTAGATAGTTAATTATTCAATTAATCACAGGAGGTCATTGAAATAGAAATAGCTGTAATCATCCCCCTCTTCCCATTAATAAAGTCCATTTTACATAGAAACAAGATTTTTAAAAAGTGCTTTGTTGGCTATCTTTTGATATGAAAGCTTGAGTATCATCTGAAGTGTGATGGATATGCCATTCTCCTTACAGACGAGTTATCTATTGTTTTTGGTAATTTCTTTGTATTTATTTATTTTTAACTATACATTTAATTGATGGGGCATAATAAGAAAACAAATACTTAACGATTTAACAATTATAAAAGTTGTCCAATTACAAACCTTAAAAAGTCCATCATTCTGTAAAGAATGTAAGAAACTCAGAGTATTTGGGTTCAAGGTTTAATTTGCATCTATTTTTGTCACGGTTGCCATGGCGCCCAATTGGCCATGCCCGTGTGGTGCCAGCTGCAGCTTGTTGACAGACTGGCTCCCTGTCAGTATTTAAACTCTGTCCTGTCAGTCCCCTTTTGTCGGTCCGTCTGCGAATCTCTGTCTTTACACGGCAAGTCCTTTTTCGCCTGTTTTTTGCTCCCGTTACGATCTGTTTTGATCTCGACCACGTCAGCTCTCCCGTCCCGAATTACGACCCGTTTTGATCTCGACCACATCTGTTCTCCCGTCTCGAATAACGATCAGTTTTTGTTCTCGACCACGTCTACTCTCCTCTCCTGGCTTTCGAGTTGTTTCCGATCCCTATCACGTTTTTGCTCTTCTATGGCTACTGACCCATTTTTCCGTTCCCGACACCGCCATCGCTCGCCACGTAAGTCCCACTTCTGCGTCTGAGCAACCAACTCCCCGCGACCAACAATCTCCGGGTCGTGTGTGCACTCCTTTCCCTTCTTGCCAATAAAACTGTGAGAAACGTTACGCTGTTCTGGTCTTGACATTTTTTACTAATACTTCTAATGTAAAAAAATCTATATGCATAAAACAGTTGGTTATCAAAAAATAAAATAAAAGGGTCAACTGATTAAAAAAATAAGGAAAATGGCAAGCATCTACTAGATTTTATGCACTAACATCAATGTCACATTGAAGCACATTTTAAACGGTCTGATTTAAGAAGAATGGCCCAGTGGTTAACGCGTGTGCAGGCACAGTTCTAAGGTCTTGGGAACCTCCTGTGTGGGTTCAAATCCAGCTACCGGACTTCCTGTGTGGAGTTTGTATGTTCACCCCGTGCTTGCCTGGGTTTCCTCGGGGCACTCCGGTTTCCTTCCTCATTCCAAAGACATGCATTTCAGGTGGATTGGCCGGTCCAAATTGTCCCTAGGTGTGAATGAGCGAGCGAGTTGTCTGTCCCTGTGTGCCCTGCGATTGGCTGGCAACCAGTTCAGGGTGTCCCCTGCCCACTGCCCGATGATTGCTGGGATGGGCTCCAGCACCCCCGCGACCCTACTGAGGATAAGCGGTGCAGCTAATGAGATGAGATGAAAAAGAATAATTCTACTTATTCTCATAAATACGTAAGTATGCCACACCTCTTCCTATATATTCTTTTTTTTTCTTACACTGAGCTCAAATAAAAAAATAATTGACATTCATTGATATTGATTGATTTCCAATGTTTTGCTCCCAACTATAGAAAAAGCAAAATCTTAACCCTCGGCTGTCCGTGAGTGGGATCACCTTTGTGCCATATTTCCAAAAACGAATGCAAAATTGTTATATAATTTGCTGTCTAAGAGATCGATTTGAGTCAATTAAGGGGGAATATTGCACGGATGAGCTTTCCAATTAAAGAGCATACAGGTACCAGAACTGAAAGTCAAACAACTGAAAGGTCATCGGCGCTTCTGCAACACCGATAGCATCACTTGTTTTGCACGGAGAATTCTGCTGCCGCACTCCTAGATTAAAATGATTTTCTCCGCGTGGGGCCCCGTCTGCTTGTTTTTTGTTTCCCCTGGCCAAGATATGTAGCAAAGAAAAAGTGCACGGTCCAAAGCCAGGCGATTAAGATTAATTGAGAATCTATACAACGTCCTCTAGCAGTAGGTTATTTTCTTGTTTGCGAGATGCATGTGCGTGCCAATTCTTCACTGTTGAGCCATGCCAAATTGCCACTGCGTGTGTGTGTGGCGGTGCGGTGTATCAGGGGGGAATAGCCCGTTGGGGTTATGGAAGGTGCAGTGTGGGGTGATGAATAGGATGCTTTTGTGCTGTCTGTAAAGAAGTGAAGGACAGAAAGGTGAGGAGAGAGATAAAGGGAAAGAAAAGAGAAGGACAGATAAAATAGCAGAGATGAGAGGCTGTTAAAAAATGTACGGCGGGTGAGACACATGGGGGGGTGAGGTGAGACAAGCGGAGTGGAGGTGAGGAAGAAGCACCATATGTGAGACTGACGTTGTGTCTCCTGCTCCTTCAAAGAGACTGAGAGAAGATGGCTAATGAAGCTCATTGACATGGGCTGCAACGTTTAGTCGACGTTGTGGACAAAAAATCGATAATAGAAATAGTCAACAATGGAGTTCATTGTCGACTATTGTTGCCAGACACATTTTTCCAACAGAGTGAGGAATCTATACATGATATTATCTCAGCCCATAACACCCCTCCTCCTCTTGAGTCCTCACACTTAAAATATGAAAATTCCGGTTTGCTTCTCAAAAACAGCTCTGAATATTGACAAATGTAATATCACCCAGAGTGAAGTCAAACATTTAGGTGTCATATTTGACCCCGATCTGTCCTTTCAAACACACGTTAAGAATATTACTAAAACAGCTTTTTTCCATCTTCGCAACATTGCTAAAACTCGCCCTATCTCAGTCGGATACGGAGATTATAATTCCTGCGTTTGTTACCTCCCGTCTTGATTACTGTAATGCACGACTCTCGGGTCTCCCGACGTCCAAAATCAAGAGCCTTCAGCTAGTACAAAATGCTGCAGCAAGGCTTTTAACCAAAACAAGAAAGTTTGATCACAATACCCCGATTTCAGCTAACCTGCATTGACTCCCTGTTCGCTTAAGATGTGATTTTAAGGTTCTGTTGGTAGTATACAAAATCATGCATGGACTTGCTCCCTCAAATCTTTCGGATTTAATTTCGCCCTATGTTCCGGTCCGGAGCCTTTGCTCTGAAAATGCTGGTCTACTCGTGATCCCAAGAGCCAAGAAGAAATCCGCAGGTTCAAGAGCATTCTCCATTCGGACCCCGGTGCTGTGGAATGCTTTTTCCCCTGAGATTCGATCTGCAACCTCAGTGGAAATGTTTAAATCTAAGCTTAAAACACACTTCTATTCTATAGCATATGAATAAACTATATTTTGTGTTGACAATATCAGGGGATGATGTCATATTAGTCTGTAATAATAGTTTGCAATAGTCTTTGATTTGTGCAGCCCTTTGAGGCTCTTTGTGATTAAGGGCTATAGAAATAAACATGACTTGACATAACTTCAATAGCTGTTTCCTTCTTTATCGGATTGCTCGATTGCTTTTAGCTTGAACGCTGCGTCATGTGCCTTTCTTTTTGCAATTTGCATGATGAGGGTAAGTTTACGCTAATTTAATTTGTGCACAAGCTAAGAAGTTGCAGTCTTCCTCGGCGCATATATTCCAGCGGTCTAAATCTTACCTTTAGTACTCGAGCAGTTAGAAAAATTACATAAATTTGCCGCATCAATGAATAAGCCGCAGGGTTGAACGTTTGGGAAAAAAGTAGCGGCTTATAGTCCGGAATTTACGGTAGTTGTAACTTGCAGCCTTATCTTTGACATGACAAAATCATTTGATTGCTCTGCAGAATCCTGCGTTGACCTCATGACCTTGACCTTCACACGTAGATGACGTTTGGAAATGAGCCAATCAATAATGAACACTGATGAGCACAGCCAAAATTGTTGGCGAGGCAACTTTGTTGCCAGTGTAATGCACTCTAATTTGTATTGTTCTTGGCGTGATAAGCTTACCATCACTTCGGGAAAGTAATTGAGCTGCACACATTGATCTCTCTTTTGCTAATTTTTTTGGTCACAGTTCATTATTGAAAGACAAAAAAGAAAAGCAGATTTCACTTTTCTAAACTCATTGTGTATTAGAAACCACTCTGGTTATTATTGAAATGGAAAGGGATCCAGCCTTATAAAATGAATTAAATTAAATTGATCAAATTCTAGTCCATCTATTGTACTGCATTCACAACTTAAATCAGTCTCCAAGCAATATTTACTACCTTGTAAAATATTTATCAAACTGTTTTTTTTTCCCAGGCCAGCTTAGATACATAGTCTCTCCAGTGTGTCCTGGGTTGCCCCTTGGGGCCTCCTGTCGGTGGCATCCATGAGGCATCCTTATCAGATGCCCGAGCCAACTCAGGTGGCTCCTTTCAATGCGGAGGAGCAATGGCTCTACATAGACTCCCTCCCGGATGACTGAGCTTCTCACCTTATATCTAAGGGAGAGCCCAGAGACCCAGCGGAGGAAACTCATTCCAGCCACTGGATCGGATACTTTATTTGAATATATATATCAAATACTCTTTGCGCCTTTTTGCATTATTCAAGTTGAATGAATAGCAGCTCCAAATATCGCTTCATCGGCTTCCTCTTGATACTTATAATAGGTATCGGCCCTGAAAAACCCAGATCGGTCGATCCTTAGTTAAACAACACAAACACCTCTCAGAGCTGAACGTTCTATTGCCTTATTTAGTCACGTCTTTACTTTGACTCTGGGCACACATGATTTTGGAATCAATGTTTATGATTGGCATTTTGATGTAAAGAGATATGGGAGTCGGGACTATATTGATTAACAAGTTAGTTCAAGCCTTATTATTGTTATTATTATGCGCATCATACATGAGGAAAAAACTGTGAACAAGAAATATAATACAAACAATATCTCAAACTAATAACATAGAATGGATTATTCAGACAATATTTTGCTTCTTATAATGGATTTAAATATGTGAAAGAATGAAAAAAAACGAGTAGGCGTTGACATTTTTATTTAATTTCAGGAAAAGCCATTGGATTCGTAGGTGGTTTCGAGCCATGTCTAGCCAGGTATTTCAGTCCTTATTCCTAATGAGTTACTACAAGTTCCTAACAATCGTGATAATTCTCATTTTGCAAGATTATTATCAAGACATTTGTCTCAGTGTGACATTTGGATAATTTCACATCTTTAAGAATACAAGTTTATGGTAGACATTCACTTTAATGATCAATTATTCATATTATAGTAGGAAACTTTAGTTCAACTTGCATGATTTGCCCACACAACCCACACAAACTAATGTGACGTGCCATGTCTCGCCCGGGGGCCTTGAGTTGGACACCTCGTGACTTTTGCATGAACTTCACTTTGTGCATCAAAACTAGGACAAGCTCCAGCTCACCCACCACCTTTGTTTGAACGAGCTGTATAGAAAATAGATGAATGTATTGAATATCATTAAATTATGCAAGGGAACCTAAATGCTGTGGCCAGTTAGTATGCGTGTTACATTTACTTGCAGCTCAGAAATAGATTTGACACTAAAACTGAAAATTTAAATATTTGGCTTTCTCCCTTCCAAAATTAAAATTCTGTGAGAAAACATGTCATAAAAATGCACGGCATGAATATTGTTTTTTTCTTAACTCCTTTGAGGCTGGAAACCTCATTTGCATTACAAATTATAGGAGGAAAGCCTTAACAAGCTACTAGCGCCGCAGAGCGTTAATCACTGCTTGTGGGCGATAGCACTGGATCAAGCACGCTGCGTCGTACAAAGCAACAAACAGATGTCCAAATGCCAAAAGTGAATAAATGAAGGAAAGGCCAACAAAGATGTTCGTTTTGATCATCAGTATATCATCAGGCATATTCCCAAGATGGTGGAAAAGTTGTAGAAAGTCGATTTAATTAAAATAAGCGTAGCAATCTCAGCAGCAGCGGTGAAACTGATTAAGAATTAAGTGCATTTTTTATGCGCATGCTAATTAAACATTTATCATGATTAATTAACCCATCACGGCAACAATGATGGATAAGTCAGAATGCCTGACGTGTTTTCATTTGACTTTGGGCAAACTTTATTCAGCAAACAGCTGACAGTAATGCATTTTCTCAACTTTGAAAATGCAATATGCTAATTATTCAATGACAGACCTGAATTATGGATTATTATTTTCGTGGCACTTCCAGATTTTTTTTTTTTAATAAATAAATAAATGCTTAATGCATTTGGAAGGGCACAGCATTACATTGGACAGCAAGGTGGGAGTATTAGAAGGTCAACTGCCTTGAAATGTGATATTTAAGGGACCTTTAAAAAGAAAACACCTGGGACCTTTCTGGGATGCAATCCTGAGTCTCATTTGCTGTAAACCTAGCTGGGAATATTTGTAATTATTTGGGAAGAAAGAAAATTGAGCTTGATGCAATTGTGAATGAATAATTTTATATTCGCTGTGTGGGAATTCTGAGGGTACTTAGTTTTGCATAGACAGGTGGTGAAGCTTGACAATAGATGCTTCAACTGTTCTGAATTAAAATTCAATAGACCAGATATTTTTAGAACACCTAATTAATGAATACGTGAAATTGTATAACATTGGGCTGTGTCATGACCCTTTCATTCAAAATAATACAATAATTTAACAGTCAAAAGAATAAACAACAGTGAGTCAAAATAAGGAACTGGCATGTTATGAAATTCCTTTAGAATTTGTCCAATAGAAGAAAAAAAAACTAGGCATGGACACCAATACCAAGCATTTCAAAATCAATTTCGTCTTAAAATAATTGGGAAAATAATTACAGTAAACAAGGTACAATTCATTCAAACCTGACATTTTTCTATTCTTCCAATGTTCTGGTAATAAATTTGTCAGTGGATCAGAGAAATGGATTGCTTTTTAATTGTGAATGAATATTACACTGTATGTACCAGGGTTAATTCATCAACCCATAAATCCATTATTTGAATTGAAACTGCTTAATTAGAATTATGGATTGAAAATACTAGCTATGTCTTATTATCCATCAGCAACACTGACTGTGTGATTTTTAAATGATTTTAACACTTTATTTTCAGAAACCAAATACAATTAATCAATTTACCTATTGCAGTCTTTTCTCTTTATATTTTTTGATATATATATATATATATATATATATATATACATACATATACTTGTTAAGTTTTTTTATCTTGTCCATCAAATTAAATAGGGAAAGGGTCCTCTGAGGAGTATAGGGTGTCTCAAAACTGCATGCAAAATTGGATATTGAATAGCCAATACACTCTTTTATTTAAGATTTGATTTTGGAGTAAGAATGGCAGGTATTGGGCATACTTTCGTAAAACTAAAACATTGTTGAGAAAACATTCTGAAAATGTGAAAATAAAGCCGATGCGCAAAGAGTTTAACAAGCAGATGCGCCAGCACGTCCTTGCACTTTATTTTCACATTATAAGAATGTTTTCAGAACGTAAGCTCATTCATCTGCCATCGATACATCAATACCAATTCTCAAATAGAAAAAAACGTCTAGTGGCTATTCAATTTCAAAGTATGTATCCATTTTTATAAAGTGGTATTAGAAAATCTATTTAAATGTTAATAAAAGTACAACAAAATAGAATTGTAAGTACAAATCTAGTATTATAGTATTGACACTCAATTGGGGCTGCAGAGTAATATTAATTAGTAATCCATCATGAGTACTGATTGAACAAATGCCATACATCATCTTTATATTGAAACCTTGTAGTTGTATGCACCTATCCGCTACTATATGTCATTATTCATAGTTGTTAATCAAGAAAATTCAAATATAAATTCTATGTTACAGCTCTCTTTAAACTCTCTAGTATCCCCATGCTCATGTCAGTCCCGAGTTCTACCTGTTATTAATTACTGGATGAATTTTCACAGTGTGAAAGTGACGTTTTGCAGGATCTCTGTGAGAAACGGAAATGCATAACACCCCAAGCTTAAAGCCCACAGTGTGTAATATTTGACTGCTTATGTACTGTATTGTATAATGCGTACAAAAACACAGAGCAAAGCGTAGCTGAAGGATCCCAGACAAACATGGCGGCGACTTGTGGGTAGGGTTTCCACTATGTAACAGAAATACAAATTTATTGACTTATGATTTTGTTATAAAAAAATAACAAGGGAATTATAGCTAAAGTATTTTAGCCAAGTATTAGTATTGTCACATGCCGCTGCCCATCAATGCGGAGGTACTGCTCATCTCCTAGGAGTGGGATGACAATTTGCACTGAAAAACAACGGCGACCAGATAATGAAGGTGCTGTATTCTACGTTAGATCAGGAGGCTTCTTCTATGTTTTATGTGGGTGATCAAACCCCTACCCAAAAAAAAAACAGCTTGGAGAGAGATGGGCACAACCAGGCTAAACCTGCCACAGGAAGAGGTGCCCCTACAACCCTTGTGGTTAAGGGATCCGTGAAAGTCATTTAAATAAATGTGTATTTATTTTACTGATTTAAGGTTTTTTGTGCCACTAGGAGTCACTGAATAATACACACTGACCCTTTAACAAACAGGGTTGGGTAGGGTTACTTTTACTTGAATACTTTCAATTACCTTTGGATTACTCCAATACAAAATATGCTAATAAAAGACAAAAGAAAGTAAATATGCATAACATTATGACTCACAACACGTGGTAAGCTTTCTCTCCTGGCTTTGATCTCTTTGATCTCCTGCAAAACTAACATAAAATGCGACAGAAACAAAATGAAAATAAATCCAAACAGCCTGCCAACATCATTTTTGCCGTTCCATCTATTCCGTGACTCCCCAAGCCTGCACAAAATGTAGTAATTTTATTAGCATATTTGGTATTGGAGTAATCTAAAAGTAATTGAAAGTAATCAAGTTAAAGTAACCCTACCCAACCCTGTTAACATACCACAGGCCCATAGAGGCCACCTTACTAGGGTTTCATCTTCAAGATGATCCACCACACAGCCAAGAAGAGTAAGCGGGGCGGGAAAAGACCACCTCCGCTCTAAACCAGTGCAGGCGTCCTCGCATGCTCCTAAGAAATGCATTCAGCTCATTGCCCGTGCAGAAAAACAAAATCAATCCCTTAAAACTTTCTACGCACCGATTTGCATGTTAACAGCCGAAGCCGTCTGCTTCTAAACAGCTCGGCATTCACTCCATGCAGAGAAGGTTAAAAACGATGACTATCGCTGTGGCATCAAAGCCAGCGGGAGGGTTGGAATCCACAGCCTCCATCATCACACCTAAACAAAGGTGTATTTTCTTTTGTCATCATTAATGAGCAAAAGCAGATGGCACCCCGGTTGACAATATGGCCAATATGATTGACTAACTCTGTGGCCTGTCATTCATTTTGATTTACGTAGTCAAGCCATTGGTCTCCATCATATGTATTCTACTGGATACGTTGCTAATATAGTATGAGGATGTACACCCCGGGTTGATAATTACAACCTTAGACCTCACTAATGAGACCTGTAGCCCGTGGTGCAAAATGGAACATGAGCAGACTTTAAATGTTATGCGTATTAGTGTGTGTGAGCAGGCTAGGGTACACTCGCTAATCACAATACAGTAGCTGCGGATTCCATTGACAAATGGCAAACAGGTAATGATTAATGCAGATGCTATTTATGAGGGTTCGGGAATCTTTTTGATTAAGAATTTCTTTTTCGGTAAGTCAGACCATATATTTTGAGAAAGTTAAACAAGCCGTTTAACATGATGTCCAAACAAAAGGTAAATATCCAGTACATTTATTTCACTGTTTGACGTAAAGTACCGTATTTTCCGCACTATTAGGCGCACCAGGTTATAGGGCGCACCCCCAAAAAATAGTTTTTGGTCCTATATTTTCCATACATAAGGCGCACCGGATTATAAGGCGCTACAATGGGAACGTGGACAAAACAGTCAGATAGTTCAGTCAAACTTATTACCCCCTTAACATTCCGAAAGCTTGCAAAGAAACAAATACGTGTCTCAGACATAAACGGAAACAGTGTCTGTACGATGTCACTAAACAAACATTTCTTAGTTTCCATTTTATTTTTTGCTGGCAACTGTGTGGACAGCAAAGTAAGAATTTTATTGTGCAGGGAAACGGGGTTCTTTACTGTGCATACGACAATAAACACTTTGAATTGAATTTATTTTAAAAATAGACTCGTCACAGAAACATCAAGATCGTTCTAAAACAAGATACCGGGAAAATATAAATCCGCATAGCTCACCTAAGTTCTCTTGCAGGCTTCACGTAACCATCTCATCTCATCTCATTAGCCGTACCGCTTATCCTCATTAGGGTCGCGGGGGGGCTGGAGCCCATCCCAGCCATCTCCGGGCAGTGGGCAGGGGACACCCTGAACTGGTTGCCAGCCAGTCGCAGGGCACACGGGGACAGACAACTCACTTGCTCATTCACACTTAGGGACAATTTGGACCGGCCAATTCACCTGAAATGCATGTTTTTGGAACGTGGGAGGAAACCCACGCAAGCACGGGGAGAACATACAAACTCCGCACAGGAAGTCTGGAGCTGGATTTGAACCCACGACAGGAACTGTGCCGCACAAGCGCTAACCACTGCGCCGCCGTGCTGCACTTCACGTAACCATGGTCTTCTTAATACCGTGAGTGTAGTAAATCCAGAAGAGTAAAATATTTACAAATACAGAATAGTAAAACATGTTTTCTCTTTGCCGTAGTGCAACCCAACCTGTGATTCAAATTCATCTTTTTCGGACAATTACAGGCTTTGTTTCGCCCCTTTAGCCTATGCGAGCCTGTAAATGATAAAAAGGATCCGCCCTCTTTACCTCCGAATAACTTTAGCCAATAGTGTACTAGTACTTTATGTAGCACTATTTAAATACTCTATATCAACACGTTATATTGAGTATTTCTGTGTTCTTTTATTTTATTTTTTTATTTTTCAACACAAGGATACTGCTGGAAGTGTGAATTTCCCTACGGGGATGAATAAAGTATCTATCTATCTATTATATACTCAAAGTTAAAAAAACAAAACGAGTTTTTACTCATAACAAACAGATTCCAGCCAATATGTATGATACTTGGTCAATAGAGGGTTAAGCTTAAGACATGAGGCTGGTTCCATGAACTAATTTTTAAGCATATTTTGTGTGCCTTGGCTCAAAGCTTGAAAAAACACTGTATTAAAAGGTACTCTCAAAAATCTCATCCCCGACAAGCAAATCACACGTGCAACCAAAAGCACAGAGTGGGGCAACTTCCCGATTTATAAAAATGGCAGTTTCAACTATATCGACATACGATTGTCGATTATTCTAACTACCCAAACATCAGAGACATTTTGCTCTAATCTCCTCGGGAGGACCTCACAGCGGGAAGTCCTCGAGGGGAGCAATTAAAGACCAATTTCCATTCCAGATGTCCCTGATGCTAAAGCACATCTTCCTCTTCCTGCAAGCTGGTTGGCAAATGTAACAGTACAGTAAATGTAACGTATTTTCCGCACTATAAGGCGCACCAGGTTATAGGGCGCACCCCGAAAAAATAGTTTTGGGTCCTATTTTTGACATACATAAGACGCACCGGATTATAAGGCGCTACAATGGGAACGTCGACAAAACAGTCAGATGATTCAGTCCAACTGATTACCCCCTTAACATTCCGAAAGCTTGCAAAGACGCAAATACGTGTCGAGAACACGTGCGGATGCGGTGTCCGTACGATGTCACTCAAATGCATCGTCCCATCATTCGGAAGGTTAATGTCTTGGGATTCAAGAAATGCCAACCATTCCTTAGTATCTATTTTCTTTTTCGCTCGCAACTTTACTGTGCATATGACAATAAACACTTGGAATCAAGTTTAATTTAAAAAATAGACACTCCATTCCATCCATTATCTGCACCGCTTATCACAGAAACATCGAGTTCAGTCTGAAACAAGATACAGGGACAATATAAAACCCGGAGTAGCTCACCGAAGTCGTTGTGTTCATAATAATGTGCAGCCAATGTCCTCTTATATCCGTGAGGGTAGTAAATCCAGGAGAATAAAATATTTACAAATACAGAATAGAAAAAAATGCTTTCTCTATGCCGTCAGCCACGTTCTATACACATTCATCTTTTTCGGCCAATTGCAGGCTTTGTTTTGCCGTTTAAGCCAATGCCAGCCTGTAAATGATAAAAAGGATCCGCCCCTTGATCTCCGAATAACTTTAGCCAATAGTGATCGATTCAAATGATGATCGACACATTGGTTAGCCAATGAAACGCCGGTAAATAAATCCCAGCATACACCGCGTACTACTTGACGTTCGGGGGAAAATCTAGTCGTCGGCTGCAAGTTAGTTAGAAAACTTAATGTTGATCCATAAATAAGGCGCACTGTATTATAAGGCGCATGGTCAGCTTCTGAAAAAAATAAAGGCTTTTAGGTGCGCCTTAGAGTGCGGAAAATACAATATATGTTTTTTGTCCATATCGAATTGCGTATGCCGTATAAACAATTTCTGTTCAAGGAAAAAGAAAAATTAAATATAATGATACTTGTAAGTGTCACTAAGTTTACTGCAAGTGGGGAAAGAACGAGTTGTTTATGTTTACTTGGCGTGTTTGTTTTTATTCTACATAGTCTGTCTTGCTATGAGTAAATAGGTTATTTGTGTTTAGGTTTATCATCACTTCATAAGGGGAATCACAATTCATAATGTAGACGTCAGCATATTCTTCTAGTATTTCTTCTGTAATATTTGTTAATTTTTGGTACAATTTTTTGTACTATTTTTATAGTATATATTTTTTAAGCATGTCTATTGTATTACTGTAGTATTTCTGCAGTAGTATTTTCATAGGATTCTTGTAGTATTTCTGCAGTAGTATTTTTGTTGTAGGATGGTTTTTTTTAGCATTTCTGTAATATTTTGATGGTATTACTGTTGTAGTATTTTGGTGGTATTTCTGTGGTGGGATTTTTATAGTATTTTCTTTAACTATTTTAGTAGTAGTATTTCTGCAGTGATACTTTTGTAGTGCTCTTATAGTATTTGCAGTATTATTTTTGTAGTGTTTTTGTAGTATTCTTGTAGTATTTCTGCTGTAGGAATTTTTTGGGGCAATTCTGGAATATTTTGATAGTATTGCTGTTGTAGTATTTTGGTGGTATTTCTGTGGTAGGATTTTGTAAGATTATAGTATTTTTGTACTTGTATTTGTATAAAGATATAAGGATTTTTGTCGTATTTCTGTGGTATTCTTGTAGTATTCCTGAAGTAGTATTTTTGGTAGGATGCAGTAATATATTTGCAGAATTTTTGTAGGAACACAGTAGTTGTATTTTTGGAGCATTTCTATAGTATGATATTTGTAGTATTTATGTACTATTTCTGTAGTGGGATTTTTGTCGTGTTTCTGCAGTAGCATATTTGTAGTATTTCTGCAGTAGCATAATTGTAGTATTTCTGCAGAAGTAGATTTGTAGTATTTCTACCGGGATTTCTGTCGTATTCCTGCAGTGGTATATTTGTAGTATTCCTGCAGTAGTAGATTTGTAGTATTTCTGTAGGGATTTCTGTCGTATTCCTGCAGTGGTATATTTGTAGTATTCCTGCAGTAGATTTGTAGTATTTCTGTCGGGATTTCTGTCGTATTCCTGCAGTGGTATATTTGTAGTATTCCTGCAGTAGTATATTTGTAGTATTTTTGCAGCAGTATATTTGTAGTATTTCTGCAGCAGTACATTTGTAATATTTCTGCAGTAGTATATTTGTAGGAATCTTGTAGTTGTTTACTTGTTTAATACACTTGTCTGCACAAATGATATTTGTTTTTATTCTGAATAGTCTGTCTTGCCGTGAGTAAATAGGTGCCGCGTGGTGCTTGTAAGATGTCGTATTTTTTTTTTGTTTGAACAATTTTATTGACACTATTAACAGCAAATAAACAATTTTGAGGTTTGAACAATTTTTCTCGACAATCTTAACAGCAATGAAGCATATTCACAATTTCGTTATATATTACAATATGACGTTTTAACCATTTTTTCGACATTTTTAACAGCAATTGCTTAATAAGGGGAATTTCAATCATCAATAGGGGGAGGTAAACAGGTGTGCGGTACTTACCCCCAATTTCTTACTCCGTATCCTCACGTATCCCTGTTTCACTATGTCGTTGAAGTTAGAAGCCATAGTCGAAGGGGACGCCGCGAAGCCCACTTAAGTAAAACCCTTCAGTCTTTAACCGAGAGAGGAACGTCTCACTCGGGGTTCCGTCAACGCGGCATCCGCTGAGGAAGCAAGCGAGCGGCGGGCAACCAGCTCCCCGTGTCGGCGCTCACGCTGCCCGGCTTCATCCACTCAGTCAGTCCCGGAGACAGGCGAGTTGGGAGGGTGCGAGGTGGGAGATACCATTTGCCAGCTGATTCATTATAGAAGGGGGGAGTGGGGGTGCCCGCGAAATATTGGACCGCACCATTTTGCTAAGAACGGGGGTCAGCGAAGAGACGTGAGTAGATATCAGAGAGCATATTTTATAGTTTCGTATTGATTTTAATCTAATAATAATGCTCAAATTGTATCAAGGTATATTATTTATTGAATACAATTATGTTGTGTCGTATTTAGACAAGCCTTTACGAAACAAACCAATATATTTCACACAAATGTTACATAGCCTACCTGTCAAGTGTCAACCTCAGCCAATTTATGAGTGCAATTCCTCCTAATAAACCTAACAAACACACATTTACTCACAACAAGACGAACTATTTGTAATAAAACAAAGATATTTCGTGTAAACAGGGTGGTTTTATTTACTAAACAACACGAAAAATTATTTTAGATTATTTCTTAGTTCCTTCTCAATTAGCAGTCAATCAAGTGTTGCTTACTATACGTATCAGATTAGAGTTTACAGTATAGCCGAAATTGACATGTCATCATCGGTCTTAACTAAAAACGGGTTTTAAAAATGATAATAATATCTATTTTTCCTTGTACAAGAATTAAAAAAAAAATCAAAAAACTTATAAAATACAAGGTAATCGTATAAAATGACTGGTAAGTAACCCAAACTTCCAGTTACAAAACAAATGAACCTACATTTTTGTTAATCATTTGATTGGCAAAGAAAGGAAAGAATATATATAAACTGTAGAAATAGCAAATGTCACGGTTGCCATGGCGCCCTGTGTGGCGCCAGCTGCGGCCCGTTGGCAGATTGGCTTCCCCTCTATTGGGGCTGAGTGCTCTCGTTCGCCCTTTGTCGGTCCGTCAACGAACCTCTGCACCCGCAAGACGTGGGTTTTGACTCTGTCCGGCTTCCAGCTTGTGTTTCCTGTCCAGTATTGTTCCCGCCTATTTTGTCCTGCTTAATATCAATCTCCAGTTTAGTTCCCGTGTAGTTTGTCCAGTTTAATTTCGAGCTCCAGAGTCCAGTATCGTTTCCGTCTAACTCGTCTTGCTTGTTATTGGACTCCAGTCTCCAGTGCCTGATATCAATCCGGTCTGTCCCGTCCTGTCCAGTATCGACCCCATCAGTTCCATATCTGCTTGTACAATTGGTATCAAGCTCGTCGGCCTCTGGCTTCCTGTCATTCCACGCCAGAATGTTGCCTTACGTCTTCCGCCCAACGATCGCCGAATCACTGGCGTTTGTGTTAACGTGTATGACTGCCCTATTTTCTGTAAAATAAAGCTTGTGTGAGAAACGTCACGCATCTGGGTTCTCCTCCTGTTCCGGTTCTTGAAAGCAGGAACTACAAGGAAAAATACAACTGTGCAGTAAAATATGCTTTAAATTACAATAAATAAAATATAATACAAAAAAAGATGATTATGAATTGCTAATAATCAACAACACATGAGAAAATACCTCTTTGATTTATGAAAAAGATATTTGCTCAAATGTATCAGCATGTGTGTTTGTCCTGTTGAATTTCGATATCCAGTTTTGATATCTATCCTGCCTGTCCCGTCCTGTCCGGTATTGACCCCATCTGTCCGATATCTGCTCGTGCAATTGGTATCGATATCGTTAGCCTCTGGCTTCCTGTCAATCCACGCCAGACTGCTGCCTTACGTCTTCCGCCCAACGATCGCCGAATCGCTGGCGTTTGGGTTGCCGTGCATGTCTGCCCCATTTCCCGTAAAATAAAAGCTTGTGTGAGAAACGTCACGCATTTGGCCTCTCCTCCTGTTCCGGTTCGTGACAGAAAATACATTTTGGAAAATACATTTTATTGTCTTACCTTAAATCACTCACCTCAAGGTATACATCATAGTTTGTAACATGCTTCTTTTAAATAAACGCACCAATAGATAGGTAATCTTCCATAATAATAAAAAATATCCATGCTAACAGAAAAAAAATGGATGGGTTGAATTTGTTTGTTTTCCAACACTATCACTAATTGTATTGGTCCACCCTCTGCCAGGAGGCAAGAGCATTGTGTGCCTCACCCTGCTTCAGCAAAAAACTACGTAACAATACACATGCTTTATAATAAGTCTAATATAGCACACTATAAACATGCAATACAGACTACTATAGCACGCTAAAAAAGCCTACTTGTGTACAACTATTCGTGGTCGTAAAGTTTATCTACATTGAGTCGCCTCCTGTGTTGGTGATATTCGCAGGAATATATCTCAATAAACTCAATATTAAAACAATAATCACTCCTTGTTCTAATCACGTTAATCTATATTTCTCAATAAACAGATTATAGAGACTACAATTGCGACACTCGTTCTATCAGAAAAGAAGCGCTGCGAAGCATGGGAAAATCGGAGTTCGCGTTCACATTAAGGTTAGTGAGACACTGGTTTTGTCTGCTTCCGTGTGTGCCCCGCTGCGCGTTGATGACATTTCCTCGACATTTTAGTCAAGGGTAGTCACAAAAGGGGTTGGAGAAGAAAAAAGAATGTGAAAAATATTCAGGAATATGAGAAATATTAGGGACAGCCCTAACTCTGCAGTCTGTGACTTCTGACAGTGCAGAGTGGGCTTCCTGCTTCAGTGGCTCCACCCGGGTCGACTATCCAGTCAAAGGGCGCAGGGTGGGTAGCGTCCGAGCCAGACGACAGGAGAACAAGAGAAGAGTTCGGCTGTTGCTCAGTGTTGTGCTTAAAAATCGGCTTAATCGGTTAAATAATATGCCGATACCGATATCAGTGAAATTCCCAAATATCTGTGCCGATAATCAGCCTGCCTGATAATCGGTAGACCTCTAATTCATAATATGTGAATCAATTTTGAAATAGAAAAACTGTGACGGTAAATCAGATAGCCCTTTAAAAGAAAAGAGTGTAATATGTAATGCCTCCTAGTGGTACAAAAAAAAACTTCATTCAGTGAAGCAAAAAAAACAACGGCTTTGATTTGAATAATTGGCGAAAATACATGACTTAGCGTACCAATGTTATTTTTCACAAATATGAATAGGTCGAGGAATTTGTATTTATTTTACATAGCAGAATCCAAACCTAGTAATCGCCACCATGTTTGTCTGCCATCTTGCTGCTGTGCTGGTTTAGCACTGGTTTACAATTGTTTCGGTCAAATATTTCCCAATATACGTTCATCACTGATTAAATAGATAGATAGATAGATACTTTTAAACATAACCATTTAAAATGCCTAGCTTGTAATGCTATCAATGATTCAATTGTTTGCAGGGTTGGGTAGGGTTACTTTAACTGGATTACTTTCAATTACTTTTGGATTACTTCAATACCATATATGCTAATAAAAGACAAAAGAAACTAAATATGAATAAAATTATGACTCACAACTCGCGGTAAGCTTTCTCTCCTGGCTTTGATCTCTTTGATCTCCGGCAAAACTAACATAAAATGCGACAAAAACAAAATGAAAATAAATCCAAACAGCTTGCCAACATCATTTTTGCCGTTCTATGTATTCTGTTACTCCCCAAGCCTGCACAAAATTGAGTCATTTTATTCATATTTAGTTTATTTTTTCTTTTATTTGCATATTTGGTATTGGAGTAATCCAAAAGTAATTGAAAGTAATCTAGTTAAAGTAACCCTACCCAACCCTGATTGTTCGGAGCTGAGGTGTGCAGCATATCAGAATCTTTTGTCTCACTATCGCCCTCTGCCACGACCCGAAGAGGATTGCATACCTCACTTTGCATTTGCAGACACTAAGCACAGTAATAAAGTGTATCTAATTTCATTAATATATTTCATAATACACTGTGAAAATTAAGCGATTAGAAAAAAAAGTTAATTTAAATTAGAAATAACTTTAACACTGGGTAAATATAACCATTTATTATGCTTTCATTTTTGAGTTCCATGATCACAAGTGCCTCCACTGATTGCACTAATCCAGAAAACAAGATATGGGGGTAGATGCATTTCAAACAATTATTACAACTCAAATTTTGTAAACAGACAATATGTAAGCAGTGAAACACATTTTAAATGTCAAGTGATTTGCTAAGCTGATCATGTAAAAAAAACTGTTGAAACATTGTAATTTGGATGGGGCGGATCAACAAACAAGAGGGGATAATTACACAGGGGACATGATTAACCAACCTTAAAAAGTGCCTCACTTCTAGATAGGTTTTGTAAATAATGTAAAATAAATTAGCTTTATAAATGCCATTTAAAAAAACATTTTTTAATTTATTTGGGAAAAAAATAATTATAAGAAAATAGCGTAGAATTTAACAAATTTAAAATCATTTTCACTGGTTTATTTTTTTCAAATTTTCCTTCATTTATATCATTCAAATTAACATAAACAACAGTAGCAAATCAGGAGAGCTTAGTGAATGAAAGTTAATAAAATCCTTTTTAATCGGGATGATCAGTAGCAGATTTTTCAATCCAATATTCGGACCCAAATCTTGAACGGTCCGAATAACACAGGCCAACACCGTGAGAACTTAACTGTCCCTTTATCAAATAGTATTTTACCATTTCTTTAATTTTAAGTTCCTGATTATTAAACGAACCGATATATAATAGGCAGTGTACCTTACTCATGGAAATTATTCATTTCCTTCATTTTCAAGAGCATGGGCAAATGTTTCTAAATACTCTACATATTTATTGCACTTCTGGGTTAAGATGATTGCCAGTGTTCTATTATAAAAGAGAGAAACGCGCATACTATGAAAGACTGTGCTTTTCCTTTTAAGGCATTTTCTAATATGAATTTAAGTGTCTTCCATCAAATCCTTACTGCCCATGATTAAAGGGAATATGCAAATGCACAAAGCTCAGAGTTGGGTCTAATTTATAACATGCTTTGTACCTAGTCTTACCAATATTGGCCGTATGAGTATGAATACCATTTCCATATTTTTGGCCAGACAGGACGCTAATAGGGAAATGCAATATTAGACTGCCTGTGTGTGTGTTGTGAGTGCTATTCTCTTCATGATTAGGTTGCCTTGTATTGATGTTGTTTGATTTGCCCAATAATAGAAGCAGATAGTCCACTGCCCTATTAAATGATCACATAAATTGTGCAAGATCCAACATCGCAAAACGCTCGTCCCGGGGTCTCTCCAGGCACAATGCACGCGGACAAGCAATCAAAAAGCACTTAAAATAAATGCACAGAAGACAAATTCGATGTCAGCCCATGCAACGAGTAGAGTTAGGGGCTCCGTTTTTTGAATTATGATGGGGGAATTTTCTTGGCATTAGACAGCAGATGGCTGAGCTACACTGTATTGATATGACAGGCTGCCATTACTTATATAGATTAAAAGCAAAAGAAGATAAATGGCTCATACAACCGAGTCAGATGAGCAACCGTGAGCTGGGATCATACGTTTTCTATTTACTCTCTCAAATAATGCAATAGGAAGGAGGCCTACTGTCGATGAAGGTTGCCACAATTTTCCTTTTATGAAAAACCGCTATCATCCCGTATTGCGCTCACTTTCATTTATGCATGATCAGGAGCCTATATTTCTATTGAAAAAGTGTCTTTTTCTCACAATGATGGCCTTTTGAGAAGTACTATTCTGTCAAGTATTCCAAGGTGAAGTCAGCATCCTTTTCATTGTGTGATTTTCACAAGGGCAGAGCGATCTGCCACCCGTCCAACAGCTTGTCTCTGATAGTCTGCAAATCTCTCTGGAAGTGTCCTCAAACTTCAGATTTGTCAAGGCTGTTTCGTCTCTCTAATCCTCTTTAGGCGAGGCAGTCGTCTTCCACTTTCACCATGCGCTTCTTCATCCTCGCTTGAAGAAAACCTTGTTGTTGCTGTCAATGAGTAGTTTTCCAACACCTAGGGGTGATTAACTTCTCTAAAATGTGATGTCATGGTTATTCAAAAAGGTAAAAACAACCCTGTTATGACCTACAATATATTACTTAAAGGGGCACCATGTGTTATTCAGCTCCTTCTATAAACCGTGAATATATTTATATGTATACAGCAGTCTTTAATTGAATGTGTTTTTTTTTTTACCAAAAAGTACAGCTTGTACTTTTTATATTATGCACAGGCTTCACTTTCCTATCGGGCATGTTCAGGGTAGCATTATGAGTTTAGGAACACGCTTTAGTGGTGAAGAATGCCTCATTAATTAAAAATAAACAAAAAGACTACCATATTTAAAGAGACATTGTGTACATTTCAGCACCTCTTGTGGTAAAAAAACACCACTTAATTCCTATAACAAAATGGATTAGAATAATAAGCAAGAATACATGAACCATGATATAAATGTGCATTTTTTTAAATCCTCATAGGTTAAGACATTGGTATTTATTTTACGTAACAGGAGCCACACCTAGAGGTAGCTGAGATGATTGTCTGCCATCGTGTTGTTAAGGGTACCAACAAAAACCTTGTGGAAGACTGGGCAATACATATATAATATATAATTAGTGTGTTTTGATCACTTTGAGTCACAGTAGTTTGTATTCTTTCTTGGGCTCTGTAACACTCGTTTTCGGTTGCACTACTGACCAAACTTTTCAGGAAACAAGCCAGATGTGGTAAGCTGAAAATGTTTGCGGGCTGACTATTCAGCCTGGGGTTGTTTTTTTTTCAAACAGTCTTTAATAAATTTGCCCTCCATGAAATGTAGTGTCGGGACCTTAATGTTTGCTTTTCATTTGACTCACTGGGTCCTGTGAAAAAGTCCTGCTGTGTCGTTTAAACAGCTTCCAGTTGCTTCACCTTTTCAAAATGTTAGTTTCCAGATAGCTTTTTATAATCGGCATGTTTTGTCTGCCAAAATATATTATACTTTTTGAAAACAGCCACAATGTCTTGGCAAATTAGGCAGACGTTTTTTTTTTCGGATTTAGGTGAAAAAAATACTACACTATCCACTTGTCCTTTTTCAGTCTTCATGTAAGAAATCAGATGGGCTAAAATACTCACACAAGCCAAGGGCAAAGTGGTTAAAAGGTAACTGCCTTCATCTGGTGAAATGTTTTTTTGTACAAATGTATTTTATACTGCGGTCAACATTACTTGCGGGCCACATATTATTACAGAGGCCACAGAAAGGTGAAAATTTGGACTTGAGACATACCTGCACAACAGACTTAACAACTTGATATTTTTGATCATCAGTAAACGTTTTTCAGTCACTCCAATCTTTTTTCTTAATTCATATCTCTTTTTCACAGTTAACCAAATGTTCAAATGTATTTTTATTTTTTTATTACAAATTAAATTACTGTGATTAATGGGCCAGCCCTAACTCCAGTTAAAACAATAAAGCAGCTGCAACATCTAGTGGTCGAATAGTGCACAGTGTCCCTTTAAAGTGCGAATGTTTTGGGTGATGTTTGCATAGGGAATCTATTCCCATTAGTCTTAACACGGCAATCTGGATAATATTGTACTTGTGGAATTTTATTTTCGTATAAATTTAAGTTAAACACACACACACACAAAAACCTGTTTTAAGAAAACATGTTTTTAGTATTTCTCTAACACGTTTCCCCCTTCACGTAAAATGAAAATAACATCCTTAACGTGACCAACCTTTCTGATGGTTTAGGTTGCTAGAAAAATTGCTTAGTTAAATTGTTATTATGAGTTTCATAGTCATTTATTTCCTGATATGACAGTGTTTTGTTTTTCAAAATAAATTTCTTTTCTTCATAAGGTCCAATAAAGTACTCAAAATGTACAACTT
Source organism: Urocampus carinirostris (assembly GCF_059441175.1). NCBI lineage: Eukaryota > Metazoa > Chordata > Actinopteri > Syngnathiformes > Syngnathidae > Urocampus > Urocampus carinirostris. Next base: position 23,032,551 of record NC_142366.1, read on the forward strand.
GATGATAATATTTGGTTTGTTTTTCCTATCTTGTAGCTCTTTTAGAATTGGCGATTTTAAATGAATATATGGTAGAAATAACATTACTCATCCGACCAGGTAGAGAAATTGCTTCCACAAACGGTGCCTCACAGCCCAGCATATGGCTCTGACATACATGAATAGCTGCCAACAAGGTCAGATGTGTGAGACTCCCTCAAAAAAAGAGACCATCATCAAGGTCATGGACGAAGCAAGCAAATGTTGATCCGTTTGGTGTTGCTTGAACAACTATGCGTTACTAATGTTACTTTAGCAAGCATTCTAAAGTAGAAATACATGTATAGTTTCTATTAACCATTGTTTGCAGAAGAGCCAACATTGCCCAAGGAGATACTAAAATTATCACAGATTTAACTGGTTTTAACTTTGGTGGGAACCAAACCACAAAGTAATAGAATATTTGGCTTTGTTTACTCCCTCAACGGACTGGCACAATTTGATCTTGTTAGTACCCACCAGGAGATCGCTCAAGATGGCCAAAACGATGAGCTTAACATCTCTGGTTGGGAAATGTTCAAGCACGAGCAGCTAAATAATGAACACAAATAGATAAGCAGAATGTAATTGAATGGGAGAAAGCTTGTAGATGCCAGGTCAGCAATTTTTTTTTAAATTATGTATGCCGAGGCGAGTCAAAGTAATCCCACACACGGGCTGAGTGATGGTAATGTTCAAGCTTTTTACAGCAACCGCCATCAGCCTGATATGTTAATAAGTGCATTGGGAATTGCCGTTGATGAGATGTCAAAGCCTAAAGGAGTGTAGAAAAAAAGGGCTGCATATAACCATTTTTCATAAAAGTGGGTCCTTGGTCACGCATGCTGGAAGGACGTCAGCTGGTCACACCATGAGGAACAGCAAAGGTCGCCTGAACTCTCAGAGGATCAACCCGTGACATTTTTGTGATTTATTTCAAACAGAAAATACCAAAAAGAGGTTGCAGGCAGTTTTCTGTCCTTTACAAGAAGGGGTAATGAAGAAAGGCTTGCTTTGTGGTGTGTAAAGACGCAACAGAAACCTTCAATGTCTAGAAATAGGACTTTCTAAGAAGTATACTGTAACATTCAGTTTAAATCACCAGCAAGTAGGGCAATTTACGGGGACTTTTCCATAGTGAAGAAAAACGTCTGCAATTTACTTACCTGCATTGGCTCCCTGGTTTGCTTAAGATGGGATTTTAAGGTTCTTTTGGTAGTATACAAAATCATGCAAGGACTTTCTCCCTCATGTCTTTCAGATTTAATTTCCCCCTATGTTCCGGTCTGGTTTCTTCGCTCTGAAAATGCTGGTCTACTCGTGATCCCCAGAGCCAAGAAGAGATCCGCTGTTTCGAGAGCATTCTCCAGTCGGGCCCCGATGCTGTGTAATGCTCTTCCCCTTAAGATTCGATCTGCAACCTCAGTGGAAATGTTTAAATCTAAGCTTAAAACACACTTAGATTCTGTTGCTTATGAATGACTCTTATTTTAGGTTGACAATATCTGTGTATTATTTGCCCTCATGTAGGTTTTAGATCAGGGGATGGTGTCATAATAGTCTGTGGTTTTCAATAATCTGTGGTCTGTGCAGCCCTTTGAGACTCTTTGTTATTAAACAAACATGACTTGACGACTTTATAAGTCTTGATAGTAATCACAATTGTTAACCCAAAACAGTTTTAAGTAATATTATGAATGTTTTTTATTATTTAAAAAGTTGGGCGACAATCCGTCTTTTACCTTCCATTTCTCCATCAGTCTCTATTCTGAATAGAATATAATATAATAGAATAGAATTGTTTATCTCCAGACAGAAGAGCAGTTTCAGCGACAGACTGCTGTCACTGTCTTGCACTACGGACAGACTGAAGAGATCTTTTCTTCCTCATGCCATGAGGCTCTTTAACTCCACCCGGCAGAGTAAAGGCCCACATTAAACCACACCACCTACATTGGATATTACCGAATCTTACTGCAAAATGTATTCTGTGTAGCACTATTTAGTTACTCTATATAACACGCTACAGTGGGCATTTGCACGTCACACTGGGTATTTGTATATTGTATTCTTTTGGCTTTATTATTGTACTGTTCTCAGCTCAGGGATGCTGCTGGAAATGTGAATTTCCCTTAGGGGATGAATAAAGTATCTATCTATCTATCTAAACATGCACTAAAAGATTGACAAGATAAAAAGGTAATATAGACTTAAAAGGGGCAGCAATGCAGGGCAGTGGTTAGCGCGTTTGCAGCACAGTTCTGAGGTCATGAGATCAAACCTTCCTGTGGGGAGTTTGCATGTTCTCCCTGTGGTTGCGTGGGTTTCCTCCGGACACTCTGGTTTCCTCCCACATTCCAAAGTACTTGCATTTCAGGTTAATTGCCCGGTCCAAATTGTCTCTAGGTATGAATGAGTGAGTGAGTGAGTTGTCTGTCTGTGTGCCCTGCGACTGGCTGGCAACCAGTTCAGGGTGTCTCCTGCCCACTGCGTGAAGAAAGCTGGGATGGGCTCCAGCCCCCATTGTGACCCCACTGAGGATAAGCTGTGCAGATAATGGATGGATGGACAGACTTTAAAGACAAAAATAAGATAAAGAATGACAATGAATAGGCAAAACTATTTACATAGTAGTGTTTGGGGACTGGTCTATGTTGCTGGTGCAATTTTCATTTGTAAATAGTGCACCGTCACAAGAAGGCAATCATAAGTAGTGTAATAACATTCAGCAGCAACAAAAATTCCCTATCAAGTAGATAAATAATATATGAACACCCATTTTTCCATACAATACCCATTTTTCAAAACAACTGTCAAGATATATCACAATCAATCACGGTCTTGCGGGCTTGTTTAGGGTGGTGATGGCCCTGGGAAATGAACTGGAGAAAATAACCGAGCCATGTACCTTATCTGTCTTGTTGTCTTGCGTCTTTGACAGCTGCTGGGTTTTTATTGCTTTTTCTGTGTGTTGCGATCGTGACAAATGAAATAGGCAAGAAACTGGCCCATCGTCTGTGATTCTCAATCGTTCTATACCCCTATTATATCAAGATCTACTTTAAGAAAGTTATTTTCTTATGAACCGTCATTTCTTTATGAATTTATAGGTTAACCAGTCATATTAATAAAAAAATATTTTACACTTAAGAATACAAGAGACAAGACCCTACTCAAAATAAAGAACGAGGACCGTTGTATGGGAAAAAGCTGAGAAACAGAGATGGGGAAAAAACAGCCCATCCCTCTCTGGGGATCGGAAGCGATTTACTCTTGGTACAAATGGGGACGGAATGAGCGTGATGAGCTTGGCTCTTTCTGCCAGAAATGCAAAAGCAGCAGAAGCAGTCTTGAGAGAAACAGCACAGAGTTCAGAAGTGCCGTGACCTTGAGCAGACCCCAATTTAAGACACAAAAGACCACTAGGGAGTGGATTCTATCACTGGTGATACTTTTACTTTTCTATTCAAGTGTTCGCTCTGCTTTGTGAGCAACAATTTACTTGAGAGTTCCTTTCTATGCAGAACCACTTTTATATCGTGTTTTGATACTATGGACCTTTCTTTTGTAAATGCCACTGATTGTGAATAAAAAACCCTCACGTAAAGGTGAAACAAAAATATATGTCTATGAAAATACTCAAATTGATCAACTACTAGGTTTACACTCTCAAAGAACTTTCATGCATATGGTTAATGTTTTCTTTATAGGCACAGTGTGTAATATATATTGGTCAATAAGTGTTCCCAGGTTCAAGACATCATGGACAAATCATTCAAAATGAGGCAGGGAATAAGCCTTTTGTGACTGAAAAAAAAATGATGAATAGATGGACACAATACTGCTCAAATTATACAATCACCCTATACAGTGAAACCCTGTGGTCCTTAGGAATTCCGGCCAAGAGGAAAGTGACGACCTTCCTATCCTGCTAAAAGAAGTAAAGGCAGCAATTATTTTGCTGAAGAACTGAAAGTCTCCAGGAATCTACACCATCCAGTCAGCAGAAATGGTTGTGTCAAACCATAGACATCTTGATTAAGATTTGCAGAAACATCTGGAAACCAGGACAGTGGCCATCTGCATGGATACAATCGCGAATATGCACTAAAAAAATGAAACTAATATCCAACCACAGAACCATCAGTTTCATCAGCCATGCAAGTAAAGTTGTGCCAAAGGGCCTAGTTAACAGACTGAAACCACTGGCTGAAAACATCCCAGCAAAATCCTCTATGATCAGTTACACCTCGGTGGGCAGAATAAGCGGTTCAAAGACCCCAGTAAGAATTCCCTGAAGAGATGAACCTGCCAAGACCTCTGGCACTCCTACTGCTCACAGGAAGTGCACTATACGGAGGAGCAGTGTATGCAAACCCATCCAGCAAAGAGGCATGCTCAACAGACACCACTGCTACCACAGCATATCCTTAACATGCCCCGTCTGTAACCTGTGGATCCAGGATTGGACTCTTCAGACACCAGCAGCCTCACAAATAAAATAATCAAGTCGATGGACAATCGAAAGAGTGGAATGGACTGGGGCCAACTTTGCCATGACCCAAAAACAGACCAGGAACAGTCAACAGTGAGGAAAGCTGTCCACAGGTGTCTCCTCATTGTCAGGACAACCCAGGCAGTTAAGGGATCAGAGAACCATGAACTGTGTTATATTTAGTGCAATCTAGAAACAAAGCAATTAATTTTAAGCATTTTAAAGCACGCCTAATGGTTGGAGCTTTCAAAAACGAATGGCTTTATCTTAGTCTTATAAAAAGGGCAACGCATTCTGTGTGTGTGTGTGTGTGTGTGTCTGTGTGTTCATCGGGACACATAAAGAATATTTGTCCTCCAATAGAAACCATATAATTTTCCATTATCAAACGATTTTGAAAAAGTACCCGGAGCCACTGGGGAGAGCCATTAAGATGCTTGTCATCTGTTGCAGACCACCGGGATAGGGGTACTTGACTAGACATAACATATTCCACAAGGGTACTTCACTAAAAATGTTGAAGACCACTGGTTTAGATGATTTTTTTTTTTTCATTAATTCCATGTAACTTTAACCCGATAACATTCTGTTGGAAGTAAAAATATATATCAAAAATCATAAGTCACTTTTTAAGGGTAGCAGGGAATTGTAAGCATTTCAGTGCTATTAGTATGAGTTATCGATTTGTATGACTATGGAAATGTTGGCTATCTACATAAGTACAGTATCTGTCTCAAAAAGTGGAATTGTGCGTATTTTCTATTAAATGAATGTGTATCCGAACATTTATTTATTTATTTTTTGAGTGAAACCCAACATATGAGAGGTTAAATATTCAAACAAAGCACTTAAAAAAACATGCAAAGGGGTTTTCAGTTCTACAGTGGTCTAAATCGGTTAGCTCTGCCTTGGGAGAGGTTTACTTCCTATTGAAAGCCCCGCTGAGCCTTTTCTCACCTTGAAAAAGAAAAAAAAAAAGAGGAGAGGCCAAGCATGACTAATATGTGCGCCCTGTAGAGGGCAATATTGTCTGCAGTGATAGATGGAGCAAAGCCTGTTTAATATCCTTCATTGTATGTGTGTGTATAATATATATAATATAATAGATATATATATATAGTTGCATGATTTATAATGCAAAAAGGAACATTTGATTGTAACTATCATACCTGTCAATCTGAGCCAATTGCTTCATTTCAAGATGGCGGCTGCGCATGGATACATGCTCGCGGCTAGCTCTCCAGCTAATCTTCTATTTATTGCCGTTCTCTTGTCTTTTTTGCTTTCACTTTTGGACACATGTGTGGCCAAAAACACTTACAGTAGGGACGAACTTATTCGGTTGGGTGGGCGTCTAAATTTCGATTTTTCGGGCACTTTTTATACCGCCCATGATATACCGAGCGAACTTCAAAGAGACCCGGCATCCTTGTGGACAACTATTCCTCTTAATAAACGTCGCCGACGGCGCCGTAAAGAAAGGACAAAGAAGCGTGGTTGCCGTGCAGGTAGATGTGTGAAACGTGTGAAGTCCAAGCAGCAAGATGGACGCGAGGATGGACGCGAGGATGTAACTAATTCCACCATTTATTCCTCGCCGGACAACCGACGCTTTAAACTCAGCGCTCACGAGCGGCCACAACGCCGGGAGCTTTTGAAGATCTCGACAAAGACTACAAAGAGTTCAGCTAAGTCAAATGATTCAGCAAAGCTGAAATTTGGTCTGTTAAATATTAGATCGCTTGCTCCAAAAGCTTTACTTGTTGATAACATTATTCGGGATTATAAACTTAACTGTATGGGTCTTTGTGAAACGTGGTTACGCCCGGATGAGCACTTAGCGCTAAATTATGCCTCTCCCCCAGACTACGAGAGTAGTCATATAGCACGCACGCTGAAAAGAGGTGGTGGTGTTGCGCTAATCTCTGAAAAATTGCTCAAATTTAATACACGTACCTCTAATAATTACAAAACGTTTGAGGCTCTTGTGATGCGGTCCCCTCAATTGTCAATTGATGTAATAACTATCTATCGTGCACCTGGGCCATACACAACTTTCTTAGACGAATTTGCTGAACTTTTGTCTGAACTAGTAACCTATGCAGACAAAATTATAATTATGGGAGACTTTAACATTCATATGAACTCCCCACACAGTTCACTTACTATTGCGTTTAGTTCTCTAATTGATGCATTTGGTTTTACTCAACTGGTTGACTTGCCAACCCATAAAAATGGGAACACGCTAGATTTGATTCTGACTCGAGGAGTTTTAACCTCAAACATTATGGTTCTACCGTGTACTACTGTTATCTCTGATCATTATTTAGTGACATTTGAGGTGCTAACTAAATGTAGACTTAATATAGCTGAGGGATTTAGCGGACGCAATATAAGCACTGGCACAGTTTCTGAGCTCTTTGAACTCCTTCCTGGAGCAGTTGCGTCCTTTCCTAAATACAATGGCTCGATTGACTCACTCATGAATGAGTTCAATACCACCCTGACTAGTGTGCTGGATTCAATAGCGCCCATAAAACTAAAATCACGTCCTAAAAGACGCACACCTTGGTTTACTGATGAAACTAGAGCCCTTAAAAAAGAATGCAGGAAATGGGAGAGAAAATGGCGCGCTACCAAGCTTGAGGTTTTCCATCAAACCTGGTGTGACAGCTTGTTAAAGTATAAAGCGGCCCTTGCCTCTGCAAAATCGGCCTACCTTTCGAAGGTGATTGCGTCTCAAAAGAACAACCCCAAAGCCCTTTTTGACACTGTAGCATCGCTTACAAGGCAACAGGCTATCGCAGACAGTTCGACACACTCTGCTCAGGACTTAATGGTCTTCTTCACTAAGAAGATTCAATGCATACAGGAAGAAATTGCAAAAGATATTGTTAGTACCACACGTATTAAAGGACTGAAATTTACAGATGCACGACAGGGTGGCTGCCCTGGGAAAATGGCCGGTTTTAGTGAACTGTCACTTGATGATCTCAAACAAGTGGTGAATGCGGCCAAACCGACAACTTGCCAGTTCGACCCTCTCCCAGGTTCACTTATTAAAAGTCTTTTTAGCGTCCTTGGGCCTTCAGTTCTAAATATTATAAATACATCACTCTCCTCAGGTGTAGTTCCAGCAGCTTTTAAGTCCGCCGTTATTAAACCCACACTGAAACGACCCAACCTTGATCCAGAAATATTAAGTAATTACAGACCTGTGTCAAACCTACCTTTCCTCTCTAAAGTACTCGAAAGAGTAGTGGCACAGCAGCTGAATGCTTTCATATCGGAGAATAACCTTTTTGAATCCATGCAATCTGGATTCAGGGCTAACCACTCTACTGAGACAGCTCTGATCAAGGTAACAAATGATCTCCTAATGTCAATGGATTCTGGCGCTTCATCACTTTTGCTGCTACTGGATCTTAGTGCTGCTTTTGACACAGTGCGCCACAATATCCTACTAGAACGGTTGGAAAAATGGATTGGTCTCTCAGGAGCCGTCCTCTCGTGGTTCAAATCTTACCTCTCAGATAGGACGCACTGTGTTAAATACGGTGAAACGACATCTGAGCCCTTTAATGTTACCTGCGGTGTTCCGCAGGGTTCAGTGCTCGGCCCCCTACTTTTCAACATTTACATGCTTCCATTAGGTGATATTATTCGCAAGTACAATATCAGCTTCCACTGCTACGCAGACGACACTCAACTATATCTTCCGTTGGAGGAATCTTCCACACTAAACTGTGGAAATTTGGAGGCCTGTCTCACTGAGATAAAAGAGTGGATGTCACTCAATTTTTTGCGTCTTAACTCTGAAAAGACCGAAATGTTAGTCATTGGTCCTTCTAAATGCCGGGACTTATTCGCAAAAACTGCTGTGAACATTGACAAATGTCACATCACACAGAGTGACTCAGTTAAAAATTTAGGTGTCATATTTGACCCTGATCTATCCTTTGAGATGCATGTAAAGCAAATTACTAGAACTGCCTTCTTCCATCTTCGCAACATTGCTAAAATCCGTTCAATACTGTCTCAGTCTGATGCGGAAACAATAATTCATGCATTTGTTACCTCCCGTCTCGATTACTGCAATGCACTACTCTCCGGTCTCCCGAAGTCCAGAATCAAGTCTCTTCAGCTAGTACAAAATGCCGCAGCGAGACTTTTAACTAGGACAAAAAAGTACGATCACATAACACCGATTTTGGCTAACCTGCATTGGCTCCCAGTTAGCCAAAGATGTGACTTCAAAGTTCTCTTAGTATTGTACAAAATCATACATGGACTTGCTCCCTCTTATCTTTCAGATCTGATTTGCCCCTATGTCCCGGTCCGAAGCCTACGATCTGAGAGTGCTGGTCTTCTGGTGATCCCGAGAGCAAAGAAGTCTTCTGCTGGTTCGAGAGCGTTCTCCATCCGGGCACCGGTGCTGTGGAATGCTCTTCCCCCTGAGATTCGATCTGCAACCTCAGTGGAAATGTTTAAATCTAAACTTAAAACTCACTTCTACTCCATTGCATACGAATAACCTACTCCTCTTGTCGGTTGAAAATAGTTTGTGTAATATAGTGTAACAATCTGTGAAGCCCTTTGAGACTCTTCGTGATTTAGGGCTATACAAATAAAAATGACTTGACTTGACTTGACTTCATTTAATGGTTGCAATTGTTTGTTTGTGTCTTTTTATTTAGGCAAAGCATAAAAAACAACACCAATCATTCATAAACAAAAATAAATGATAACCTTTTTGCACGAAAAAAACATCAGTACAAAACAATTGTACTATGCATAAACATGTGCCCAAAGGGAGTACTAGGCTGAACCTTTTAACTGCCTATGACATTTTTTCATTGCGAAGAAGACAAGTCAGCACCATACCCTACAAAGGAAAATTTTAAAACAAAAAGTAACAATTAAAACAATGGTGATTTCTTAATGTGTGGTATGCTGTGTAAACCAGCAAGGTTCTCAGCCCGATTTGGCATTTTTTCGTATCCCTTTTGATGAAGACTGAAAACAGCAATGGATATCTGCAATTATTTGGAGGGACCAGCGGCCCTCGAAGTACTGGTACTCTAGAATTTGCAACAACTGTTTTTTACTAAGTGCATTTTATGTATTTCAGAGCAATTTTATGTGAAGTAGGTACGGGTCACATCAAAGATAATCAATGTAGGTACCAATAAGTTAGCTAGTGCTACTGTAGCTAAAATAAAAATGATAAACCATTTGGTTACAAATTATTTGAGATTTGATGGCACCCTGGATAAAACATTAGCATACATATCTAACGTAGGTTTCTTATCATTAGCATTATGGGGTAGCTTCGGCTCGCTACAGTTTAACTGTACGGGTCTGATGTATCGACATTTCGTTCTGTGTGCATGGTTACAAAGAATGACAATAAAAGTAAATTCTATTGTATTTTAGCTCCTGTCGATGCAGCAACACGTTCTGGGTACCTAACAATTAACAAAGAACTTGTAAGTATCCATATTTTTATATGTTTTAGATTAGCACCGGTGTATGGGGATACTCCATTTACAATATAATGGTACATGTAGTGTGGGCTGAAGTCAGGCAGACTGTACAATTTGGTTGAATCTGTGATTATGTCAGGAGGAAGAGAACACTTCTTAAGTCTCCCGATTTGGTCGGGAGACTACCGCTTTGGTTACGATTCTCCCGCCTACCGATCTGAGAGCAACATCTACCGATTTCTAAAAATGTCCTCCTTTTTTGGTCGCCGAAATTTTTATGTGAACAATGTTTTGCCGATTACAACGTAGCCGGATTATCCATAGTCTTTATCATCGTCTTTTTCGCCGTTCTGTACCGGAAAAAGCTTTGATCGAGACTCTGCAATCATAATCTCGAACTCCACGTGATCTCATTCCTTCGAGAACAGCAGACGAATAAGAGTGCTACGTGATATGACTATGTTAAAGAACACCAGAAAATTTGGAGTAATTAAACATTGTAATAATCACATGTAAACATAAAATAATAAAGTAGATTGAAAAACGAATTTTATTGTCATCTTTTCAAATAATAATAATAATTGCGTCGAGAAAAAAATCTCCCGATTTCCTATTTCTGAAACTTAACACGTATGGAAGAGGGTATGGGTCGGTAGCAAGCCCCGCTATCCTTAGTCTCTCCTTAAATACAGCTTTTTAGGCTTTGTGACCCACCTTTTCCAATACCTGCACAATGTTCGTTTGACTAGTCCTTGCCAATGTTGTTTAATAGTATAGCTTTTTAGTTTTTGTCTACTGTTTACTGGCCTCACACAGAGGGAGTACTGTTTACTACGGTCGACTGCCATCCGTCATGTGGTTGTGGTCACGTGTGTGGAAAGGGTCAATGCATTTTCGGGATGCTCAATGGCTTTTCAATGTGTGCGAGAATATTCCCCTTATTAAGCAATAACAAACCTTACAAACACAACATGGCACCTATTCAGTCACAGCAAGACAGAATATGTAGAATAAAAGCAAAGATAATTTGTGTAAAGTTTATATAACAAGTGTTGGAATTAAAAATATCAAAATGTACCGTTTACCAAATTGTTCGAATTAGTTATCTGACTCCATTAACCAAACACAACCTACAATCACCTAACAGTTTATGCGCACTCTTTTCCTGAGGGAAAAATGAACAGGAAAGCCGACATTTTCACATGGGGGCAGATTTAATTTCCTTACCAATTTAACTAAGTGTACTCTATCGAAAACGGCCGAATTAGTGACGTTGGCGTCTTCGGGAAGCCTTTTTCTCAAGTCCTTTAGCTTTCTCTTATCTCTTCTGCCCGCATAATGGTGTGCCGGCTCCTCCCGTGGGCATGCCAAGGAAGCCCCCTGGGCTTCAACGTCTCGTAGACGAGCGTCCCCATGTCTGGGGTACTAAAAACAATACCGAGCATTTCTCAAAACATCGCCTGCCGTCCTCCGTCAGAGTCCTGTTATCAACAGAACTAGACTAAATATTCTGCATTTGGAACAGCCTGACCTGTCATTGAACTAAAGCCTACTCAGTGAAAATCTTTATTGCATTATGAGTCAATCCTATAAAATCCTTTATAGTCAAATGTATAAAATCCTTTATAGTCAAATGTATAAAATTCTTCACAAGTATGCAACACAAATAATCCTTTCCAATTCTTTCTTAGTTTATTTTGCTCCACTTGCATTAAATTTTGTCTTTTTTACATAGGAAGGAGTATATATATACTGTATATATATATATATATATATATATATATATATATATATATATATATATATATATATATACAAAAATTGTTATATGGTGTAGACCAGGGGTGTCAAACTCATTTTAGCTGTGGGCCACATGCTAGAAAATAAATGTCACGGGGGCCACCCTAGTAGATTTAAGAGAAAGAGAGGCAGATGAAGAGAAAGATAAAGAAAACAAGGGAGATAACATAAGATTGCGAGAGACAGAGAAGGAAAGAGATAGTAAAAGGGAGAGGTATAGAAAAGCATAATACAGAAAAAAGAGAGGAAAAGAAAGAAACAGAGAGCAATTAGAAGTGAAAGGAAGAGTCAAAGAGATAGAGAGAGAAAGAGTGAGTGTAAAAAAGAAAGGGAAAGCGAGAGAATGAACAAAATGGAAAGAGAACGTAAGAAAGAAAGAGAAAAAAAGAAGATAGGAATGATATGATAAAAAATAGAGAAGCACAGAGAGAGATGGAGAGAGAGAAAGAAAAGGGAAGAGGAATGGAGAGAGCATAATATAGAAAAAAGAGGCGGAGAGAAAGAAACAAAAAAAAATTGAAATGAATGGGAGAGTGTCAAAGAGAGATAGAGAGAAAAAGAGTGAGTGTGAAAGGGAAAGAGGGAGAGGGAGTGAAAGAAATGGAAAGAGAAGGTAAGAAAGAGAGTAAAACGAGAGAAAGAAAAAAGAAGGACTGAAATAATAAAAAAGAGAAAAAGAAAAACAGACAGAGTGAGAGAGAGAGAGAGACCAAAAGAGATAGAGCTTTAGTTGCTTTACAAGTGGCGCCTGGCTTTGGCGACACCAGGCGGACATATTTAAAACCGCAGCTCATATTTCTCTCTCGCTTCTCTCAGTTATGTCCTCTGTGTTGTAGACAATTTAAGAGGATCATAAAACATAGAGAACCTGGTGAGAAAACGTATAACTTGTTTGGTGCTTCATAATTTATTAAGATCCTAATATTCAATTTCTATGTATTTATTTATACATTTATATAATCGAGATGTTTTTGACCTACAAATAGGAAAAAGGGTTTGCAGCATCCAACGCAACCCAAACTTTTGAGAGGCGGTAAGTGGCCCTAAGGCCTAACTGGTCATGAAAACGACTTTTAATTGCTTCTGAACAGCCCCGGCGTTGCCTTCCTGCCGTCCTCCTGAGAATGACCCCGAACGCACTCCCTCGTGATGATCTCAGCTTTTGATTTCATCTGACAGGTTTAATATATAACTTTTCTCTCATACTCGTTCTTTTTAAGGATTGGCAGAAGCGGCCCGCTTGCGAGATCACCGTCCAGGTTTCGGGACAAAGCGAGTCTTTTACCTCCTGTGCTCGGCCTCACAACGGCTCATGTGTGAGCGTGGAAAAAAATCGTGGAACTGAAACCACCTCTGTAAATACGTAAAAGGTCAGTAATGACGTCAGACTCCGAGAGGTAGCCTTTGCCATTATTTTAAAAAAAATTTATTTGAGTATCATTTAGTGTTTTTCCGTCACTTGATTTGTTACACTTGTTAATTTGAACTCCGTAAACCTGTTGAAAATGGTGTCATAAACAGTGTTGGATGCCCAATTTCTGGAAAATAAGTCACAAAAGTACAACCAAAATTGGAGTGAAAGGCATCATTGTGTGTTTATTTGTGGTCCTACCACATGCACCAAATACTATATATTCTGTATTATACTGTATACAGTGGAACCTCGGTTCTCGACCATAATCCGTTCCAGAACCCTGTTCGAAAAGCGATTTGTTCGATCACCGAAATCATTTTTCCCATTAAAAATAATGTAAATCGTTTTAATCCGTTCCAACACCCTGAATGTTCACCTTGAATGTTTAACGTAAACGTGAAGCTAACCCAGGCTAATCGTACGTTCACGTTATTGTAATCTTCCGTACGAAAGATTACGCTAACATGAATGTGTAAAAATAAAAAGGATAAAGAAAATAATTATGAATAGGTTTTCTTACCTTTGTGGTGGTCAGCAGAAGGCGCTCGCACACCTCCTTCATATTTTGCTATTATTTCTCTCTTAAATGCAATAGTTGTACGCACTACTTTTCTTTTTTCCCCCGTAGCAACTTTGCTGCTTGCACTGACTTTCTTCGGAGGCATAATAAAGGGCTAAAATACCCGTACGCCGCTCAGCATCGCACCCTAGCGTAGGCACTCACGCATTACCGGCGTTCGAACTCCGATTTTTTGACCGAACAGCAAAGCAAGAATTTCTCGAAATTTTTGGTCGGACTCCGATTTGTTCCAACTGAGAGCCGTTCGAAAACCGAGGTTCCACTGTATAACCATTTTTAATCTTGTCTTCTTGCACTGCAGGGTTTCTGAAAAATTACCGCCATAAAGGTCATGTTTCATCTCTTTAGAAATGTTTACTCTTCTTAAAATTCTGCATCTGCACCGCACCGCAAAGTAAATCAATATTTGACATAGATGGTGAATAACCCGGGTGACATGGCAGCACAGTTCTGAGGTCATGGGTTCAAATCCAACTACCTGTGCGGAGTTTGCATGTTCTCCCTGTGCTTGCGTGGGTGTCCTCCGGGGACTCTGTTTCCTCCCACATTACAAACACATGCATGTCAGGTTAATTTGCTGGTCCAAATTGTCCTTAGGTGAGAATGAGTGAGTGAGTCGTCTGTCCCCGTGTGCCCTGCGATTGGCTGGCAACCAGTTCAGGGTGTCCCCTGGCCACTGCCCGAAGATAGCCGGGATGGGCTCCAGCACCCCTGTGACCCTACTGAGGATAAATGTTGCAAATAATGGATGGATGGATGGTCATCAACCCCGAGAGGCACATTTAAATACCCGCAATTTAATCTTTTCTATTTAAACTAAGATTTTCTCAAACGCTATCAACATTCAACCCCCTCTGAAAACATCAGAAATGCTGAGCACTAAATTCAACATAGACAGCTTCTTCCATTTTGTCAGTTATTAGGGACAAAATTCCAAATAATTAGATATATTTTAAATCATTCGAAAACATTTTTTCCCACCGTTTGATATTTTCAAAATCATTAAAAAAATGTTTTGATTCCTTTCACATGAATCCTCATTTATTTTAACATGTAACCTATATCCTTGCAAATAATTCCACATCATTCAACAACAACAAAAGATAAGTAAAAAATAATAATAATGTCACCCTCCAGTATTTTTAAAGAAAACTCCAAATCCACTCAAATCAAAATTGTCCCAACAAATCCTACACCATTCTATCCAATTGGAATTCATTCCTATAATTTATCTATCGTGCTATATAAATACAAGTTATTCCAAATGACCGGGTTTATGTATTATACCCTCATCTGTCTATTTTAGGTTATCGTTACTCGTGACAATCATAAATACCTGTATCCATTGCCCTGTAGTGGTTATTCAATGATCAGGAACCTGAAAATAAGGTAACAATAAATAATCAATACTTGATTATAACATTAATGAAATGCATGACAATAAATCAGTCATTTGAAGGTGCATTAAAAAAGGTTTTGTCTTTTTCTTCTTCTATGTTTTAACCTTAGTGATGGCCACTGCAAATACTTTCTGTGTTTAAAACTATGAATCAACATCCGGGTTGCGAGATGACATGGGTAAAAAGGCGTGCTACAATGAGATATTTGAGGTTTTTATTAGAAGAAATCAAACATATGCACTGTAAAGAAAACAATATCCTGGCCTAGAGTGCAGAACAAGGCTGTCAAGGTTTCACAGTTGCACTTTAAAAAGGGCTAACAAACCTTTATATACCATAGGAACGTAACAGACGTTAGGGCAGGCTTGTCCAAAGTCCGGCCTGGGGGCCAAATGCAGCCCATGGTCAATTTTCATCCGGCCCGCAGCCTCAGTCATAAAATCAATAACGCCTGGCCTGCGTGTAGAATTATGTACCGGTAATCAGGGTTGGGTAGGGTTACTTTAACTGGATGACTTTCAATTACTTTTGGATTATTCCAATAGCAAATATGCTAATAAAAGACAAAAGAAACTAAATATGAATAAAATGACTACATTTTGTGCAGGCTTGGGGAGTAACGGAACACATGGAATGGCAAAAATGATGTTGGCAAGCTGTTTGGATTTATATTCATTTTGTTTCTGTCGCATTTTATGTAAGTTTTGCCAGAGATCAAAGCCAGGAGAGAAAGCTTACCACGTGTTGTGAGTCATCATTTTATTCATATTTAGTTTATTTTGTCTTTTATTAGCATATTTGGTATTGGAGTAATCCAAAAGTCATTGAAAGTAATCCAGTTAAAGTAACCCTACCCAACCCTGCCGGTAATACATTGAGCAGCAGCGCTGTTACCTGGGTGTTCTAATGCTGCCATCTAGCGGCTCAAATAGGAACAGCAAATTAGTATGTGAGGCCCCCCAATTTTCTAAAATGGCGGCAATTAACAAAATGAGAAAAGTTGTCTGCGAGGGCCGACGGTTCAAGGATGGGTGGGAATTGGATTATTTCTTCACTGAAATACGTAAGAACTGTGTCTGCCTCATTAGTAAAGAGACAGTGGCTGTTTTTAAAGAGTTCAATGTGAAGCGAGTCCAGGGTTGGTTAGGGTTACTTTAACTTGATTACTTTCAATGACTTTTGGATTACAATCGAGAAGGAGATCACTCTTTTTTCCTCACCTTTCTCCGTGGACACAGATGATGTCCCAGACCATTTGCAGTTGGAGGTCATTGAGCTGCAGTGTGACGCAGAGATCCGTGGTCAGCACCAGCAGCTTACTCTCGCCAACTTTTACCGACAGCTGAATAAGGACAGGTTTCCAGAGATTCGAGCATTTGGTAAGAAAATGCTAAGCTTGTTTGGGTCGACGTATTTGTGTGCGAAGACACTCTCGCGGCAGTGGCTCAGGAGGTAGAGCGCTCGTCTTGGGATCGAGAGATCGCAGTTCGAATCCAGGCTCCTCCGTGTTACATGTCGAAGTGTCCTTGGGTAATACACTGAACCCCTATAGCCCCCAATAAGCAGGTTAGCGCCTTACATGGCTGCACGGCCGCTATTGGGAAATGTGAATGTAAAGCGTTTTGGGAAGTCCTGACTTGAAAAGCGCTATATCAATGCAGATCATTTCATTTCATATTATTTACCAGCTAGGCTAGATACTTTATTCTTGGGTAAGGTCTGACTGGGAGGTCACTGGTTCAAGCCTTGGCCGAGTCATACTTACAACATCGGTACTCATTGCCTCCCTGCTTGGCGCTCGGCATTAAGGGTTGGAATTGGAGGGTTTGGTCATGGTAATGACTCCCAACACAGCAGTTGGGTCTAAAATGGCGGCGCCCTGTTTGGCTGTGGCTCGCTACAGTTTAACTGTATTTAGGTGTATTGACATTTCATTCTGTGTGCATGGTTACAAAGAATGACAATAAAAGTAAATTCTATTCTTCTTCTTATTCTAAATAAGAGCCATGTGAGGACACGGCTATCGGACTCTCACTTACAAGACATCTTGCGCATCAATACTACTGCCATTGAGCCAGACCTGGCCTTTGTCCTGCACTCCAGATCTCAGTTTCACCCTTCACACTAATGCGGACAAGTCATCATTTTTCATTGAGGGGGGTTATGTTTGTTTATTATTCTGGAGTGAAAGCCTGCAGGGTTGGACTGTAAGGTACGCACAAAGCGCGCTACACCGCTAGTGCGCACATCACCACCGCGCGTCCTGTCCCCGGGTCGCCAAGCGAGAGGGAGAGAGAGGTATGACAATTTCTCTGTTATTGTGTTTAAAAATTCTGTAAATATTAAACTGCCATGGATTTTTTTTTTTTTGTTTCAAATGTAATTTCCACCCAAGAGCAGTGTCCCCTCTAAGCTGCGCGCGTGCGCAATTGCGCACTGCTCGCACATTCGCACGAGAAAATCTAGCCAGCGCACAAAAATGAGGGCTCAAAATTTCTAATTAAGAAGCGACTCAAGTCAAAGTTGCAGTGCATGAAGGTAAAAATACACGGGTTCCCCTGACCTTGTGTCCTAAATGCGGTATTTTGAAGTCGAGTCGAAGTAGAACGAAGTTGAGTAAAGTTAGTAGAGTTTGTCAAGAACCGGCTTCTTCGGCTCGGCTCACTAAAAGGAACCGGCTCTTTTGGGTCCTAAACGGCTCTTCAGGTTGTTTTTGCTTCTTTAATCTCAACATGACCAAATATGATGTACAACTATGCACAAAATGACTTAAAAGAAGGGGGGAATAGAACAAAAAAGAAAATAATACCAAAATGAAAAAGTAGTGAAAAGCTGAGAGAAAAAAGAAACAAAAGGAAGAGAAAAAAAGTAGGGAATTTAGAAAAAAGCCAGAAAAAAAAGAAAAGAAAGAAAAGTAGGAAAAAAGTATGTAGAGAACAAAAAGCAAAAAGTAACAGCTCGGAAAAAACATACCACCACCTACCCACCAACCCATCCATCTACCCATCCACCTACCCATCCATCCACCTACCCATCCATCCATCCATCCACTTGCCTACCCATCCATCCATCTATCTTCAGTAGCTGAAAGACAGGCACTGGAAAAGCTGCGGTCAATTTTGGACAATTCATCACATCCACTACACAGCATTATATCTAGACAGAAGAGCAGCTTCAGCGACAGACTGCTGTCACAGTCTTGTACCACAGACAGACTGAGGAGATCTTTTCTTCCTCATGCCATGAGGCTCTTTAACTCCACCCGGCGGAGTAAAGGCCCACATTAAACCACACCTCCCCACATTGCATATTACCGTATTTTTATTGCAGTGTGTATTCTGTGTAACACTTTCTAGATACTCTATATAACATGCTACATTGGGTATTAACACGTCACATTGGGTATTTGTGTATTGTATTCTTTTTGCTTTATTATTGTTTTGTTCTTCAACACAAGGATACTGCCGGAAGTGTGAATTTCCCTACGGGGATGAATAAAATATCTATCTATCTATCCAGTAATACTATTATACAACAATACTACTCTGAAAATATTACAACAAAACAGCTATCAAGTTACGACTACTGTATATTGGTATTCCCAAAATACTCCAGAAATACTCCAAAGGAAATACTACAAAAATACCACTGCAGTAATACTAAAATACAACAATACTACTATGAAAATATTACAACAAAACAACTATCAAGTGACAACTATTGCATAGTAGTATTCCCAAAATACTCTGGAAACACTACAAAAATACCACTACAGTGATACTATAATCCAACAATACTACAATGAAAATATTACAACAAAACAACTATCAAGTGACAATTACTGTATAGTGGTATTCCCAAAATACTCTAGAAACACTCCACAGGAAATACTACAAAAATACCACTACAGTGATACTATAATACAACAATACTACAATGAAAATATTACAACAAAACAACTATCAAGATGACAACTATCAAGATGACAACTATTGTGTAGTAGTATACCCAAAATACTCTGGAAATACTACAAAAATACCACTACAGTAATACTATAATACAACAATACTACTATGAAAACATTACAACAAAACAACTATCAAGTGACAACTACTGTATAGTGGTATTCCCAAAATACTCTAAAAATACTCCAAAGGAAATACTCTAAAAATACTCCAAAGGAAATACTACAAAAATACCACTACAGTAATACTATAATACAACAATACTACTATGAAAATATGAAAACTATAAAGTGACAACTACTGTATGATGGTATTCCCAAAATACTCCAAAGGAAATACTCTAAAAATACTCCAAAGGAAATACTACAAAAATACCACTACAGTAATACTATAATACAACAATACTACTATGAAAATATGAAAACTATAAAGTGACAACTACTGTATGATGGTATTCCCAAAATACTCCAAAGGAAATACTCTAAAAATACTCCAAAGGAAATACTACAAAAATACCACTACAGTAATACTATAATACAACAATACTACTATGAAAATATGAAAACTATAAAGTGACAACTACTGTATGATGGTATTCCCAAAATACTCCAAAGGAAATACTCTAAAAATACTCCAAAGGAAATACTACAAAAATACCACTACAGTAATACTATAATACAACAATACTACTATGAAAATATGAAAACTATAAAGTGACAACTACTGTATGATGGTATTCCCAAAATACTCTTAAAAATAATACTAAAACCCAACTATGCAAAAATTACAAAAGTTACTCCAAAATGACTACTAGCGCATGTATTTCTTTCAAAATTCTGGATCTCGGACAGCGGCAGAAAAGAGCGAATCCTTCTTTTGAAGCGCTGCTTTTCTCTGCGTTGGCGTCTTTTTTATCTGATATCTTGATCTGGTCTAAAGTTCCTTAAGCAGTTTGTGAGTGTTTTTAGACCCATCGCAAGAAGCCATCTCATCTGATAGCCGGCATGTGTACGGATTCCTGAAGGTTACATAAGAAAAGGCGCTGGCGCTGATAAGGGACGTCAACAAACCTTTTGTTTTATTCCAACCTGTTTCCGGATCCACTTGAGCCAGGGATGACAAACTCATGCTGAAACCGTCGACTGGGCTGGAGAGAGAGAGAGAGAGATAAAAGGACAGGGAGAGAGAGAGAGAGATAAAAGGACAGGGAGAGAGAGAAAGAGATAAAAGGACAGGGAGAGAGAGAGAGAAAAAATAGAGGGAAAGAAATAAAAGGAGAGGGAGAGAGAGAGAGAAAAAAAATAGAGCGAAAGAAATAAAAGGAGAGTGAGAGAGAAAAAATAGAGGGAAAGAAATAAAAGGAGAGGGAGAGAGAAAAAATAGAGGGAAAGAAATAAAAGGAGAGGGAGAGAGAGAGAGAGAGAGAGAAAACGTCAGTCGAAAAATAGAGAAAGGGAGCGCAAAAGAGCCAAACAGTAAAGTTGTGGGAGAGAATAGAGCAAATGAGCAAGAGGAGAAAAGTAGAGAAAAGTCAGAACAGAAATAGAAAAAGCGAGAGAAATAGAAAAAGGGCAGAAGAGAAATAGAAGATAGTGAATGAAATAGAAAGAGAGAGAGAGAAAAACAGAGGGATGGAGAGAAATAGAGCACATGATCAAGAGAGAGGGAGAAATAGAACAATAGGGATGGAGAGAAGTAGAGAAAAGTCCGAAGAGAAATAGAAAAAGCAAGAGGGGTGGAGAAAGATGGAGAGAAATAGAAAAAAGTCAGAAGAAAAATAGAAGATAGTGAATGAAATAGAGAATGGGAGAGAGAGAGAAACAGGGATGGAGAGAAATAGATCAAATGATCAAAAAAGATGGAGGGATAGAGCAAGAGAGAGAGAGAGAGAGAGAGAGAGAGAGAGAGAGAGACAGAAAAAGAGCAAGAGGGATGGAGAGAAATAGACAAAGTTCAAAAGAGAAATAGAAGACATTGAATAAAATAGAGAAAGGAGGGATAGAGAAAAGTCAGAAGAGAAATAGAAAGGGAGAGAGAGTGGAGAAAGATGGAGAGGAATAGAAAAAGTTCGTAAGAGAAATAGAAAACAGTGAATGAAACAGAGCAAGAGGAATGGAGAGAAAAGTCTGAAGAGAAATGGTAAAATAGAGAAAGAGCAAATGATGAAGGGAGTGGGAGAAAAAGCAAGAGAGAGAGACAGAAATAGAGCAAGAGGGATGGAGAGAAAGAGGGAGTACTGGAGAAAGATGAAGAGAAAGAGAGAAATAGAAGACAGTGAATGAAATGGAGAGAGAGAAAGAGAGAGAGACAGAAAAGGGATGGACAGAAATGGAAAGAAAGTAACAAAAAGATAGGAATATATGTATATATCCTGTATGTGGCACTCGGGCCCTTCTTTCTCTCTACTTCTCTCTCTACCTCTCTCTCTCTACACTCACTCACTCATTCACACACACATGGAGCCCTCGGCAACTCCCCCTTTTAGCAACTCTGCCTACCCGGCCTGCTGCTGCAACCTGCCTGCCCATCCCTACCTGAGGCTAAAGATGACAAACAGGAAGCAGAGACCATTTTGGACATTTATTTTCAACGACAGAAAAAAAAGACTTTGCCAGGTGGAATTTGTGTGGTAAGTTGGTCTCTTACTTTAGCAACACCACACATTTACATGAACACATGACAATAGCTAAGACTGCAGAGAGCAAACATGTTTTTGTTCCTGGACAAAAACCTGTAAATCCGTTGTCGCTATGGCAACAGCACCATAAGGGCTTCTTATTTTTACTGACTTTGTTAGACAGTATTTGTATTTTGTGTACTTTTTTTCATTCTAAAGCAGTTGTACTACAAAAATTTGTATTTTTTTCATATACTGTTAAAGCTTGCAATGTAGTTGTTTAAGAAACACTTTTAGTCCCTAAAAGACCGGTGCCGAAAGTGCGGCCTGCGGGCCGGATCCGGCGGGACAACGCTGAGAGAAGTGAAAGAGAAAAACGAGCTGCAGTTTGAAATATGTCCACTGGATGTGTCCAAAGCCAGATGCCATTCACAAAGGTACTGTCGCTGTATTTCCTATTTACTTTTTCTCTCCCTCCTTTTTCCTTTCTTGCTCTGTCTTTTTTCTCTCCATTTCTCTCTGATTTTATTTTATTTTATTCCTCTTTGTTTCTCTTTTGCCCTTTCTTTTTTCTCTTTCTCTATTTTGTTCTTTTCTCTCACTTTATGCTGCTTTTTATTTCTCCATTTCTTTCCTTTCTCTTTTATTTTTTTCTCACTTAGTTTCTTCCTCTTTGTTTCTCTTTCTCCATTTCTTTCCTTTCTTTCTCTATTTCTCCGATTCTCTTATTTTCTCTTTTGCCCTTTCTTGCTTGTCCCTTTTTTCTGTTTTTCTCTTTCTTTCTCTATTTTGTCATTTTCTCTCACTCTATGATGCTCTTTCTTTCTCAATTGTTTTCCTTTCTCTTTGATTTTTTTTCCTTTTTTTCTTACTCTTAGTTTCTTTCTCTTTCTTTCCCCATTTCTTTCCTTTCTCTCCCTCTCTCTCTATTTCTCTGATTCTCTCGTTAATTTCTTTCTTTTTGATTCTCTTTTGCTCAATCTCTCTCGATTTCACCCTCTAATTCTCTTTCCTGCTCTCTTTCTTTCTCCATTTTGTTCTTCTTTCCCTATGCTGCTTTTTCTTTCTCCATTTCTTTCCTTTCCCTCTCTCTCTCTCTCTCTCTTTTAGCTATGTTTCTATCACTTCCTCTTTTTCTGTCTCTCTTTCTCTCTTTGCGTGTTTTCTCTCTCCTCTTTCTCTCTTTTCCTCTCGCTTTCTCTCTTCTCTTCTTCTCTCTTACTCTTTTTCTTTCACTCATTCTTGTTCTCTTTCTTTCTCTCTCCTTCTCTCCCCTGAGACCCCCGTCCTATTCCAAACTCGCCCGAGCGGCGGCGGAGGCTTCCACGATTCGCTGATCCCGAAACGTCCGAGCAAAAACAGTACGGCGTCGGTATCGACGGATACTAGCAGGTATTTGTCCCCCCTCCCCTGCAAACGTGACTTGTTTACCCGCATCATTGACATTTTTTGCGCGCGATAAGATGCCGGCGCACGTGTTTCGACGGTCGGACGAGGATAAAAGGAGGAGATTCGGTCGCTCTCCACGACATCCGACGAGAACCTCACCGAAGGTCAGTACCGTGCGGGGCGGGGGCGGATTTGGAGTCGGGGGCCCCGTCGACTTCGGGGCGACCCTCCTGGTGACATTGACAACTTCTCATATACGAATAAATAGACATGCAGAAGTTCTATGGGTTTTATATCTTTCTATTTTCATTTGGCTTTGAAAATGTCACAATTATATTAGGACCTTGTTTCAAACACTACATTTGTTATTTAGTTTTGTAGTATTACTGTATTTATATATTTATTTGCTATTTCTGTAGTTTATCTTCATAGTATTGCCATAGTACTTTTCTAGTGTCAGAATATTTCCGAGGTAGTATTTTTGGAGTAATTCCATAGTCGAACGTTTTTAGTATATCTGCAGTATTTTGTACAGTTATTCTGGTTGTATTTTTGTAGTAATCCTGTTGTTATATTTCTGTAGTAGAATTTTTGAATTATTGTACTGTTTTAATGGTATTTTTCTTGCATTTATGTAAAAGTATTTCTTTTGTATTTTTGTAGTCTTTTTTGAGTATTTTGTAATATTTCTGCTATTCTGTTGTCATGTTTCTGTAGTAGTATTTTTGAAATATAGTACTGCTGTAGTGGTATTTTTCTCGCATTTATGTAAAAGAATCTCCTTTGCATTATTTTTGTAGTCTTTTTTGAGTATTTTTTTTATATTTCTGCTGTTGTATATGCAGTACTTCTGTAGTAGTATTTTTGAAATATAGTACTGCTGTAGTGTATTTTTCTCGCATTTATGTAAAAGTATTTCCTTTGCATTCTTTTTGTAGTCTTTTTAGAGTATTTTTTAATATTTCTGCTGTTGTATATGCAGTACTTCTGTGGTCATGTTTCTGTAGTAGTATTTTTGAATTATAGTACTGCTGTAGTGGTATTTTTCTCGCATTTATGTAAAAGAATTTCCTTTGCATTATTTTTGTAGTCTTTTTTGAGTATTTTTTTATATTTCTGCTGTTGTATATGCAGTACTTCTGTTGTCATGTTTCTGTAGTTTGAATCATATCATTACTGTGGTCGTATTTCTGTAGTACTTCTAAGGTAGATATTTCTTTTCAGAATGAAAGCAAAATAATATCTAATAAAGTTTTCTTTTTTTTTTAAACCCAAAATTTTATGTTTTTTTTTTCTGTAGTAGTATTTTTGTTGTAGCGACACAAAGGGCCAATGAGCACCATCTGCCGGGCCGCGTGTGGGCCGCAGGCCGTAGTTTGCCCGGAATGGGTCTAGTATTTCCGATCCCGCCGATCACGACAAGTTACACGCGCGATCGATTCCACCCGCGCGTCTTCGATTCCTCGGCGACGGTCCCTGACGTCTTTCGTCTTTTAGAGAAAAAGAAGAATCGTAGACGATGTCCCCGAAAAGATTGGAGGTCCGGCAGGCGGTCACCCTGGCGACGGGGATGCTGGAGTGCCTGTGTTTTGCCGGCATCGTGTTCGGGTGGGCCTCGCTGGTCTTCATCTTGAAGACCGAGGCTTTCTTCGGCCAACACTGCTTCAACGACACGCTCCAGGACGGCACGCCAGTCTTAGGTCGGTGTTGCCCTTTTTTGCCTCTCTGCTTTCCGTTTCCTACGACTGTGGCGCCCCCCTGAGGACGGCTGAGGTGCCTGTTTGGAAAATAGACCGCTGATGGGTCATTTTGATTTTTTTTCTTTTTTTTTGTGTTTGTGTGTGTTGGACTCTTCTTCCATTACCTCCTATCTTTCTTTTTTGTCTCTTTCTCTCTTTTCTCACCTTCTTTTTCCCCCCTCATTTTTTCTTTCAATCATTTTTTTCTTTTTCTCGTTTTCTTTCTTTTTGTGTCTTCATTTTTCTTTCTTTCTTCTCTTGTTTTCTCTTTCGTTCTGTCTTAATCATTCCTTCTCTGTCTTTCTCTTTTTCCCTCCCTCTCTCTGTCTTTCCCTCACTCTTTCTCTACTTTTCTCTCTCTGTCTTAATCATGTATTCCCTCACTTTCTTTCATTCTGTCTTAATCATTTCTTCTCTCTGTCTTCACCTCTCTTTCTGTCTCTTGCACTCTTTAACTTTTCTCTCTCTGTCTTAATCATTTATTCCCTCTTTCTCACGCTCTTTCATTCTGCCTTAATCATTCCTTCATTCTGTCTTTCTCTCTTTCCCTTTCTCTTTGTTTTGCACGCTTTCCCTACTTTCTCTCTCTCTCTTAATCATTTATTCCCTCTTTCTCCCTCTCTTTCACTCTTTCATTCTGTCTTAATCATTCTTTCTCTGTCTTTCCCTCTCTTTCACACTCTTTCTTAACTTTTCTCTCTGTCTTAATCATTTATTCCCTCTTTCTCACGCTCCCTTTCACTCTTTCATTCCGTCTTAATCATTCCTTCATCCTGTCTTTCTCTTTCCCTTTCTCTTTATATGTTGTGCACGCTTTCTCTACTTTCTCTCTGTCTTAATCATTTATTCCCTCTCTTTCACTCTTTCATTCTGTCTTAATCATTCCTTCATCCTCTCTTTCCCTTTCTCTTTATATCTTTTGCACGCTTTCTCTACTTTCTCTCTCTGTCTTAATCATTTATTCCCTTTCTCCCTCTCTTTCTGTCTTGTGAACTTCCCTGCGGGGATGAATAAGGTATCTATCTATCTAATCATTCTTTCTCTCTGTCTTTCTCTCTTTCTGTATTTTGCACTCTTTCCCAACTTTTCTCTCTCTGTCTTAATCATTTATTCCCTCTTTCTCCCTCTTTCATTCTGTCTTAATCATTCCTTCTCTCTCTTTCTCTGTGTCCTTTACACTCTCTCTCTATTCTCTCTCACTGTCTTAATCATTTATTCTCCCTCTCTCTCTCTTTCATTCTATCTTAATCATTCTTTCTCTCTGTCTTTCCCTCTTTCTGTCTTTTGCACTCTTTCTTAACTTTTCTCTTATGTCTTAATCATTTATCCCCTCTTTCTCACGCTCCCTTTCACTCTTTCATTCCGTCTTAATCATTCCTTCAGCCTGTCTTTCTCTTTCCCTTTTTATATTTTGTACGCTTTCTCTACTTTCTGTCTTAATCATTTATTCTCCCTTTCTCCTACTCTTTCATTCTTTCATTCTGTCTTAATCATTCTTTCTCTGTCTTTTGCACTCTTTCTTAACTTTTTTCTCCCTGTCCTAATCATTTATTCCCTCTTTCTCTTGCTCTCTTTCATTCTGTCTTAATCATTCCTTCTCTCTGTCTTTTTCTGTGTCTTTTGCACTCTTTCTCCCTCTTTTTTTCTGTGTCCTTTACACCCTCTCTCTACTTTTCTATCTCACTGTCTTTATCATTTATTCTCTCTCTCTCTCTAACTCTTTCCCTCTTATTTTTTTGTACTCTTTTTGTCCTTTTCTGTTTTGTCTTGCTTTTTCTCTCTTACTCTTTCTTTTTCTGTTTCTCTCTCTAGTATTTTAGAGAGCGGTCCCCTTTTTCCCCATCGAATAGCAAATCAAAGCCCCCTCTGTTCGTTTCAGATTGCAGCGGGCAGGACGAGCAGTTATCTGGGGTCTTCACGGCCGCCTCCGTCATGAACAATTTCCTCACTCTTCTCACCGGCTTCATCTTCGACCGCTTCGGCTCTTTGGTCGTGCGGCTGGTAGGAATGTAAGTACCAAAATCTGATGCCGTGTCTACAAAACCAGGATGAGAGGGTCTTTTGTATCCCCCCCTCCAGATGTCTTTATTTGACGGGTACCTTGATGCTGGCCTTCTCAACTCCAGGTCAGGAGCGTGCATTTCCAATAAACCGATGATGGAACGAATGTCCGTCCACGCTTCTAACTTTCCCCATTTTCATATCAGCCTTATCGCTGCTGCTCTTCCCTGCGCTACCCCTGATCGCTGTGGCCGGCAGAATATTCTTGATTACCAATATACAGGTGAGTGAATAAACTAGAATGTCTGGGCGCCATATTCGAGCGTAGATTCCCTTTTTGGCAGATTCACGTGAGAACAGAAAAGCTAAAAAGTAAGACTCCCGATGGAGAGAGTAGAATGTCTTTTCCGGAAAAACGGCAAATGGGAGATAAAACCTCACGCCCAGTTGCCACCAGAGTTAAAACATTGAACTCAATCCACGTGTTTTTACTGTTATGACGCTGCAAAACAAAATTCCGACCCAATTTTGAATGCTCTACAAGAGAGTAGAATGTCTTTCTGGGAAAGCTGCCAAGTCAGCAAAACCAAAAATGTCGAGTCAATTTTTGGGCAGTTTTTATATATGAGGTAACTTCCCAGACTGCCTGTAAAAGAGGGTGTTGATATTCAATGTAGTTCTGGTCTGGGAGGGTGGAATGTCTTTCTGAGAAAAGGCTGCTGAGTCCGCAAAACCAAAAGTGCAGTCCAGTTTTGTGTGGGCATTTTCCCCTCTGGAGTGACCTAGTGTATTGCTTGTGAAATAATTTGATCCGAACCTAACTTGTTCAGTCCTAAGAGAGTAGAATATCTTTAAGGGAAAGCTGGTGAGTCTGCAAAACTAAAAATCACCAGCAAAATCAAAAATAATTCAAATATTGTATGTACCTGCATATAAGCCTACATTGCACATAAGCGACCCCTTAAACTACTTTTATAACCGCCACGATTTAATGCAAGATAGCCGGAAATTTTCAATGTTATTAAGCGTGTACCTCGATATCAATTATTATTTAATTGTGTAGTTAACGAAGATTAATACGCGAGGAAAATGCTAAAACTCTTAACATTTTTAAACGGTCTATTCTACCCTCTGACAGCGCCCTTTAGCACTTAATTTCTCAGAACCCATTATTACGGGCAGAAAAAGGGAAATAAAACCAAGAAAATCCCAATAGAATGAGATGTGGTCCCACTGACTGAACAGGGAGAAGAGATCAAGCAGGGCATCATTGCCATCTACTGTTAAGGAGTGTCATTGACCCTTTGTTGTTTCTTCTTCTTAGCATTATTTTGCTCATATATTTGCTGTCTGGTCTCGAAGGTGGCCAATCTGTTCGGGGATCATCGTTCCACCATCATCACCGTCTTAAGCGGCTCCTATCATTCTTCTGCGGTCGTCTTCCTCATCATCAAGGTGAGTGTCTTTCTTCCGGGTCTCTCAAAGCCCCCCTTTTTTTTTTTCAAGCGTCAAACTACCTTTGCTAGTTTTTAGTGCGGAGGGATAAAATGAATCGGAACTGAGTAGAGAGGAGGAAGAGAGGGAAAAAGAGGAAAGAATGAGAGAGAAAGAACAAGTAGGATAGAAGGAAAGAAAAAGACAGTGAAAGAAAGAGACAAAGTGAAGTAAGAGAGAAAGGGAGAAAAAGAATGTGAGAATGAAAGAGCAGGAAAGGAAGAAAGAGATAAAAGGAGAAAAAGAAGGGAAAACGGGAACGAGAAAGTAGGAAGGAAGAAAGGAAGGAATGTAAGATGTGAGGGAGGAAAGAAAAAGAAAGGAATGTATGCCATCTAGAGGGTAGAAAAGAAAGGAAGAAAGAGAGAAGGAAAGGAAGAAGGAATGCTGGATGGAAGGGGGTGAAGAAAGAAAGAAAACCAAAGAGAGAAAGGAAGGAGTGTAGGATGGGAGGGAGAAAAGAAAGAGAAAGAAAGTAATGTATGAGGAGAGGTAGGAAAGAAAGAAAGAGAGAAGGAAAGGAAGAAATAATGTCAGATGGGAGGGGGGAAGAAATAAAGAAAACCAAAGAGAGAAAGGAAGGAAGGAATGTAGGATGTGAGGGAGGAAAGAAAGGAATGTATGAGGGGAGGTAGGAAAGAAAGGAAGAAAGAGAGAAGGAAAAGAAGAAGGAATGTCAGATGGGAGGGGGAAAGAAAGAAAACCAATGAGAGAAAGGAAGGAGTGAAGGATGAGAGGGAGAAAGGAAAGAGAAAGAAAGAAATGTATGAGGGGAGGTAGGAAAGAAAGGAAGAAAGAGAGAAGGAAAGGAAGAATGAATGTCAGATGGGAGGGGGGAAGAAATAAAGAAAACCAAAGAGAGAAAGGAAGGAAGGAATGTAGGATGTGAGGGAGGAAAGAAAGGAATGTATGAGGGGGGTAGGAAAGAAAGGAAGAAAGAGAGAAGGAAAGGAAGAAGGAATGTCAGTTGGGAGGGGGGAAGAAAAAGAAAACCAAAGAGAGAAAGGTAGGAAGAAATGTAAGATGGGAGGGAGAAAGGAAAAAGAGATAGAAAGGAGGGGAAGTAGGAAAGAAAGAGAGAAAGAAAGGACAAAGGAATGTCGAATGGGAGGGGGGAAGAAAGAAAGAAAACCAAAGAAAGGAAGGAAGGAAAGAAAGGAACACAGGTGTCAAACAGGCGGCCCGATAAGGGATTGAATCCGGCCCGTGAGACAACACTCAGAGAAGCGCAAGAGAAAAACAAGCTGCAGGTTGAAATATGTCAACTTGATGTTGCCAAAGAAAGTTACCTCAAACAAAGACACTGTACTTGTTTTTTTTTCTCTCTCTCCCTCTCTCTCTCCCCCTCCCTCTCTTCTCCCACTCTCTGTCTCTTTCACTCTCTGTGTCTCTCTTTTTCTCTTCCTTTGTTGCTCTTTGTCTCTTTCTCTCTCTGTGTCTTTAACTTCTTTTGCTCTAACTTCCTTTTCTCTCTTTTCTCTTTCTATCTTCCTACCCTTCGCGCTTTCTTTTCTCTTTTCTCTCCTGTCTTTCTATTTGTCTTTGGATTTCTTTCTTCCGCTCCCTTTCTTTCCCCCTCTCTCACGACTTCTCTTTTTTATCTCTTTTTGTTCTCACGCTCTCTCCCTCTCTCTCTTTCTTTGTCCCGCCCTCTCTCCTTTTCTTTTCCTCTTATTTCTTTATCTCTCTTTTTCTTTCTCTTTAATCTACTCGTCCGGCCCCCGACAGAATGTTTGTTCTATCGTGTGGCCCCCGAGTTCAAATGAGTTTGACACCCCTGGTCAAGAAAATTTTACTGTAGAATCCCAATGGTCCTCCCCTGGTCGGCCCCCCCTCCAATATAGTGACCGCGAGTATCTGCCCCCCCCCCCTCCAGCTCTTGTACGAGTCGGGCATCCCCATCAAAGGCAGTTTTCTCTTCATGGCGGCCTGCAGCCTGATCCACCTCCTCAGGACCTTTTTCTTGCTTCCCAGGGGCGCCATCCCCTACCCGCCGCCCCCTGGCTACACCTACGGGTAAGAACAGAAAAACCTCGCCACCGATGCCCGACACCGCGCGGGTCCCGGTTCACGTCGGGGTCGCTCTCGTGGTAGTGAGCAGGCTAGTAGATTAAAGAGGTAGGAGTGAAGGAGAGGCAGAAAGAAATGAGACAAGAGAGAGGAAAAAGAAAGAAATGGAGAAAGAGAGAAGATAGTAGAGAAAAAGAAAGAAATGAGAAGAGGAAAGGAGAAGATTGGGAAAGAAGGAGATGGGTAAGAGAGTGGCAGAGAGGGAGAAAGAGAAAAATAAAGAAATGAGAGAGTAGAGGAAAAGAGGAACTGCAGGGAAGAGAAAGACGTAGCTTGAGATAGGTAAGAGAGAAAAAGAAAAAGCAGGAAACAGAGAGAGGAACAGACAAATGAGAGATGAAGATAGGAAGAGACTGAGAAAGAGACAGTGAGAGAGAAATACAGAAGAAAAAAAAGAAGGAAATGAAGAGAGAGAAGGGAAAAAGAAATTTAAAGAAACAAAGAGAGAGAGGTACGGATGAATGAGAGATGAAGATGGAAAGAGGCAAAAAGAAATGTCGAGAGAAATACAGAAGAAAAAAAAGGAAATGGAGAGAGAGAAGCGAGATTAAGAAAGAGACCGAGATAAAGAGGAACAGACAAATGAGAGATGAAGAAGATAGGAAGAGACGCAAAGAGAGACAGCGAGAGAGAGGGAAATACAGAAGAAAAATGAAGGAAATGTAGAAAGAGAAGAGAAAAAGAGTGATTGAGGGAAACAAAAAGAGACAGGGGAACAGACAAATGAGAAATGAAGATAGGAAGAGGCAAATAAAGAGACAGCGAGAGAGAAATACAGAAGAAAAAAGAAGGAAATGGAGAAAGAGAAATGAGAGATGAAGAAAGAGACCAAGATAAAGAAGAACAGACAAATGAGAGATGAATAAGAGAAAGGCAGAAAGACAGACATTTAACTATCCATCCATCCATCCCACTTATTCATCCATAAATCTCCCCATTCACACACACACACACTCATCCATCAGGCTATCCTTCATTCATCCACCACCCCTCCTTCCTCCTACCATCCATCCAAAAATGACTATTCATTTGTCCACTCATCACGGCATCCATCCCTCCATCTTTCAGGTTTTCAGGTTGCAGGTTGTCCTGCAGCAAATGCAAGAAATCCGAAGACAAGATCGTGAACGAGAACGCGACCGGGAACCAAACGGAGCTCGACTCGAATCCGCCTCCAAAACCGGGTTCGAGTCAACGTAGTAGCATGAAAACGGTGGCAGTCGTCTCATTGACGTTGGTGTTTCTCTCTCCTGGCAGAAAAAACCTTTCGCCAGTGTATCGTGTCCAGGTTCTTCTTCTTTTGCCTCATCTGGTTCTCCGTGATCGAACTGAGGATTTATCTTTTCATCGGCACCCTCAACCCCGCGCTGGAGTTGCTCGCTGGCGGAGACACGTCTGTCGGTATGTTTCGAAACCTCCAGGAATGGATAGCTCCTTTCAGAGCAACAAATGGGATCATCTAGGGCCACATCAGTAAAACCTCCAACCGTGCTTTCGTGAAACGGTGGAGAGAACATCTCCTCAATTCCACCGACTTCTTCAGAGGTAGCAGTGTCTGAAGACCTTAAAATTGGTCTTTTAGCTTCTCAGTGGCAAGGCCCCAAAGGTGGAGGGGATCCTATCCACCCAATGTTCACCAAGGTTCTGGATGTTGTGGACTGTCGTAGTTAGACGCGCTTCTGCAACATCGTGTGGACCTCTGCCAGACTGGATTGGCAGACTCAGGTGGTGGTCCCTCTTCCTAAAAGAAGGTTGTCTTCCAACCAGAAGGAAATCGCACTCCTTAGCCTTCCTGCTAAGATCTAGCAAGCAATACAGGAGAGAAAGGTCAGTCAGGAAGTCAAATCTCAGATTGAAGACTAGTATGGTCAAGGTTCACAGTATGTAGCAGGGGTGGCTAATCTGGTCCTGGAGAGCCGCACGTCCTGCATGTTTTGGAGGTTTCTCTGCTGCGATCCAGGTGATTCCAACCACCTGGATCCTTATCAAGCTCTCACAAAGCCTGATGACAAGCTGAAAATTGTGTTGGAGCAGAGAAACCTCCAAAACATGGGGGACGTGCGGCACTCCAGGACCAGGTTAGCCACCCCTGCTATGTAGAGTGCATGTGAGTCTGCCCAATCAGTCGTAATGTGTTTTGTGGGCACAGAGAAAGCATTCAGACGTGGTCCTCGGAAAGTCCTCTGGGGACACTCCCGGAAATGAAGTCCTGAACAGTCTTAGTGACAGAAATTCTAAGAGCAGCTAAGGGATTGAATGGGTCATAAGCATCGTATGACTGCTTTTTGCAATGGACGTGGTGCTGTTGCCTTCTTTAACTGGGTTTTGAGCTGTCTTTGGAGAAGTTGACACCTCCGAATCTGAGATCATGGTACTATGCCATGACATTGACATACCCTATCTGGGTCAGGGATGAGCACCTGTCTCAAGTGGAGAAGTTCAGGTTTTCACGAATGAGGAGAAGATGGACGGGCAGATCAGTGTAGAGTCTGCAGTCATGCGAATCATGGACCTGTTTGTTGTCACGTAGAAGTAGCTGAGGCCAAAGGCAAACTCTTAATTCTTCAGTCAATTTGGGTTTCTTCTCCGAGTCTGAGATGTGGTGAAAAGCTCGCTTATCCTAAGGATCTAGATGGTTTGAATACCTCCTGGAGAACTCCTAGGTGAGGAAACCTTAAGGACAACCCAGGACATGGCAAAGAGACTATCTCTTGGGAACATCTCAAGATCCCATCGGATGAGTGGGATAATGAGGCTGAGGTCAGGGAGGTCTGGGCTTCTGCTGAGGATGCTGCCCCAGCAACCAGAGCAGGAGACAACCGATTTCCTTTAGAAAGCGTCATTTAAAATGTGAAGTTGAACCTCAAACTTATGAAAGATGTTCTTGTGTAATTTGTTCTTCCGCTATGATTTCAGTGAGCGATTATATCAACGCTTTCGCTTTCACCCAACTGTGTGCCGTATTGTGCGCTCCATGGAACGGCTTCATCATGGACAGACTGAAGCGCAAATACCGGGATAAAGGTAGGTAGTCCCTTGGCACGGATTACTTTAGACTAGCTAGCTGGAGATATTTGTGATACATACCTGTTCACGGCACCTCACCTCCTGTTTCTACTGTACCAAAGCATCCAAAGAGTGTCAATGGGCTACACAGATTACAATTTGGCAGACCTTAGCCCCAAGAAATAGAATTAGTGATAATATTAGCAAGCGATCCAGTGTTTTTTTTTCTTGTTGCATGGAAGATTTTTTTTCCTAATGAAAGATTACCTTTCTATTTTTGCTTTGGACTGTTATACATATTTTTTCATGTGTCTTATAGGCCAGTACGCCTTACACAACCTATAAATCTGAAAACATCATCCCCACTGTCAATCGTGGTGGTGGTAGCATCATGTTTCAGGGTTGCTTTTCTTGAGCAGGGATTGAGACATCAATAGAGTCAATGGGAAGGTGGATGGATTCTAATACAGTGCAATATGCCTTACACAGCACATGACCCCGAAAACACCATCCCCACTGTCAAACATGGTGGTGGTAGCATCATGTTTTGAGGTTGCTTTTCTTGAGCTGGGATTGAGAAGTCAATAGAATTGATGGGAAGGTGGATGGATTCTAATACAGGGCAATTCTTGCGGAACATCAATTTCATGTGCCTTATAGTCCAGTATTCCTTACACAGAACATGACCCCGAAAACACCATCCCCACTGTCAAACATGGTGGTGGTAGCATCATGTTTGGGGGTTGCTTTTCTTGAGCAGGGATTGAGACATCAAAAGAGTTGATGGGAAGATAAAGCCAAATACAGGGCTATTCTGGCAGAACATACATTTTATGTGCCTTATAGTCCAGTATTCCTTACACAGCACATGACCCTGAAAACACCATCCCCCACTGTCAAACATGGTGGTGGTAGCATCATGCTTAGTGGTTGCATTTCTTGAGCAAGGATTGAGACATCCAAAGAGTTGATGGGAAGATAAAGCCAAATACAGGGCAATTCTGGCAGAACATCAACTTCATGTGCCTTATAGTTCAGTATTCCTTACACAGCACACCACCCCGAAAACACCATCCCCAAAGTCAAACATGGTGGTGGTAGCGTCATGTTTCGGGGTTGCTTTTCTTGAGCAGGGATCGAGACATCAAAAGAGTTGATGGGAAGATAAAGCCAAATACAGGGCAAATCTGGTTGAACATCAATTTTATGAGCCTTATAGTCCAGTACGCCTTATATGGAAAAATGAGAAAATGCTATATTTTGAGGTCACAGAAAATACGGTAACTGTTTCTTCTTACCTATGGTGTGTAGGGATGGACATTCAGGAGGCGGAATTGAATTCCACCATCGTCTCTCTCTTCCTGGCGGCGTTTTTGGCACTCGGGTTTTCAATCTGTGCCGCCATCCCCGTGCTACCCCTGCAGTACTTCACCTTCGTCATGCAAGTGCTGACGCGCGCCTTCTTGCAAGGCACTCTTGCGGCTTTCGTCAGCGTGGCGTGAGTAGACTTTTTCACTCGATAATGATCACATATTTAGTTTTAAAAGTTAAAAAGAATGAAATTATTTCTCAACTGATATAAATTCATTAAAATGTAAATGTACAGTTGTCATGTGTTTTCCCCAAAATATTTTTGGAGAAAACTTCATTTTAATGTCCTGCTTTTCAGTATCTAAAGTTTTTTTCTTTTACCATTCAAAGGAATCAATCCATTTTCTCATACTTTTTTGTACATAGGAACAATTTTAAATTTCTATGTACAGATGTGAATGTAGTACATAGGGTTAGGATTTTGGTTGGAATTAGGGCTTATGGTTAAGGTTTTGGTTGGAGCTAGGCCTAGGGTTGGAGCTATGGTTAGGGATTTGGTTAGGGCTAGGGTTAGAGGCTTATGGTGAAGGTTTTGGCTGGCGCTAAGGTTAGGGTTTTGGTTAGAGGTAGAGCTAAGGTTAGCGTTTTGGTTGTCGCAAGGGGCAGGGGTTCAGGCTTAAAATTTTGGGTTAGAACTAGGGATAGGGTTCTGGTTAGAGG
The DNA here is from genome assembly GCF_059441175.1 of Urocampus carinirostris. Taxonomy (NCBI): domain Eukaryota; kingdom Metazoa; phylum Chordata; class Actinopteri; order Syngnathiformes; family Syngnathidae; genus Urocampus; species Urocampus carinirostris. The sequence goes on from NC_142366.1 coordinate 23,068,056, forward strand.
TAGGGTTCAAGTTGGAGCTAAGGTTGGGGTTTTGGTTGGCATTAAGGCTAGGGTTCAGGTTTTGGTTGGAGCTAGGGTCCTGGAGAGCCGGACATCCTGCATGTTTTGAAGGTTTCTCTGCTCCAACACAGGTGACGCCAATTTTCACGCAGGACATGTGACTCTCCAGGACCAGGTTAGCCACCCCTGGGTTAGAGGCTTATGGTTAAGGTTTTGGTTGGCGCCAAGGTTTTGGTTAGAGGTATGGTTAGGGTTAAAGCTAAGGGGAGGGTTCAGGTTGAAGCAAAGGTTAGGGTTTTGGTGAGCATTAAGGCTAGGGTTTAGGTTTTGGTTGGAGCTAAGGTTAGGGTTTTGGTTAGCGCTAGGTTTAGAGGCTCATGGTTAAGGTTTTGGTTAGCGCTAGGTTTAGAGGCTCATGGTTAAGGTTTTGGTTTGCGCTAAGGTTAGGGTTTTTGTCAGAGGTATGGTTAGGGTTAAAGCTAAGGTTAGGGTTGGAGGTAGGGTTCAAGTTGAAACAAAGGTTAGGGTTTTGGTTGGAGTTTGGGTTAGGGTTTTGGTTTGCACTAGGGTTTAGAGGCTTATTAAGGTTTTGGTTTGTGCCAAGGTTAGGGTTTTGGTTAGAGGTATGGTTAGGGTTAAAGCTTAGGTTAGGGTTTTGGTTGTGGCAAGGGTTAGGGATTAAGGCTTAAAAATTTTGGTTTGGGTTTTGGTTAGCGGTGGGGTTCAGGTTGAAGCTAGAGTGAGAGACTGGTTGTAGCTAGAGTCAGGGGTTGAGGCCTAAGGGTTTTGGTTGTAGCTAGGGTTTTGATTGGAGATAGGATAATGGTTTGAGCGTGGTTTAAAATGACTGTTTTGGTTAGAGCTAGGTAAAACCAATCGTGTTTTATAATGTTTTTTTTCACCACTAGAGGGTTTTAAATAACACACACTACCTTTAAATACTTAAATAACCATCAAAACAGAAAATATTTGATGTATCCGTTTTCAACTTGGCCTTAACGGATTCAAAATCGCGTAGGGCTCGGCGTCTCTCGGTACTTTGAACGTGACCGTAAAACGTATCGCCGATTTCCAGCTAGGCGTCCTAAAACCGGATTGCGAGAGGACACCTCACAAGCTCATTCGGTACGCGTGTTAGTTTTCCAGCCTGTCACTTCGGAAAAGTTTACGGCCTCATCGTGACTCTCGCCTCAGCCGTCTCTTTGCTTCAGTACGCCTGCTTCGTAATCGTGGAAACGCTTTTGGACGGAAACCCTTTATATGTGAGTACCAACAACTAGATATATCCCTCTTTCTGTTCTTTCTATGTCCATTCCTCTCTCTCATTCCTTTCTCCACGTTTAATCACGTCTTTGATATTCGCTCCCAGGTCAACATCGCGATGTCGGTGCTGGTCCTGTTCTCATTGATCCACCCGATTTCCGTTCTCTTGCATTGCCGAAAACTGGCGGCGCGCGCCATTCAGGACAAGATTCCCGACGAAAATCCATGATTGGGAATGGAAAGCTTTTTTGTAACCATGTAAATACTCTCCGCCTGTCTATTTATCTTCTGCTGCTACGGTTTGCTAATAAAGTTCATGAACATACAACATCGGGTTGCTCTTTGAAGGCATCCAAGCATAATATCTACTCTCAGTCAGTGGTGTTGAACTCGTCTGTGCTCAAGGGCCACGTGATAGAAAGAAAAACACTCTCACGGGGCAGGACTAGTAGATTAGAAGTAAGGGGGAATCAAGAAAATGAGAGGAAACATAAAATGAAAGAGAAAGAGAAGGAAAAAGAGCATGAAAAAAGGAGAAGAAAATAAAAAAGAGAATGGAAAAAAATGGATAGAGAAATAAAAAGAGTGGGGAAAAAAAGAAAGATTATTTTTTTAAAATTGAGAGGGAGAAAAGAGGGATGTAAAAAAAAGACAGATATAAAATAATATAAAGAGAGAAGAAAATAGACAAATAAAAAAAGAACGAGAGAGATAAGATAAAAAGGAAAGGAGAAAAAAGAAAGGAAGAAAAATTAAAGACACAAGAGAAAAAGAGGGAAGTAAAAACCAACAAATAAAGAAAGGACTATAAAGAAAGAAAAAGAAAATAAAAAGAGAGGATGAAAAAATAGATCGAGAGAAATAGAAAGATAAATCATAGTGGGGAAAAAAGACCCCAAAAAATTAAAAAAAAAGAAAAGAAAATGAGAGAGAAAAGAAGGACGTAAAAAAGACAGAGAAAAAAATATAAAAAGAAAATAGACAAATAGAAAAAGGGAGAAATAGAATGAGAGAGATAAGACAAAAAGGAAAGGAGAAAAAAAGGGAGAAAGAAACACTAAAGAAACGAGAGAAAAAGAGGGATGTAAAAACTACAACGAAAGGACTACAAAGAAAGAAAAAGAGAAATAAGGAAATAGACAAATAGAAAAAGATAATTAACAGAAAAAGAAAGAGGAGAGCGAAAGAAAAAGGAGAAGAGGAGAAATAGAAAGAAAAATTTATGACTATTTTTGCACAGCACTGTTTCCAGTGGTTTTTACGGATGTGTTTTTTCATGACTACCTTTTCTTTAACTGTATAGTTTTTTACCTGCATTTGTTGTTGCACTGAAAAGTCAATATTTGTAAAAAGAGTTTGTTTGTTTGATATTAAAGTCGCATTGTATAAAAATGTTATGATGTAAGATCTTTTTGCGTCAACGGGCTGCTATAAACTGACATGAATTCTGCCATTTTGCTTCAACAATGCACACGCAGTTCAGCTAGGTCACACTTGTTTACAAACACGGGCAATATGGGTAATCATGGGGTTCAATGGTCGGTCATAGGGGCACTGTGTCCTGTGGTGTGTCTTGGGCAAGTACAGCCTGGTGGCGCCCATCCCTCTCCAGGCCAACATATGTTTAAACCTGGGGATCTTTTGCCCGTCAGGCGAATATGTAAACCACTGCACTATGGAAACCATGCTAAAGACAAAAGAGAAAGTCAGTACTGTGTGTAATGAATGCAGAAAAATGAGCCACATTTAGACTCATTTTAATAATATTGATTGCCCCAAAGCGGAGTGTGTTTTATTTATTAAAATTGATATTTTTTGTGTGTTTTTCAGAAGATCTTTGACTAAATTGTTTAAAAATAGAATTCAGCCTTCAAGTAGCAGCTGTCTTAAAACTGGCGCAAACTAGGAAGATGTCTCACCAAAGCGATTTCTGCACAGTGCTCTGAATGTCAACGTGAAATTCAATGTGCAGGAAAACCGTGGGAGGAACTGACTATTAGCCAATCAGAATAGAGAACCCAATGCACAATGAAAATCCCAAAAGCAGCAAAATTGCGACATAGCAAGGGATAACTGTACATATTCTTTAATTATTCTAGCAAATAGACTGTTTTCATAGTTAGCGTTCAGAATTTCATTTACAGAGTTTCACATAACAAATGGCCAGGGTTGGGAGTAGGGTTACTTTAACTGGATTACTTTCAATTACTTTTGGATTACTCCAATACCAAATATGCTAATAAAAGACAAAAGAAACTAAATATGAATGAAATGACTCAATTTTGTGCAGGCTCGGGGAGTAACGGAACACACGAAACGGCAAAAATGATGTTGGCAAGCTGTTTGGATTTATTTTAATTTTGTTTCTGTCGCATTTTATGTTAGTTTTGCCGGAGATCAAAGAGATCAAAGCCAGGAGAGAAAGCTTACCACGTGTTGTGAGTCATCATTTTATTCATATTTAGTTTCTTTTGTCTTTTATTAGCATATTTGGTATTGGAGTCATCCAAAAGTAACTGAAAGTAATCAAGTTAAAGTAACCCTACCCAACCCTGCATCCCTGATCAGAAATAGTTCAATTAGCTAAACAATAATAGACAATGACAAAACAAAGATTCTTTTCTTGCCTCCCGGGTTTAACAGTCGGAGATCAGCTGGTGTAACAGTCTTTCCACCACCGTAACATTGAGGCTGTTTCCAAGCAGTCTGTAACGCTGTTTGGTCGAAACGTGGTCTGGAAAAGCTGAAAAGAGACAAAACGCACACGATTTTGACATCTTACAGGCTAACTATGCATTAACTGTCTTTCTCTTCTTCAACTCGGGCGATTCCGATCACCAGGATTGTTAGGAAGCTCCTGACACAGACTTCTGCACTTGGGTCCTTCAAAACAAGAGGGGCTTCCTGGCAGGAGGATTAAGATGGATAAATGGCTTCGTTTCAGCCTGAGTTAAAGAAGATATAGCTCCAAAAACTAGCAGGACGTGCGGCCCTTGAGGACTGAATTTCCCACTTCTACCTTAGTCTTAAAAACAAACAACCACGGTGAATTCCAGAGTATGCAGCGCTCCTGATAAGAAAAACTTCAAGCACACATTTAGGAAGAAACTCATCTTATTTTTGTACAAGCTTCACCGGATTTTAAGCGGCAGTCTTAAACACCCATTGAAAGTGAACTCATACTTGGGGAAATGTCTAGTACACAAAAGTAACACATAGTGCCGAGATTAAGTCGCTTGTCTGCTGCTATCAATCCTAATCAACTAGCATAGCAGTAAACAATAATACGATTAGCTTTAACATATACGTAAAAGTTCCTTAAAAATCTTCTCAAAACACATGCGGATCTTAAGCTCTCCCATCCCTTGCTCACAAGGAACAGAGTATTGCTACTACTACATAAACAAATCATACATAAATGCTTGGAATCTTTCTAACAAATACTGTTTGCAGTAAGCAATAAAACGATTAACCTTTACATATACGTAAAAGTTCCTTAAAAATCTTCTCAAAACACATGCGGATCTTAAGCTCCCCCATCCTTTGCTCACAAGACACAGAGTATTGCTACTACTACATAAAAAGTACTGTTTGCTGATTGGATATTTTAGTTTAGCAGCAAGTGACGAATTATCAGATATTTTTTCCTATTTGGACGAAAACTGTGATGTCATATTAGGCTGGATTCATATCGTGTAGCCCTTCTTAGTAACTAGTGTCAACTAGTATCTATCTATATCTATGTACCCTGGTCATATCCATCGAGAGGGGTGACCAACAGCAATACAAACGAATACAAAATAAGGAAATGAAAAAAAAAAGGGAAAAAGTAGCAAAAAAAAACACAGACCAAAATTTTAGGACCATGGCTAACCCAAATGCCCAAACAAGTCGGCACCCAAGTTGGTCATGCTTTCGTCCCTCCAGATGAAGAAAGCGGCCATGTCACTCGGGTCAGGGTGACACGACACACTCTTCTTGTCAACAGCAGGGCCCGACAGCTTTCACTGGTTTACCCCTGCCGCAGCATATGGGTGCCCTGCCCAATCCCTTAGAACGCGCCCAAACATCCCACTATCCTTTCACAAAACCTCAACTAATATGATTTCATTATTTAGTAGTAGCAATATTCTGTCTCCTCTATCACTTTGCTATGAAAGCAAAGGATGGGAGAGATAAAAAAGAATAAGCCCCCATTGTATAGTTAAAAAAGAGGGAAGTAAAAACCAACAAATAAAGAGAGAAAGGACTATAAAGAAATAAAAATAAAAAGAGAGGATGAAAAAAATGGATCGAGAGAAATAGAAAGATAAATCATAGTGGGGAAAAAAGACAAAAAAAACATTTTTTTAAAAGAAAAGAAAATGAGAGAGAAAAGAAAGACGCAAAAAAGACAGATAGAGAAAAAAATGTAAAAAGAAAATAGACAAATAGAAAAAGGGAGAAAGATAATGAGAGAGATAAGATAAAAAGGAAAGGAGAAAAAAAGGGAGAAAGAAAAACTAAAGAAACGAGAGAAAAAGAGGGACGTAAAAACCAACAGATAGAGAAAGGACTACAAAGAAAGAAAAAGAGAAAGAAGAACAAACAAACAGAAAAAGATAATTAACAGAAAAAGAGAGGAAACGGGGATGAAGAAAGTGAGAGAGAAAGAAAAAGGAGAATAGGAGAAGAGAAGAGAGAGAAATAGAAAGAAAAGATAAAAGATAAAAAAAGAATAAGCCCCATTGTATAGTAAGCCGCAGTGTTAAAAATGCGCCAATCGTCCGGAATTTACGATAAATCTTGAAGTACTCTTTTGATTCTTACAAAAGCTTTTTGGGAAGCCCATGATGTTTGCGACTTCTCTGGGTGCGAAATAACGAAGCTTCAGTCTCCGGAGCTGTCCCAGTTTTTCTTCTTCGGACAATCGCTCCAGATTTTTAAACACGCTCTCCACCTGCAAACATGAACCAGAACAAAATCCATCAAAATGAATCATTCTCAAGCGTTCTCGTCCCATCAAAGCCTATAAAATGAGTGGTTAGCGCGTGTGCGGCACAGTTCTGAGGTCCTGGGATCGAACCTCCTGTGTGGAGTTTGCATGTTCTCCCCGTGTTTGCATGGGTTTCCTCCCACATTCCAAAATTCCAAATTGTCCCTAGGTATGAATGAGCGAGCGAGTTGTCTGTCCCTGGCTGGCAACCAGTTCAGGGTGTCCCCTGCCCACTGGCCGAAGATAGCTGGGATGGGCTCCAGCACCCCCGCGACCCTACTGAGGATAAGCGGTGCAGATAATGGATAGATGGATAAATGCGTGATATTAAATTGTCCTCTGATATCAAAATATAAATAACCTACAAAACAACTGCAAACCTAATATCAAATTTAGGGTTTAAAAACAGGTCTAACATATTATTTTGTCTTCATTTTGATAAGAAAAAAAACTACTGTAGAAATACTACATAAATACAACTACGGTAATATTGAAAAACTACAAGAACACAAATATAGAAATACACTTTTACAGAAATATTCAGACAGAAATACTATAAAATACAACGACAGTAATACAATAAAAATACTGCAGATCTGTTGTACTACAAAAATTATACTATGCAAATACAACAAAATACTACTGTAGAAATACTACAAAAATACAACTTTAGTAATATTAAAAACAATACTTAAGAAGTGCTACAAGAATACTAGTACAGAAATATACTTTTACAGAAATATTCAGACAGAAATACTATAAAATACAACAAAAATAATACAGATCTGCTGTACTACAAATACTATCCTATGCAAATACAACAAAATATTACTGTAGAAATACTAGAAAAAAACAACTACAGTAATATTAAACAAATACGACAAAAATATTAGTATGGAAATATCCTTCCACAGAAGTTTTCAGACAAATACTATAAAATACAACTAGACGTACCGTCTTACAAAAATTATACAATGAAAATACTATTGTTGAAATACTACAAAAATACAACTACGGTAATATTAAAAATACTTAAAAAGTATTGCAATAATACTAGTATAGAAATATACTTTTACAGAAATTCAGACAGAAATACTATAAAATACAACTTCAGTACTACAACAAAAATACTACAGATCTACTGTACTACAAAAATTTTACTATACAGGTACAAACAACAAAATACTACTGTAGAAATACTAGAAAAAAAACAACTACAGTAATATAAAAAAATACGACAAAAATATTAGTATAGAAATATACTTCCACAGAAATATTCAGACAAATACTATAAAATGGAACTATATGTACTGCCTTACAAAAATTATACGATGAAAATACTACTGTAGAAGTACTACAAAAATACAGTAGTACTATAAAAATACTACAGAAATACTACACAAATCTGACTGCAGAAGTACTACAAAATACCACAAATGGCAACCTATGCAAGACTACAAGAAAACAATTTTCAGGGTTTGATTTGCAGCACTAACTCAACGTTATTTGAGACCCCTAAAATCAGTTGAATACCCTTACAAGAAGCTTAAACCTTAATTTCTAACCCTAGCTCCAATCCTAATTTAGAACCCTAGAATCGGTTTAAAACCCTTATTTAAAGCCCAAACCCTAGCTCCTTACCCTAACACCTAACCTAAGAAACAGGGCAAGGATTTTAAGCTTTAATAAACCCTTTTTAAGCAGTTTCAAGGATTTCAAGCACCTGTACAAACCTTGTTTTTTTTTTCGTTTTTTTTGTTCCCTTTGTTTTACAAATGATGCTAAAAAATAATGGAAATGAAATAAACAGTACCTCCGATTCCTCGCAGCATTGTAGAACCGATCCCGTTCCTTCCACGTAGCGCCCGTAGCTTGCGATTCAAACACAAAAAAAATGCACGTTCGAAATCATCTTCACAGATTTCCCGACAATCATGTGTTGCATGCCCCCTAGTGGTATAAACAAGACAGGCTGCGTTTCTAGGGTTGAAAAGCGCTTGAATTATGGGTCAAGTGATTGTAAATGCTTGAAGTTGTTGCCATGTTTGATAAAAAGTCTGCTTAAAACCGACACCGACACTGCTCTCTGGTGGTTTCGTTTCGTTCATTGGCTTTTTTTCTTCCATTGTGATAAACGGCGGTTGGCATTAGTTTCCATGACATATGAAGCTTCATCGCCCCCTACAGGTCACTATTAAATGTATATTAGTGCAAGTATAAGGTATCAATTATGGACTTTAATGATGGCCTGTGCACAAAATGAAGGTAGCGTGAACGTGAACCTGAACTCAACCTTATCCCTAACCCTAAAACATTTTTTCCCTAGTGTTTTCTTCTTTTTCTTGGATTTGTATTCTTTTTTTTTTATTTTTGCGTTCCTTTTACCCCATCTTTTTTATTCTCAAGCATTTTCAAGCACGCCCCCCTGAAATTCTAGCACTTTCCTGACCTTGATTACACAACATTGAAATAGAAGCATTTTCAAGGATTTCAAGCACGCGTACAAGCCCTGTACACATCACCGTCCACTCAAGATTACAGTTTTTATTATGTTTAGAAAGAAAAACAAATAGGTTTTATGCAAAATTTGGCCCCGTTTATGAAAAAGTGGCAAAAACAAAGCCCTTTTTACCGTAAAAGAGATCGTTTGGCGTTGGCAAATAGCCACATGGGAGAAACAAAATAAAATGTGGAACAAGGTGCTAAGGCCAGATGAAACCAAAATGTGACCAAAGCGTTACATTCGGCACAAGAGTAACACCACACATCACCGGAAAACAACTAACCCCTGTTAAACATGGTGGCGGCAGCATCATGCTCTTGGGTTGCTTTTTTTCAGCAAGGACTGGGAAGATTGTTATGAGTTACTGGAAAGACTGATGGTGTGCTAGAAAAGAGGGATGGTAGAGGGCCTTGTGCGCCACAACACAGTCTCGAGGCACCCTCTGCTGGATCAAAATGGTACTGCAAGAATGTCCCCTCAACAGCCCAACGATATACGACCCAAGTGGTTAAGGGATCCTCCAACGCTATATTTTATATATATATATATATATATTGTGTCTCACATGTTGTTGAGTCTTAAGAAAAGTTTTGATCCTTTAATCTACGGCAGGGGTGTCAAACTCATTTTAACTCTGGGGCCACACGATAGAACAAACATTCTGTCGGGGGCCGGACTAGTAGATTAGAGAGGAAGAGAGAAGGGAGATAAAGAAATAAGAGAAAGAGGGAGGGAAAAGGAGAGGGAGGGCGGGAGAAAGAAAGAAAAACAGAGAGTGAGAGCGCGTGAGAAACAAAAGATAAAAAGTCGTGAGAGAGGGGAAAAAGAAAGGGAGAGGAAGAAAGAAATCCAAAGAGAAATAGAAAGACAGAAGGAGAGAAAAGAGAAAAGAAAGCACAAAGGGTATGAAGAGAAAAAGAGAAAGTTAGAGCAAAAGAGGTTAAAAGACACAGAGAGAGAAAGAGACAAAGAGCAACAAAGGAAGAGAAAAAGAGACACACAGAGAGTGACAGAGACAGAGTGGGTGAAAAGGGGTGAGAGAGAGAGAGAGACAAAGAGAAGGGATGGACAGAAATGGAAAGAAAGTAACAAAAAGAGGAATATATGTGTATATATCCTGTATGTGACATTTGGGCCCTTCTCTCTCTCTCTACCTCTCTCTCTCACACTCACTCACTCATTCACACACACACGGGGCCCTCAGCAACCCCCCCTTTTAGCAACTCTGCCTACCAGGCCTGCTGCCATAACCTGCCTGCCCATCCCTACCTGAGGCTAAAAATGACAAACAGGAAGCAGAGACCATTTTGGAATTTTATTTGGGAATTTGTGTGGTAAGTTGGTCTCTTACTTTAGCAACACCACACATTTACATGAACACATGACAATAGCTAAGACTGCAGAGAGCAAACATGTTTCTGTTCCTGGACTAAAACCTGTAAATCCGTTGTCGCTATGGCAGCAGCACCATAAGGGCTTCTTACTGACTGATATTATTTTTACTGACTTTGTTGGACAGTATTTGTATTTTGTGTACTTTTTTTCATTCTAAAGCAGTTGTACTACAAAAATTTGTATCTATTTCGTAAACTGTTAAAGCGAGAGAGAGAGAGAGAAAGAGAGAGAGAGAGAGAGAGAAATAAATACAAGTTCAGTGTCTTTGTTCGAGGCACCTGGCTTCGGCAACATCAAGTTGACATATTTCAACCTGTAGCTTGTTTTTCCCTTGCGCTTCTCTGAGTGTTGTCTCGCGGGCCGGATTCAATCCCTCAGCGGGCCTAATCTGGCCCGCGGGCCGCCTGTTTGACACCTGTGATCTACGGTTTGAAGCCCAAATTATGGCAATATGTCAAAATGTGTTTTTTTGGGGGGGGGGGGGGGGGTCAATACTTTTGCAAGGCAGTGTATCCAAGTTTTACACTTAACGCTAGTAGACAAGTAGAAGAAACACGACAGTTAAACGCAAAAAAAGCAAGAAATGCAACGAGGTACCACTAACCCCTTAGTGAAGCAGATGGACCTCCGACAGGTTGCCTTGACAATATCCAGAATGAGAGCATAGCGAAGCAGTACCTCCGACGGAAGCAGATACTCGTCCATATCGATACTTTCTCGCGGTTCGAGGAAGTCTTGGATGCGCCTTACTGACAAATCACTGTTCTGGTCCGTCTTTCTTCGTGCATCGTTCGCGGTCTCGAGTTTATAAAGGACCCCGTCTGCCGCGTTTTCCCCTTTTGGCACCAAAGTAAGATTTGAAAGCTTCGGCTCCAGGGAATTCTCAGCAGAGACTGAGGTTTTTGTGCAATCCTGAAAAAGAAAACATGTCTTAGAAACTCTCGGGCAAAAAAGCCCAAAAGTAGGATTCGGCTACTTGGGAGTGGTAGGTGGCCGGGAATTGCAGTACCCAATTTGGCCGCCAGAAGGCTTTAGAGACCACATAAAAGCAGGCAGGGTTGGGTAGGGTTACTTTAACTGGATTACTTTCAATGACTTTTGGATTACTCCAATACCAAATAGGCTAATAAAAGACAAAAGAAACTAAATATGAATAAAATGACTCAATTTTGTGCAGGCTTGGGGAGTAACGGAACACATGGAACGGCAAAAATGATGTTGGCAAGCTGTTTGGATTTATTTTCATTTTGTTTCCGTCGCATTTTATGTCCGTTTTGCCGGAGATCAAAGAGATCAAAGCCAGGAGAGAAAGCTTACCACGTGTTGTGTGTGAGTCATCATTTTATTCCTATTTAGTTTCTTTTCTCTTTTATTAGCATATTTGGTATTGGAGTAATCCAAAAGTCATTGAAAGTAATCCAGTTAAAGTAACCCTGCCCAACCCTGAAAGCAGGTAAGTAAGTCTATAAGTAAGTCAGTAAGTTGGTAAGGGAGTTGGTAAGTCAGTAATGAGGTCAGTAAGTAAGACCGTAAGTAGGTAAGTCAGTGAGTAAGTATGTACCTCAGTTGGTAACTAAGTGAGTGAGTCAGTCACTTAGTAAGTAAGTCAATCTGCAAGTGAGTCAGCCAGTAAATAAGTCAGTCAGTAAGTAACTAAGCAAGTAAGTCAGTAAGCAAGTGACTAAGTCAGTCGTTAATTAAGTCAGTATTTAAGTAACTAAACAAGTAAGTAAGTCAGTGAGTAAGTAAGTGCCTCAGTTGGTAAGTAAGGGAGTGAGTCAGTCAATCAGTACGTAAGTCAGTCTGTAAGTAAGTGAGTCAGCCAGTAAATATGTCAGTAAGTAAGTAACTAAGCAAGTAAGTCAGTGAGTAAGTAAGTGACTCAGTTGGTAAGTAAGTGAGTGAGTCAGTCAACCAGTAAGTAAGTCAGTGTGTAAGTAGGTCTGTAAGTAAGTAAGTAAGCAAGTGAGTCAGTCAGTCGGTAAATTAAGTCAGTAAGTAACTAAGCAAGTAAGTCAGTGAGTAAGTAAGTGACTCAGCCAGTAAGTAAGTGAGTGAGTCAGTCATCTAGTAAATAAGTTGGTCAGTGAGTAAGTCTGTAAGTAAGTAAGCAAGTCAGTCGGTAAATTAAGTCAGTAAGTCAGTGACTCAGTTGGTAAGTGAGTGAGTGACTCAGTCAATCAGTAAGTAAGTAAGTCAGTAAATAAGTCACTCAGTCAGTCAGTAAATAAAACAGTAAGTAAGTAAGCAAGTAAGTGAGTCATAAGTCAGGTTGAAATAAGTTAGTAAGTAGGTAAATAAGCAAGTAAGGCAGTAAGTCAATAAGTGAGTGAGTGGAAAGAAAATCCCCTAAAAATTCGACTCAGCGCTTTTGGTTTTGATGAGTCCGCATTTATTCCCCCACAAAGACATTCCACTCTCCTAGATCAGAACATCATTAAATACAAACACAATCGTTTTTACAGGGAGTCAGAAGAGTTATCCTTAATGTGAAAAATGCCAACAAAAAGCTGACTCAGCATTTTTGTTTTGTTTTTTTTCTGATTCAACAGCTTTGCCAGGGAGACATTCTACTCTACTCAGAAATGTGGATTTTGCCGACTGGGCAGTTTTTCCAGAAAGACATCCACCTCTTACAGGCAAGAAAAACATTCCATTTCAACATAATGTCCGGCAGAACGTTAGAAGGGTTGAACTATACAGGGAAGCCAAATTTTATAACAATTTTTAAGAAAAAATGAGGGGTGAGCATTATATACGAATAAATCGACGTGGGCACATGCGGCTTATAGTCAGGTGTGAATTACATATATGCAAAATGTTTCTTCCTTGAAAAACGTGTTCATTCTGGCAGTCTTTCTCACCTTTGGATCTACTTTGATATCGGTTGAAAGCTTAGCCAGCAAGAAGTAGCGCAGTCTTGAATTTGGTATCCCAATCTGTAAGTCAGAAAACATGAAGTAATATTATGCAAAAAAAAAAAAAAAAAAAAAAGGGGGGGGGGGGGGGGTAAAAAAAAAAAAAAAAACTAAAAACATTGGAGCTCTTACACTTGTAGGAGAGAGCATCACTTCCTGGAAAGTGTATCCACATTTTGTCAGCGTTTCTACTAAATACTGCCTGCAAAAGAGCACATTCTCAAGTTAACCGGACAATCTTAGCACAGTGATCCCTTGCAATATTGCGTTTTTTTCAAAAATGTTCATTGTGCGTTGTGTTCTAGTCAAGTCATGTTTATTTGTGACGCCCTTAATCACATAGAGTCTCAAAGGGCTGCAAAGACCATCACCTGATCTAAAACCCACATGAGGGCAAATAATACACATATATTGTCAAAGTGAAATATAGGTTATTCATATGCTATAGAGCAAGGGTGTCAAACTCATTTGAACTCGGGGGCCACAGGATAAAACAAACATTCTGTCGGGGGCCAGACTAGTAGATTAAAGAGAAATAAAGAAAGAAAAGAAAGAGGGCGGGACAAAGAAAGAAAAAGAGAGAGAGAGAGAGAGGGAGAGAGCGTGAGAAACAAAAGAGATAAAAAGTCATGAGAGAGGGGGAAAAGAAAGGGAGAGGAAGAAAGAAATCCAAAGAGAAATGTAAAGACAGAAGGAGAGAAAAGAGAAAAGAAAGCGTGAAGGGTAGGAAGAGAGAAAGAGAAAAGGAAAAAAGGAAGTTAGGGCAAAAGAGGTTAAAAGACACGGAGAGAGAAAGAGACAAAGAGCAACAAAGGAAGAGAAAAAGGGAGACACAGAGAGTGAAAGAGACAGAGTGTGAGAAAATGGGTGAGAGAGAGAGAGAGAGAGAGAGAGAGAAATAAAATAGACAAGAGAGAGAGAGAGAGAAATAAAATAGATAAGAGAGCGGGAGAGAAGAAAGAGAGAGAGAGGGAGAGAGAAGAAGAGATAAGAGAGAGAGAAGAGAGATTAGAGAGAGAGAGAGAGAGAGAGAGAAGAGAAAAGAGAGATAGAGAAGAAAGAGAGGGAGAGAAGAAAGAGAGAGAGGGAGAGAAGAAAGAGAGAGAGAGAGAGAGAGAGTGTAAAGTACATTATCTTTGTGAGAGGAACCTAGCTTTGGCAACATCAAGTTGACATATTTCAACCTGCGGCTTGTTTTTCCCTTGCGCTTCTCTGAGTGTTGTCTCGCGGGCCGGATTTAATCCCTTAGTGGGCCTGATCTGGCCCGCGGGCCGCCTGTTTGACACCTGTGCTATAGAGTAAAAGTGTGTATTAAGCTCAGATTTAAACATTCCCACTGAGGTTGCAGATAAAATCTCAGGGGGGAAGAGCATTCCGCAGCACCGGGGCCCGAATGCAGAACGCTCTCCAACCTGCGGATTTCTTCTTGGCTCTTGGGATCACTAGTAGACCAGCGTTTTCAGAGCCAAGGCTCCGGAAATATTGGTGGAATTAGGCACGATGCCATCATCTTCGTGTCCTTCTCTGCCGTTTCGCCGATGTCGCTCCCTTAGCTTAGCACACTTGCCCGAGCGACAGCCCCGCTTTCGTTTACGATCCCTACGCCTTCTTTGCCGCTTCGTAACCGGGTTGGCCTCCCACGGAGATCCCGGATCTCTTTGTATCTCTTGCGGAATATCAAAAGTGGTACAAAAAGTGCCCGAAAAGTCACAATTTAGACGCAGACCCAATTGTATAAGTTTCATCCTGACTATAGGTCTCATTGAACACGCATGTGTCCAGAAAAGAAAGAAAAAAGGACAAGAGAACGGTAATAAATAAAATATTAGCTGAAGAACTAAAAGTCAGATTGAGAAAATCCGTGGGAAGGGCCGAGCGCACGTCCAGGGTTGCCACCAACACCGTAGCACGATCCGCCTCTGTATGTGAGCGTGTAATGATTGTGAAAAAAACTTAGTGTTTACTTCTCAGACTCTGACTATTGAGGGTCCTTTTTGGAACGCACCAGCCGCGAACAAAAAACAAGAGATTACTGTCACAAAAGGGAGTACAAATCTTACATTTTGGCAGAGATTTCATTATAGTGTTTAGTATAACAACACTAAAGGAACTTCGCTTTGACACAATGAAAGGCAGTCAGTGTATAGCTATTATAGCAGTGTGAATTTATTTTAACCCTCAAAAAACTCAAAATATAGCTATCAATACCTAAACCCCTGGAAACAAAAGTGAGTACACCCAAAAGTGTAAGTTCCTCAAGTGTAAGGTCTGAGTACTTCCAGGCTGACCCCCAACTTTGTTAATCTCTGCAGCCATGCTGACAGCTTTCCTGCACCTCTCTTAGACAATATTCGATGTGACGCTGTACACGTTCACTTTTTTGGCATCCAACTTGTTCTGATTTTTTTAAAACGCAGGAGGATCTTCTTCACTATACTGCAGCTTAGCTTCATGGTGTTGGCAGTCATCTTGTAGCCTTGGGCAGCCTTATGTAGTTCCACAATTCATTTTTAAGGTCACCAAGGAGTCATGGTGTGCCATTTTGGGAGTTTCAGTGACCAGTATGACCGAGTGTACTTCAAATTGAACACACCTGCTCATACCTGAGACCTAGTAAGAATAACACGTCACATGGTATTTTGGAGGAAAAATGACAAGCAGTGCTTCGTTTCAATATATAAGGGTGTAGTACCTTTGGGGTGTACTCACTTTTGTTGCCATGGATTTAGTTATAGATGGCTATATTTTGAGTTTTTTTAAGGGGAAAAATAAATTTACTCTGGTATATAAGCTTTATTCAGACTACTTTCCATTGTGTCAAAGCCATGTTTCTTCAGTGTTGTTCTAGAAAACATTATAATTAAATATCTGCAGAAATATGAGGGGTGTGGTGTACTCACTTATCGTGAATGCTCTATAAATTAGAAATTCACCTTAAAAACATACAAAAGCATAACATGCCCAGGACTAGTCTCTCTATCCTTTTTTGTCGCACCCTTCAGCCGAGGAATAGGCAAAATGAGAACCATGGCTTGGTTTTGCCATAATTTCTGGCTGGGGAGACGGGGCGGTGGGTTTTCGGCCTTGTTAGTCGCCATTGTCCTCAGGCGGCCAAAGCTGGTGAGGGAGGCCTAGGCATATTTAAAACTGAAGCTCATATTTCTCCTGTGCTTCTCTTAGCATTGTATCACAGGCCAATTCAAAACCCTTCCAACAATTGCAACCGTTAAACACATTTTTTGGGTAAGTGTCACTGTGGTCACTGAATAATGGTTAGCGGGCCGCAACTGGTCCCAGGCCATAGTTTGGACAACTTTGGACTAAAATAATATTAACATAGATCGTAATATATGTAGATCAACAGCAGAAAATCATGGAAATCTCACCTGGCAGAGGAGATCTCAAAACCCTTAACGTTCTCGAGCAGGATGAAGCGAGGACGCCGAGTCAGCCTTGCCACCATCACATACACAAATGAGAACACAGAGTAGATTAGATAACACAAATTGAGATTGGCCCAAGAAGCACAAAACACAAATCCTCACACCTTCCGTACAAAAAAACACGGTAGGGAAAGAAACTGCTGGGGGCCGGACTAGTATATTAAAGAAAAGACAGACAGGAAGACAGAAAGACCAAAAGACAGGAGGTAAAAAAAAGAAGGAAAATAAAGAAACAAACAAAGAACAAAAGAAAATGGAAAAAAAGAGAGGGAAAAAATGAAAGAGAAAAATAAATAGAGAAGGAGGGAGAAAATGAGAAAGAGTACGGACTAAAAAAAGAAAGCGAGAGAAATGTGAGTGTGTAAAAGAAAGGGAGAGAAAAATATAGTGTCGGAAAGAGAAATAAAGAGAGAAATAGAGCAAGAAAGAGAAATTGAGAGAGAGATAAAAAGAACGAGAGTGAGCAAATTAATGAGGGAGAAAAGGAGAAACACAGAAAATGGGATAGAAAAAACACAGAGGAAGGAGAGCAAGAAAAGGAGAGAAAGAGAGACAAAGAGAAAGAGAAAAAAGAAAGAATGATAGAAATAAAGAACGAAACAGAGCAAGAAAATGAGAGAGATATAGAGTGGGACTAGCTTGAATGGCCATCAATGGCAGCCTCGCTTGAATGCATGCTTGACGGCTATACCTCTGTCAATGGCAGCCTAGCTAAAACGTGTCTTTGACGTATCTAGCCGTCAATGGCAGCCTAGCTAAAACATGTCTCTGAATTATTTCGCTGTCAACGGCAGCCTGGCTAAAATGAGTCTTTGATGTCTCTAAACGTCAATGGCAGTCTAGCTAAAACGTGTCTTTGACGTCTCTTGCCGTCAATGGAAGTCTAGCTAACATGGTTCTTTGACGCCAATGGCCGTCAACGGCAGCCTCGCTTGAATGGAATCCCGACATCAATGGCAGCCAAAATGGGTCTTTGACGTAATTGGCTGTTAATGGCAGTCTAGCTAACATGGATCTTTGAAACCAGTGGCCATCAACGGCAGCCTTGCTTGAATTGGTGCTTAACACCTAAACTTCCGTCAATGGCAGTCTCGCTAAAACGTGTCTTTGACGTCTCTTGCCGTCAATGACAGTCTAGCTACTCTATGTGATTTAGGGTGTCACAAATTAACTAGCTAGATCTTTGACGCCATGGGTTGTCAACGGCAGCCTCGCTTGAATGCCTAACGTCAATGGCTGTGTAGCCAAATGGGTCTTTGACGTCTCTATCTGTCTTTGGGAGCCAATGACTCGAGTGAATTTGGACAATTTCTTGAAAGACACCAGACAAAAAACAAACTAGTTTAGTAACACTGCGATTTCTAATAGTTTTATCTCACCTTGGTAGAAGATGTAGAATATAGAGAAAGCTTTTGGTCCTGGGATCATCGATACCGCGTTGGAGTCCTTGCCTAAAAAGTCGGATAAATGATTGAAATCAATTCAAAGAGATTGAAAGGAGAGATCATCCCTTTACGCATCGAGGTAACAAAAACCATCATCCACAAAAAAACAACAATATTGGAACATTCATATAAACATGTTTTTTTTTAAATACTCCAAGGTCATTTTTACAAAACATGAGCCTCACTTAGAGGGACCCGACATCCTCTTGCTGCTACGGATACGCAAAGTCCTCAAAAAGGTGCCATAGTTTGTAGACTTCATTGTGCTTGTTTTCCTTTGCACAACACAAAATAGTGACATCTGGTGGTCAAATAACAAACACTGTCCCTTAAAAGAATTAAATTTATTGTCATTGTAACATGCAAAATTAACATTTGCCTCTGGTACCATGAATCGAAACAATACTTTTGCTGGGCACGCGTTCCCTTATTATTCGAAAAACATTCAATGGGACGCATAATAACCATCAGAATTCTTAAAAATGACGACGGCACATCCGGTTGTACCTGCTAAAAGGTTGACACGGAGGGCTCATCAAAATCACGTCACATTTCAAGTCATCGAACTCCTCGAGTGATATGCCCTGGGGACGGATGAAAAAAAGCATAATCCCGGGATTATATACCTATTTTTTGAGGACTCCATATTTTGCGAGGCTACCTACCTCAATGGTTCGGTTCCAGAGCGGGGTATCGGGGAAATTGTGCCTGTAGACCTCATTGGCAGTTGTGTTGATGTCTATGGCAGCCACGATATGAGCATCTACTCCAGATTCTATTGAAAAAAAAAGATCTGTAAATAAAGAAGTTCTCTTTCGAAAGGTAATAGAGTTAACGAACATCCTCAACAAAATATTGCAATACTTGTTGAGGGCACTTCCACATCTAACACGGAGGAGCTGGGAATCGAACCTGCGACCTTTTGATACCAAGACGAGTGCTTTACCTCCTGATCCAATGCCGCCTGCAGGGAACCACTCACAGAGACAGCTGTATTTCTTTCTTTCTCTCTTTCTCTGCATATTTCTCTTTCTTTCTCACTCTGTCTCTATCTTCCTTCTCTCTCTTTTGCTTTCTCCCTCGTTCTCTTTGTCTCTTTTATCTCCCTCTCTTTTTCTCTGTCTCCCATTTTCTCTTTTTATCTCTCCATTTTCCTTTCTCGCTTTTTCTCCTCACTCTTTTTTCTCGCTTTCTCTCTTGTTTTTATTCGCTTTCTCCCGTTTTCTTACTTCATCTCTTTTCTCTTTTTCTCCTCTCATTCTCACCTTTCTCATGTGTCTCTCTTTCTTTCTTTATCATTTTCTCTCTCACACTGTCGCTCATTTTGTCCCTCTACATTATCTCTGTCTTTGTTCCCTTCTTTCTCTCTGTCCCTTTCCCTTTCTTATTCCCTCTTGTACTCCCTCCCTCTTTCTTTCTTTTCTCTTTTTCTTTTTCTCTCGTTCTCTCGTTTTTATTCGCTTTCCCCCACTTTCTTAGTTTGCCTCCTTTTTCTTTAAATACTTTCATTCTCACCTTTTTCACCCATCTTTGTTTCTTTCTTTCTTTATCATGTTCTCTCTCACACTGTCGCTCATGTTGTCCCTCTAACTTTTCTTTATCTTTCTTCCCCTCTTTCTCTCTGTCTGTCTTTTTCCCTTTCTTGTTCCCTCTTTTACTCCCTTCCTCTTTCTCTTCTCTCTTTTTCTTTTTCTCTCGTTCTCTCTTGTTTTTATTTGCTTTCTCCTACTATTTTGTTTTTTTTTTTCCCTCTCATTCTCACCTTTCTGGCTTTCTTTCTTTCTTTATCATTTTCTCTCTCACACTGTCGCTCATTTTGTCCCTCTACATTATCTCTGTCTTTCTTCCCCGCTTTCTCTCTCTCTGTCTGTCTTTTTCCCTTTCTTATTCCCTCTTTTACTCCCTCCCTCTTTCTCTTCTTTTTGTTTTTCTCTCGTTCTCTCTTGTTTTTATTTGCTTTCTCCTACTTTTTTAGTTTCTTTGTTTTTCTTTTTCTCCTCTCATTCTCACCTTTCTCATCTGTCTCTCTTTCTTTCTTTCTTTATAATTTTCTCTCTCACACTGTCGCTCATTTGGTCCCTCGACCTTATCACTGTCTTTCTTCCCCGCTTTCTCTCTCTGTCTCTTTCCCTTTCTTATTCCTTCTTGTACTCCCTCTTTCTCTTCTCTTTCTTTTTCTCTTATTCTTATTCACTTTCTCCTGCTTTCTTAGTTTCTTTTTCTCCTCTCATTCTCACCTTTCTCATCCATCTCTCTTTCTTTCTTTCTTATTTTCTCTCTCACACTGTCACTCATTTGGTCGTTCTACCTTATCTCTGTCTTTCTTCCCCTCTCTCTCTGTCGGTCTCTTTCCCTTTCTTATTCCCTCTTGTACTCCCTCCCTCCTTCTTTCTTTCTCTTTATTATTTTACTCCGGCCACCATGACATTTCTTACCATGTGGCCCCCGAGCTCAAATGAGTAAAACACGCATTATTTACTACTAGGGACCTCAAAGTCCAACGACCCATCATTTATCAATGTTTGAGAATACCTTGAGAAAACACAAAAATAATCAGAGAGTGAAGAAAGAAATAATGAGAAAACGCACAAAACATAAACCTGTAATGTATGTTTATAAAGGATTATAGATTTAGTTACCTCAGAAAAGGGAATATTGTAAAAGTGTTCAGCCCCTTCAGTTCGGTTTACAGTCATTTATTTGTATTTTTTATCTAAATCTGTACAATTGTTACAAAATGAAAAAGGCATTAAATCCAATTTCTGTATTCACGCGGAAAAACGTATCATATATATTTATTTATCATTAAAATAAATGAAAAATGTCCCGTTTTTTACCCATGTTATTAAACAGACCAAGCTAAAGGCAACACAGCCCGAATACACCCGACACAATGGTCCATAAATACAAAAATATAGGTGGAAATAAGACCCAGGGACAAATTTAAATAATGTATAAATAAAAAAGTGATATTTACGTTTTAAAGCATAGTGCATTCCACCTATTCCACTATAAAGCTCAAGTACTCGGAGACGATCCATGTGTGGTATGTGGACTTCCGGGACGGTCCTCCAGAACTACGGAAAATCAGGAGTGCCAAAAATCAATAATAAAAACAACGAGTAAATGTTATTGTAATTAAGGAAATTAATTATTTTAAAAAGATCCTACAATTTCATATCATATTATTATATTTAATTATAATGCTTTATTCAACATAAACATAACTTTAACATAGTACGTTTTGTTTTAAAAGCGTCCCTTTCCACGATGAATGACTTGCTGTCAATCAAACCGCGAAAGGGAGCGCTAACAACACAAGTCGCAGATAATACAACAATCCCTCGCTTTTCGCGGGTGTTACGTTCTAAAAATGACTCGCAATAGCTAAAACCCGTGAAACAAACAAGTATTGATTTATTTATCCAACACTCTATTATACATTGAAATCAAAGGACCAACCCTATTTCCAGGCTCAAGAACAACAGATAATATAACTGTACTTTATAATGCTTATTTATTCATTTATTTTTACAAATATTAAACAAAAAAAAAGAAAATTTCCTACAACAGAATATTGCATGGCTAATTCCAAAAAGGAATTTGAAATGATGTACTCCTCTGGAAATATTCCAACAATATTTCTACAGAAATACCACGAGAGTAATACTATAATACAAAAATACTAGTATCTAAGTATTATTACAGAAATATTACAAACATTCTTCAACAGAAATATTCACACAGAAATACTATAAAATATAACTACAGTAATACGACAAAAACATAACAGATCTACTGCACTACAAAAAATACATTATGCAAATACAACAAAATACTACTGTAGAAATACTTAAAAAGTACAGTAATACTATTAAATGCTACACAAATACTACAAAAATACCACGAAAATGAAACTACAGTAATCCTACTGCAATACTATAACATTATGACTACTTTGGAAATATTTCACAAATATGTCTACAGAAATACCACTAGAGTAATAGTACTATACGAAAATACTACTATAGGAATATTACAACAAAAATAATACAAAAATAATTCTACAGAAATATTTAGACAGAAATACTATAAAATGCAACAGTAGTAATACGACAAAAATACGACAGATCTACTGTACTACAAAAATATACCATGCAAATACTACAAACAACTACTGTAGAAATACTACAGAATTACTAATGAAATACTGAAAAAATACATTTACACTACAGTAATACTACAAAATATGACTGAAAAATACTACACGGAACTATTACAAAAATATTCGACCACAAACATTTTGACATATCAAACAAAAATACTATTACTGATCTACGGTACTACAAAAATTATATTATGCAAACACTACAAAATAGTACTTTAGAAATACTACAAAAGTACAGTAATACTATGAAATGCTACCGTAGCACTACACAAATCTCACTTCAGAAATACTGCAAAAATACCACGAAAATAAAACTATAGTAATCCTACAGCAATACTACAACATTATGACTACTTTGGAAATATTTCACAAATATGTCTACAGATATACTACTAGAGCAATACTACTATAGGAAAATACTACTTTAGAAATATTATGGCAGAAATATTACAAAAATAATTCTACAGAAATATTTTGACAGAAATACTATAAAATACATCAGTGTAATACGACAAAAATACGACAGATCTACTGTACTACAAAAATTATACTATGCAAATACTACAAAATACAACTGTAGAAATACTTCAAAAGTACGAAAAAAAACAAAGGGTTTAGTATGTCGAAAATATCGAAAAATACGTAAGGGGGGGTAGTGTGTCGAAAATATCGAAAAAAAACAAAAGGGTTTAGTATGTCGAAAATATCGAAAAATACGTAAGGGGGGGTAGTGTGTCGAAAATGTTGAAAAAAAACAAAGGGGTTAGTATGTCGAAAATATCGAAAAATTACGTAAGGGGGGGTAGTGTGTCGAAAATATCGAAAATAAACAAAGGGTTTAGTATGTCGAAAATATCGATAAATACGTAAGGGGGGGTAGTGTGTCGAAAATATCGAAAAAAAACAAAAGGGTTTAGTATGTCGAAAATATCGAAAAATACGTAAGGGGGGGTAGTGTGTCGAAAATGTGGAAAAAAAACAAAGGGGTTAGTATGTCGAAAATATCGAAAAATACGTAAGGGGGGGTAGTGTGTCGAAAATGTTGAAAAAAAACAAAGGGGTTAGTAATATCGAAAAATACGTAAGGGGGGGTAGTGTGTCGAAAATGTGGAAAAAAAACAAAGGGGTTGGTATGTCGAAAATATCGAAAAATACGTAAGGGGGGGTAGTGTGTCGAAAATGTCGAAAAAAAACAAAGGGGTTAGTATGTCGAAAATATCGAAAAATACGTAAGGGGGGGTAGTGTGTCGAAAATGTGGAAAAAAAACAAAGGGGTTATTATGTCGAAAATATCGAAAAATTACGTAAGGGGGGGTAGTGTGTCGAAAATATCGAAAAAAAACAAAGGGTTTAGTATGTCGAAAATATCGAAAAATACATAAGGGGGGGTAGTGTGTCGAAAATGTGGAAAAATACGTAAGGGGGGGTAGTGTGTCGAAAATATCGAAAATACATAAGGGGGGGTAGTGTGTCGAAAATGTGGAAAAAAAACAAAGGGGTTAGTATGTCGAAAATATGGAAAAATACGTAAGGGGGGGTAGTGTGTCGAAAATGTTGAAAAAAAACAAAGGGGTGAGTATGTCGAAAATATCAAAAAATACGTAAGGGGGGCTAGTGTGTCGAAAATGTGGAAAAAAAACAAAGGGGTTAGTATGTTGAAAATATGGAAAAATACGTAAGGGGGGGTAGTGTGTCGAAAATGTTGAAAAAAAACAAAGGGGTTAGTATGTCGAAAATATGGAAAAATACGTAAGGAGGGGTAATGTGTCGAAAATATGGAAAAAAAACAAAGGGGTGAGTATGTCGAAAATATCGAAAAATACGTAAGGGGGGGTAGTGTGTCGAAAATGTCGAAAAAAAACAAAGGGGTTAGTATGTCGAAAATATCGAAAAATACGTAAGGGGGGGTAGTGTGTCGAAAATGTGGAAAAAAAACAAAGGGTTTAGTATGTCGAAAATATCGAAAAATACATAAGGGGGGGTAGTGTGTCGAAAATGTGGAAAAATACGTAAGGGGGGGTAGTGTGTCGAAAATATCGAAAATACGTAAGGGGGGGTAGTGTGTCGAAAATGTGGAAAAAAAACAAAGGGGTTAGTATGTCGAAAATATGGAAAAATACGTAAGGGGGGGTAGTGTGTCGAAAATGTTGAAAAAAAACAAAGGGGTGAGTATGTCGAAAATATCAAAAAATACGTAAGGGGGGGTAGTGTGTCGAAAATGTGGAAAAAAAACAAAGGGGTTAGTATGTTGAAAATATGGAAAAATACGTAAGGGGGGGTAGTGTGTCGAAAATGTTGAAAAAAAACAAAGGGGTTAGTATGTCGAAAATATGGAAAAATACGTAAGGGGGGGTAATGTGTCGAAAATATGGAAAAAAAACAAAGGGGTGAGTATGTCGAAAATATCGAAAAATACGTAAGGGGGGGTAGTGTGTCGAAGATGTTGAAAAAAAAACAAAGGGGTTAGTATGTCGAAAATATGGAAAAATACGTAAGGGGGGGTAGTGTGTCGAAAATGTGGAAAAAAAACAAAGGGGTTAGTATGTCGAAAATATCGAAAAATACGTAAGGGGGGGTAGTGTGTCGAAAATGTCGAAAAAAAACAAAGGGGTTAGTATGTCGAAAATATCGAAAAATACGTAAGGGGGGGTAGTGTGTCGAAAATGTGGAAAAAAAACAAAGGGGTTATTATGTCGAAAATATCGAAAAATTACGTAAGGGGGGTAGTGTGTCGAAAATATCGAAAAAAAACAAAGGGTTTAGTGTGTCGAAAATATCGAAAAATACATAAGGGGGGGTAGTGTGTCGAAAATGTGGAAAAATACGTAAGGGGGGGTAGTGTGTCGAAAATATCGAAAATACGTAAGGGGGGGTAGTGTGTCGAAAATGTGGAAAAAAAACAAAGGGGTTAGTATGTCGAAAATATGGAAAAATACGTAAGGGGGGGTAGTGTGTCGAAAATGTTGAAAAAAAACAAAGGGGTGAGTATGTCGAAAATATCAAAAAATACGTAAGGGGGGGTAGTGTGTCGAAAATGTGGAAAAAAAACAAAGGGGTTAGTATGTCGAAAATATGGAAAAATACGTAAGGGGGGGTAGTGTGTCGAAAATGTTGAAAAAAAACAAAGGGGTTAGTATGTCGAAAATATGGAAAAATACGTAAGGGGGGGTAATGTGTCGAAAATATGGAAAAAAAACAAAGGCGTGAGTATGTCGAAAATATCGAAAAATACGTAAGGGGGGGTAGTGTGTCGAAGATGTTGAAAAAAAACAAAGGGGTTAGTATGTCGAAAATATGGAAAAATACGTAAGGGGGGGTAGTGTGTCGAAAATGTGGAAAAAAAACAAAGGGGTTAGTATGTCGAAAATATCGAAAAATACGTAAGGGGGGGGTAGTGTGTCGAAAATGTGGAAAAAAAACAAAGGGGTTAGTATGTCGAAAATATCGAAAAATACGTAAGGGGGGGTAGTGTGTCGAAAATGTGGAAAAAAAACAAAGGGGTTAGTATGTCGAAAATATGGAAAAATACGTAAGGGGGGGTAGTGTGTCGAAAATGTGGAAAAAAAACAAAGGGGTTAGTATGTCGAAAATATATAAAAATACGTAAGGGGGGGTAGTGTGTCAAAAATGTGGAAAAAAAACAAAGGTGTTAGTATGTCGAAAATATCGAAAAATACGTAAGGGGGGGGTAGTGTGTCGAAAATGTGGAAAAAAAAAAAAAGGGGTTAGTATGTCGAAAATATCGAAAAATACGTAAGGGGGGGTAGTGTGTCGAAAATGTGGAAAAAAACAAAGGGGTTAGTATGTCGAAAATATCGAAAAATACGTAAGGGGGGGTAGTGTGTCGAAAATGTGGAAAAAAAACAAAGGTGTTAGTATGTCGAAAATATCGAAAAATACGTAAGGGGGGGTATGTGTCGAAAATGTGGAAAAAAAACAAAGGGGTTAGTATGTCGAAAATATCGAAAAATACGTAAGGGGGGGTAGTGTGTCGAAAATGTGGAAAAAAAACAAAGGGGTTAGTATGTCGAAAATATCGAAAAATACGTAAGGGGGGGTAGTGTGTCGAAAATGTTGAAAAAAAACAAAGGGGTTAGTATGTCGAAAATATATAAAAATACGTAAGGGGGGGTAGTGTGTCAAAAATGTGGAAAAAAAACAAAGGTGTTAGTATGTCGAAAATATCGAAAAATACGTAAGGGGGGGGTAGTGTGTCGAAAATGTGGAAAAAAAAAAAAGGGGTTAGTATGTCGAAAATATCGAAAAATATGTAAGGGGGGGTAGTGTGTCGAAAATGTGGAAAAAAACAAAGGGGTTAGTATGTCGAAAATATCGAAAAATACGTAAGGGGGGGTAGTGTGTCGAAAATGTGGAAAAAAAACAAAGGTGTTAGTATGTCGAAAATATCGAAAAATACGTAAGGGGGGGTAGTGTGTCGAAAATATCGAAAAAAAACAAAAGGGTTTAGTATGTCGAAAATATCGAAAAATACGTAAGGGGGGGTAGTGTGTCGAAAATGTCGAAAAAAAACAAAGGGGTGAGTATGTCGAAAATATCGAAAAATACGTAAGGGGGGGTAGTGTGTCGAAAATGTTGAAAAAAAACAAAGGGGTTATTAATATCGAAAAATACGTAAGGGGGGGTAGTGTGTCGAAAATGTGGAAAAAAAACAAAGGGGTTGGTATGTCGAAAATATCGAAAAATACGTAAGGGGGGGTAGTGTGTCGGAAAATGTCGAAAAAAAACAAAGGGGTTAGTATGTCGAAAATATCGAAAAATACGTAAGGGGGGGTAGTGTGTCGAAAATGTGGAAAAAAAACAAAGGGGTTATTATGTCGAAAATATCGAAAAATTACGTAAGGGGGGGTAGTGTGTCGAAAATATCGAAAAAAAACAAAGGGTTTAGTATGTCGAAAATATCGAAAAATACATAAGGGGGGGTAGTGTGTCGAAAATGTGGAAAAATACGTAAGGGGGGGTAGTGTGTCGAAAATATCGAAAATACGTAAGGGGGGGTAGTGTGTCGAAAATATCGAAAAAAAACAAAGGGTTTAGTATGTCGAAAATATCGAAAAATACATAAGGGGGGGTAGTGTGTCGAAAATGTGGAAAAATACGTAAGGGGGGGTAGTGTGTCGAAAATATCGAAAATACGTAAGGGGGGGTAGTGTGTCGAAAATGTGGAAAAAAAACAAAGGGGTTAGTATGTCGAAAATATGGAAAAATACGTAAGGGGGGGTAGTGTGTCGAAAATGTTGAAAAAAAACAAAGGGGTGAGTATGTCGAAAATATCAAAAAATACGTAAGGGGGGGTAGTGTGTCGAAAATGTGGAAAAAAAACAAAGGGGTTAGTATGTCGAAAATATGGAAAAATACGTAAGGGGGGGTAGTGTGTCGAAAATGTTGAAAAAAAACAAAGGGGTTAGTATGTCGAAAATATGGAAAAATACGTAAGGGGGGGTAATGTGTCGAAAATATGAAAAAAAAACAAAGGGGTGAGTATGTCGAAAATATCGAAAAATACGTAAGGGGGGGTAGTGTGTCGAAGATGTTGAAAAAAAACAAAGGGGTTAGTATGTCGAAAATATGGAAAAATACGTAAGGGGGGGTAGTGTGTCGAAAATGTGGAAAAAAAACAAAGGGGTTAGTATGTCGAAAATATGGAAAAATACGTAAGGGGGGGTAGTGTGTCGAAAATGTTGAAAAAAAACAAAGGGGTTAGTATGTCGAAAATATCGAAAAATATGTAAGGGGGGGTAGTGTGTCGAAAATGTGGAAAAAACTCAAAGGGGTGAGTATGTCGAAAATATCGAAAAATACGTAAGGGGGGGTATGTGTCGAAAATGTGGAAAAAAAACAAAGGGGTTAGTATGTCGAAAATATCGAAAAATACGTAAGGGGGGGTAGTGTGTCGAAAATGTGGAAAAAAAACAAAGGGGTTAGTATGTCGAAAATATCGAAAAATACGTAAGGGGGGGTAGTGTGTCGAAAATTTGGAAAAAAAACAAAGGGGTTAGTATGTCGAAAATATATAAAAATACGTAAGGGGGGGTAGTGTGTCAAAAATGTGGAAAAAAAACAAAGGTGTTAGTATGTCGAAAATATCGAAAAATACGTAAGGGGGGGGTAGTGTGTCGAAAATGTGGAAAAAAAAAAAAAGGGGTTAGTATGTCGAAAATATCGAAAAATACGTAAGGGGGGGTAGTGTGTCGAAAATGTGGAAAAAAACAAAGGGGTTAGTATGTCGAAAATATCGAAAAATACGTAAGGGGGGGTAGTGTGTCGAAAATGTGGAAAAAAAACAAAGGTGTTAGTATGTCGAAAATATCGAAAAATACGTAAGGGGGGGTAGTGTGTCGAAAATGTGGAAAAAAAAAAGGGGTTAGTATGTCGAAAATATCGAAAAATACGTAAGGGGGGGTAGTGTGTCGAAAAATGTGGAAAAAAACAAAGGGGTTAGTATGTCGAAAATATCGAAAAATACGTAAGGGGGGGTAGTGTGTCGAAAATGTGGAAAAAAAACAAAGGGGTTAGTATGTCGAAAATATCGAAAAATACGTAAGGGGGGGTAGTGTGTCGAAAATGTGGAAAAAAAACAAAGGGGTTATTATGTCGAAAATGTGGAAAAATACGTAAGGGGGGGTAGTGTGTCGAAAATGTGGAAAAAAAACAAAGGGGTTAATATGTCAAAAATATCGAAAAATATGTAAGGGGGGGTAGTGTGTCGAAAATGTGGAAAAAAAACAAAGGGGTTAGTATGTCGAAAATATCGAAAAATACGTAAGGGGGGGTAGTGTGTTGAAAATGTTGAAAAAAAACAAAGGGGTGAGTATGTCGAAAATATCGAAAAATACGTAAGGGGGGGTAGTGTGTCGAAAATGTTGAAAAAAAACAAAGGGGTTAGTATGTCGAAAATATGGAAAAATACGTAAGGGGGGGTAATGTGTCGAAAATATGGAAAAAAAACAAAGGGGGGGTAGTGTGTCGAAAATGTGGAAAAAACTCAAAGGGGTGAGTATGTCGAAAATATCGAAAAATACGTAAGGGGGGGTAGTGTGTCGAAAATGTGGAAAAAAAACAAAGGGGTTAGTATGTCGAAAATATCGAAAAATACGTAAGGGGGGGTAGTGTGTCGAAAATGTGGAAAAAAAACAAAGGGGTTAGTATGTCGAAAATATCGAAAAATACGTAAGGGGGGGTAGTGTGTCGAAAATGTGGAAAAAAAACAAAGGGGTTAGTATGTCGAAAATATCGAAAAATACGTAAGGGGGGGGGGTAGTGTGTCGAAAAAATGGAAAAAAAACAAAGGGGTTAGTATATCGAAAATATCGAAAAATACGTAAGGGGGGGTAGTGTGTCGAAAATTTGGAAAAAAAACAAAGGGGTTAGTATGTCGAAAATATCGAAAAATACGTAAGGGGGGGTAGT
This sequence comes from Urocampus carinirostris, assembly GCF_059441175.1. Taxonomy (NCBI): domain Eukaryota; kingdom Metazoa; phylum Chordata; class Actinopteri; order Syngnathiformes; family Syngnathidae; genus Urocampus; species Urocampus carinirostris. The sequence continues at coordinate 23,097,594 of NC_142366.1, forward strand.
GTGTCGAAAATGTTGAAAAAAAACAAAGGGGTTAGTATGTCGAAAATATCGAAAAATACGTAAGGGGGGGTAGTGTGTCGAAAATGTTGAAAAAAAACAAAGGGGTGAGTATGTCGAAAATATCGAAAAATACGTAAGGGGGGGTAGTGTGTCGAAAATGTTGAAAAAAAACAAAGGGGTTAGTATGTCGAAAATATGGAAAAATACGTAAGGGGGGGTAATGTGTCGAAAATATGGAAAAAAAACAAAGGGGTTAGTATGTCGAAAATATCGAAAAATACGTAAGGGGGGGTAGTGTGTCGAAAATGTGGAAAAAAAACAAAGGGGTTAGTATGTCGAAAATATCGAAAAATACGTAAGGGGGGGTAGTGTGTCGAAAATGTGGAAAAAAAACAAAGGGGTTAGTATGTCGAAAATATGGAAAAATACGTAAGGGGGGGTAGTGTGTCGAAAATATGGAAAAAAAACAAAGGGGTTAGTATGTCGAAAATATGGAAAAATACGTAAGGGGGGGTAGTGTGTCGAAAATGTTGAAAAAAAACAAAGGGGTGAGTATGTCGAAAATATCAAAAAATACGTAAGGGGGGGTAGTGTGTCGAAAATGTGGAAAAAAAACAAAGGGGTTAGTATGTTGAAAATATGGAAAAATACGTAAGGGGGGGTAGTGTGTCGAAAATGTTGAAAAAAAACAAAGGGGTTAGTATGTCGAAAATATGGAAAAATACGTAAGGGGGGGTAATGTGTCGAAAATATGGAAAAAAAACAAAGGGGTGAGTATGTCGAAAATATCGAAAAATACGTAAGGGGGGGTAGTGTGTCGAAGATGTTGAAAAAAAAACAAAGGGGTTAGTATGTCGAAAATATGGAAAAATACGTAAGGGGGGGTAGTGTGTCGAAAATGTGGAAAAAAAACAAAGGGGTTAGTATGTCGAAAATATCGAAAAATACGTAAGGGGGGGTAGTGTGTCGAAAATGTGGAAAAAAAACAAAGGGGTTAGTATGTCGAAAATATCGAAAAATACGTAAGGGGGGGTAGTGTGTCGAAAATGTCGAAAAAAAACAAAGGGGTTAGTATGTCGAAAATATCGAAAAATACGTAAGGGGGGGTAGTGTGTCGAAAATGTGGAAAAAAAACAAAGGGGTTATTATGTCGAAAATATCGAAAAATTACGTAAGGGGGGGTAGTGTGTCGAAAATATCGAAAAAAAACAAAGGGTTTAGTGTGTCGAAAATATCGAAAAATACATAAGAGGGGGTAGTGTGTCGAAAATGTGGAAAAATACGTAAGGGGGGGTAGTGTGTCGAAAATATCGAAAATACGTAAGGGGGGGTAGTGTGTCGAAAATGTGGAAAAAAAACAAAGGGGTTAGTATGTCGAAAATATGGAAAAATACGTAAGGGGGGGTAGTGTGTCGAAAATGTTGAAAAAAAACAAAGGGGTGAGTATGTCGAAAATATCAAAAAATACGTAAGGGGGGGTAGTGTGTCGAAAATGTGGAAAAAAAACAAAGGCGTGAGTATGTCGAAAATATCGAAAAATACGTAAGGGGGGGTAATGTGTCGAAAATATGGAAAAAAAACAAAGGCGTGAGTATGTCGAAAATATCGAAAAATACGTAAGGGGGGGTAGTGTGTCGAAGATGTTGAAAAAAAAACAAAGGGGTTAGTATGTCGAAAATATGGAAAAATACGTAAGGGGGGGTAGTGTGTCAAAAATGTGGAAAAAAAACAAAGGGGTTAGTATGTCGAAAATATCGAAAAATACGTAAGGGGGGGGTAGTGTGTCGAAAATGTGGAAAAAAAACAAAGGGGTTAGTATGTCGAAAATATCGAAAAATACGTAAGGGGGGGTAGTGTGTCGAAAATGTGGAAAAAAAACAAAGGGGTTAGTATGTCGAAAATATGGAAAAATACGTAAGGGGGGGTAGTGTGTCGAAAATGTGGAAAAAAAACAAAGGGGTTAGTATGTCGAAAATATATAAAAATACGTAAGGGGGGGGGTAGTGTGTCGAAAATGTGGAAAAAAAAAAAAAGGGGTTAGTATGTCGAAAATATCGAAAAATACGTAAGGGGGGGGTAGTGTGTCGAAAATGTGGAAAAAAAAAAAAAGGGGTTAGTATGTCGAAAATATCGAAAAATACGTAAGGGGGGGTAGTGTGTCGAAAATGTGGAAAAAAAACAAAGGTGTTAGTATGTCGAAAATATCGAAAAATACGTAAGGGGGGGTATGTGTCGAAAATGTGGAAAAAAAACAAAGGGGTTAGTATGTCGAAAATATCGAAAAATACGTAAGGGGGGGTAGTGTGTCGAAAATGTGGAAAAAAAACAAAGGGGTTAGTATGTCGAAAATATCGAAAAATACGTAAGGGGGGGTAGTGTGTCGAAAATGTTGAAAAAAAACAAAGGGGTTAGTATGTCGAAAATATATAAAAATACGTAAGGGGGGGTAGTGTGTCAAAAATGTGGAAAAAAAACAAAGGTGTTAGTATGTCGAAAATATCGAAAAATACGTAAGGGGGGGGTAGTGTGTCGAAAATGTGGAAAAAAAAAAAAGGGGTTAGTATGTCGAAAATATCGAAAAATACGTAAGGGGGGGTAGTGTGTCGAAAATGTGGAAAAAAACAAAGGGGTTAGTATGTCGAAAATATCGAAAAATACGTAAGGGGGGGTAGTGTGTCGAAAATGTGGAAAAAAAACAAAGGTGTTAGTATGTCGAAAATATCGAAAAATACGTAAGGGGGGGTAGTGTGTCGAAAATATCGAAAAAAAACAAAAGGGTTTAGTATGTCGAAAATATCGAAAAATACGTAAGGGGGGGTAGTGTGTCGAAAATGTCGAAAAAAAACAAAGGGGTGAGTATGTCGAAAATATCGAAAAATACGTAAGGGGGGGTAGTGTGTCGAAAATGTTGAAAAAAAACAAAGGGGTTAGTAATATCGAAAAATACGTAAGGGGGGGTAGTGTGTCGAAAATGTGGAAAAAAAACAAAGGGGTTGGTATGTCGAAAATATCGAAAAATACGTAAGGGGGGGTAGTGTGTCGAAAATGTCGAAAAAAAACAAAGGGGTTAGTATGTCGAAAATATCGAAAAATACGTAAGGGGGGGGTAGTGTGTCGAAAATGTGGAAAAAAAACAAAGGGGTTATTATGTCGAAAATATCGAAAAATTACGTAAGGGGGGGTAGTGTGTCGAAAATATCGAAAAAAAACAAAGGGTTTAGTATGTCGAAAATATCGAAAAATACATAAGGGGGGGTAGTGTGTCGAAAATGTGGAAAAATACGTAAGGGGGGGTAGTGTGTCGAAAATATCGAAAATACGTAAGGGGGGGTAGTGTGTCGAAAATGTGGAAAAAAAACAAAGGGGTTAGTATGTCGAAAATATCTAAAAATACGTAAGGGGGGGTAGTGTGTCAAAAATGTGGAAAAAAAACAAAGGTGTTAGTATGTCGAAAATATCGAAAAATACGTAAGGGGGGGGTAGTGTGTCGAAAATGTGGAAAAAAAAAAAAAGGGGTTAGTATGTCGAAAATATCGAAAAATACGTAAGGGGGGGTAGTGTGTCGAAAATGTGGAAAAAAACAAAGGGGTTAGTATGTCGAAAATATCGAAAAATACGTAAGGGGGGGTAGTGTGTCGAAAATGTGGAAAAAAAACAAAGGTGTTAGTATGTCGAAAATATCGAAAAATACGTAAGGGGGGGTAGTGTGTCGAAAATATCGAAAAAAAACAAAAGGGTTTAATATGTCGAAAATATCGAAAAATACGTAAGGGGGGGTAGTGTGTCGAAAATGTGGAAAAAAAACAAAGGGGTGAGTATGTCGAAAATATCGAAAAATACGTAAGGGGGGGTAGTGTGTCGAAAATGTTGAAAAAAAACAAAGGGGTTAGTAATATCGAAAAATACGTAAGGGGGGGTAGTGTGTCGAAAATGTGGAAAAAAAACAAAGGGGTTGGTATGTCGAAAATATCGAAAAATACGTAAGGGGGGGTAGTGTGTCGAAAATGTGGAAAAAAAACAAAGGGGTTATTATGTCGAAAATATCGAAAAATTACGTAAGGGGGGGTAGTGTGTCGAAAATATCGAAAAAAAACAAAGGGTTTAGTATGTCGAAAATATCGAAAAATACATAAGGGGGGGTAGTGTGTCGAAAATGTAGAAAAATACGTAAGGGGGGGTAGTGTGTCGAAAATATCGAAAATACGTAAGGGGGGGTAGTGTGTCGAAAATGTGGAAAAAAAACAAAGGGGTTAGTATGTCGAAAATATGGAAAAATACGTAAGGGGGGGGTAGTGTGTCGAAAATGTGGAAAAAAAAAAAAGGGGTTAGTATGTCGAAAATATCGAAAAATACGTAAGGGGGGGGTAGTGTGTCGAAAATGTGGAAAAAAACAAAGGGGTTAGTATGTCGAAAATATCGAAAAATACGTAAGGGGGGGTAGTGTGTCGAAAATGTTGAAAAAAAACAAAGGGGTTAGTATGTCGAAAATATGGAAAAATACGTAAGGGGGGGTAGTGTGTCGAAAATGTTGAAAAAAAACAAAGGGGTTAGTATGTCGAAAATATGGAAAAATACGTAAGGGGGGGTAATATGTCGAAAATATGGAAAAAAAACAAAGGGGTGAGTATGTCGAAAATATCGAAAAATACGTAAGGGGGGGTAGTGTGTCGAAGATGTTGAAAAAAAACAAAGGGGTTAGTATGTCGAAAATATGGAAAAATACGTAAGGGGGGGTAATGTGTCGAAAATATGGAAAAAAAACAAAGGGGTGAGTATGTCGAAAATATCGAAAAATACGTAAGGGGGGGTAGTGTGTCGAAGATGTTGAAAAAAAACAAAGGGGTTAGTATGTCGAAAATATGGAAAAATACGTAAGGGGGGGTAGTGTGTCGAAAATGTGGAAAAAAAACAAAGGGGTTAGTATGTCGAAAATATGGAAAAATACGTAAGGGGGGGTAGTGTGTCGAAAATGTTGAAAAAAAACAAAGGGGTTAGTATGTCGAAAATATGGAAAAATACGTAAGGGGGGGTAATGTGTCGAAAATATGGAAAAAAAACAAAGGGGTGAGTATGTCGAAAATATCGAAAAATACGTAAGGGGGGGTAGTGTGTCGAAGATGTTGAAAAAAAACAAAGGGGTTAGTATGTCGAAAATATGGAAAAATACGTAAGGGGGGGTAGTGTGTCGAAAATGTGGAAAAAAAACAAAGGGGTTAGTATGTCGAAAATATGGAAAAATACGTAAGGGGGGGTAGTGTGTCGAAAATGTTGAAAAAACTCAAAGGGGTGAGTATGTCGAAAATATCGAAAAATACGTAAGGGGGGGTATGTGTCGAAAATGTGGAAAAAAAACAAAGGGGTTAGTATGTCGAAAATATCGAAAAATACGTAAGGGGGGGTATGTGTCGAAAATGTGGAAAAAAAACAAAGGGGTTAGTATGTCGAAAATATCGAAAAATACGTAAGGGGGGGTAGTGTGTCGAAAATGTGGAAAAAACTCAAAGGGGTGAGTATGTCGAAAATATCGAAAAATATGTAAGGGGGGGTAGTGTGTCGAAAATGTGGAAAAAACTCAAAGGGGTGAGTATGTCGAAAATATCGAAAAATACGTAAGGGGGGGTAGTGTGTCGAAAATGTGGAAAAAAAACAAAGGGGTTAGTATGTCGAAAATATCGAAAAATACGTAAGGGGGGGTAGTGTGTCAAAAAAATGGAAAAAAACAAAGGGGTTAGTATGTCGAAAATATCGAAAAATACGTAAGGGGGGGTAGTGTGTCGAAAATGTGGAAAAAAAACAAAGGGGTTAGTATGTCGAAAATATCGAAAAATACGTAAGGGGGGGTAGTGTGTCAAAAATGTGGAAAAAAAACAAAGGGGTTAGTATGTCGAAAATATCGAAAAATACGTAAGGGGGGGGTAGTGTGTCGAAAATGTGGAAAAAAAACAAAGGGGTTAGTATGTCGAAAATATCGAAAAATACGTAAGGGGGGGTAGTGTGTCGAAAATGTGGAAAAAAAACAAAGGGGTTAGTATGTCGAAAATATGGAAAAATACGTAAGGGGGGGTAGTGTGTCGAAAATGTGGAAAAAAAACAAAGGGGTTAGTATGTCGAAAATATATAAAAATACGTAAGGGGGGGGGTAGTGTGTCGAAAATGTGGAAAAAAAAAAAAAGGGGTTAGTATGTCGAAAATATCGAAAAATACGTAAGGGGGGGGGTAGTGTGTCGAAAATGTGGAAAAAAAAAAAAAGGGGTTAGTATGTCGAAAATATCGAAAAATACGTAAGGGGGGGTAGTGTGTCGAAAATGTGGAAAAAAAACAAAGGTGTTAGTATGTCGAAAATATCGAAAAATACGTAAGGGGGGGTATGTGTCGAAAATGTGGAAAAAAAACAAAGGGGTTAGTATGTCGAAAATATCGAAAAATACGTAAGGGGGGGTAGTGTGTCGAAAATGTGGAAAAAAAACAAAGGGGTTAGTATGTCGAAAATATCGAAAAATACGTAAGGGGGGGTAGTGTGTCGAAAATGTTGAAAAAAAACAAAGGGGTTAGTATGTCGAAAATATATAAAAATACGTAAGGGGGGGTAGTGTGTCAAAAATGTGGAAAAAAAACAAAGGTGTTAGTATGTCGAAAATATCGAAAAATACGTAAGGGGGGGGTAGTGTGTCGAAAATGTGGAAAAAAAAAAAAGGGGTTAGTATGTCGAAAATATCGAAAAATACGTAAGGGGGGGTAGTGTGTCGAAAATGTGGAAAAAAACAAAGGGGTTAGTATGTCGAAAATATCGAAAAATACGTAAGGGGGGGGTAGTGTGTCGAAAATGTGGAAAAAAAACAAAGGTGTTAGTATGTCGAAAATATCGAAAAATACGTAAGGGGGGGTAGTGTGTCGAAAATATCGAAAAAAAACAAAAGGGTTTAGTATGTCGAAAATATCGAAAAATACGTAAGGGGGGGTAGTGTGTCGAAAATGTCGAAAAAAAACAAAGGGGTGAGTATGTCGAAAATATCGAAAAATACGTAAGGGGGGGTAGTGTGTCGAAAATGTTGAAAAAAAACAAAGGGGTTAGTAATATCGAAAAATACGTAAGGGGGGGTAGTGTGTCGAAAATGTGGAAAAAAAACAAAGGGGTTGGTATGTCGAAAATATCGAAAAATACGTAAGGGGGGGTAGTGTGTCGAAAATGTCGAAAAAAAACAAAGGGGTTAGTATGTCGAAAATATCGAAAAATACGTAAGGGGGGGTAGTGTGTCGAAAATGTGGAAAAAAAACAAAGGGGTTATTATGTCGAAAATATCGAAAAATTACGTAAGGGGGGGTAGTGTGTCGAAAATATCGAAAAAAAACAAAGGGTTTAGTATGTCGAAAATATCGAAAAATACATAAGGGGGGGTAGTGTGTCGAAAATGTGGAAAAATACGTAAGGGGGGGTAGTGTGTCGAAAATATCGAAAATACGTAAGGGGGGGTAGTGTGTCGAAAATGTGGAAAAAAAACAAAGGGGTTAGTATGTCGAAAATATCTAAAAATACGTAAGGGGGGGTAGTGTGTCAAAAATGTGGAAAAAAAACAAAGGTGTTAGTATGTCGAAAATATCGAAAAATACGTAAGGGGGGGGTAGTGTGTCGAAAATGTGGAAAAAAAAAAAAAGGGGTTAGTATGTCGAAAATATCGAAAAATACGTAAGGGGGGGTAGTGTGTCGAAAATGTGGAAAAAAACAAAGGGGTTAGTATGTCGAAAATATCGAAAAATACGTAAGGGGGGGTAGTGTGTCGAAAATGTGGAAAAAAAACAAAGGTGTTAGTATGTCGAAAATATCGAAAAATACGTAAGGGGGGGTAGTGTGTCGAAAATATCGAAAAAAAACAAAAGGGTTTAATATGTCGAAAATATCGAAAAATACGTAAGGGGGGGTAGTGTGTCGAAAATGTGGAAAAAAAACAAAGGGGTGAGTATGTCGAAAATATCGAAAAATACGTAAGGGGGGGTAGTGTGTCGAAAATGTTGAAAAAAAACAAAGGGGTTAGTAATATCGAAAAATACGTAAGGGGGGGTAGTGTGTCGAAAATGTGGAAAAAAAACAAAGGGGTTGGTATGTCGAAAATATCGAAAAATACGTAAGGGGGGGTAGTGTGTCGAAAATGTGGAAAAAAAACAAAGGGGTTATTATGTCGAAAATATCGAAAAATTACGTAAGGGGGGGTAGTGTGTCGAAAATATCGAAAAAAAACAAAGGGTTTAGTATGTCGAAAATATCGAAAAATACATAAGGGGGGGTAGTGTGTCGAAAATGTAGAAAAATACGTAAGGGGGGGTAGTGTGTCGAAAATATCGAAAATACGTAAGGGGGGGTAGTGTGTCGAAAATGTGGAAAAAAAACAAAGGGGTTAGTATGTCGAAAATATGGAAAAATACGTAAGGGGGGGGTAGTGTGTCGAAAATGTGGAAAAAAAAAAAAGGGGTTAGTATGTCGAAAATATCGAAAAATACGTAAGGGGGGGTAGTGTGTCGAAAATGTGGAAAAAAACAAAGGGGTTAGTATGTCGAAAATATCGAAAAATACGTAAGGGGGGGTAGTGTGTCGAAAATGTTGAAAAAAAACAAAGGGGTTAGTATGTCGAAAATATGGAAAAATACGTAAGGGGGGGGTAGTGTGTCGAAAATGTTGAAAAAAAACAAAGGGGTTAGTATGTCGAAAATATGGAAAAATACGTAAGGGGGGGGTAATATGTCGAAAATATGGAAAAAAAACAAAGGGGTGAGTATGTCGAAAATATCGAAAAATGCGTAAGGGGGGGTAGTGTGTCGAAGATGTTGAAAAAAAACAAAGGGGTTAGTATGTCGAAAATATGGAAAAATACGTAAGGGGGGGTAATGTGTCGAAAATATGGAAAAAAAACAAAGGGGTGAGTATGTCGAAAATATCGAAAAATACGTAAGGGGGGGTAGTGTGTCGAAGATGTTGAAAAAAAACAAAGGGGTTAGTATGTCGAAAATATGGAAAAATACGTAAGGGGGGGTAGTGTGTCGAAAATGTGGAAAAAAAACAAAGGGGTTAGTATGTCGAAAATATGGAAAAATACGTAAGGGGGGGTAGTGTGTCGAAAATGTTGAAAAAAAACAAAGGGGTTAGTATGTCGAAAATATGGAAAAATACGTAAGGGGGGGTAATGTGTCGAAAATATGGAAAAAAAACAAAGGGGTGAGTATGTCGAAAATATCGAAAAATACGTAAGGGGGGGTAGTGTGTCGAAGATGTTGAAAAAAAACAAAGGGGTTAGTATGTCGAAAATATGGAAAAATACGTAAGGGGGGGTAGTGTGTCGAAAATGTGGAAAAAAAACAAAGGGGTTAGTATGTCGAAAATATGGAAAAATACGTAAGGGGGGGTAGTGTGTCGAAAATGTTGAAAAAACTCAAAGGGGTGAGTATGTCGAAAATATCGAAAAATACGTAAGGGGGGGTATGTGTCGAAAATGTGGAAAAAAAACAAAGGGGTTAGTATGTCGAAAATATCGAAAAATACGTAAGGGGGGGTATGTGTCGAAAATGTGGAAAAAAAACAAAGGGGTTAGTATGTCGAAAATATCGAAAAATACGTAAGGGGGGGGTAGTGTGTCGAAAATGTGGAAAAAACTCAAAGGGGTGAGTATGTCGAAAATATCGAAAAATATGTAAGGGGGGGTAGTGTGTCGAAAATGTGGAAAAAACTCAAAGGGGTGAGTATGTCGAAAATATCGAAAAATACGTAAGGGGGGGTAGTGTGTCGAAAATGTGGAAAAAAAACAAAGGGGTTAGTATGTCGAAAATATCGAAAAATACGTAAGGGGGGGTAGTGTGTCAAAAAAATGGAAAAAAACAAAGGGGTTAGTATGTCGAAAATATCGAAAAATACGTAAGGGGGGGTAGTGTGTCGAAAATGTGGAAAAAAAACAAAGGGGTTAGTATGTCGAAAATATCGAAAAATACGTAAGGGGGGGTAGTGTGTCGAAAATGTGGAAAAAAAACAAAGGGGTTAGTATGTCGAAAATATATAAAAATACGTAAGGGGGGGTAGTGTGTCAAAAATGTGGAAAAAAAACAAAGGTGTTAGTATGTCGAAAATATCGAAAAATACGTAAGGGGGGGGTAGTGTGTCGAAAATGTGGAAAAAAAAAAAAGGGGTTAGTATGTCGAAAATATCGAAAAATACGTAAGGGGGGGTAATGTGTCGAAAATATGGAAAAAAAAACAAAGGGGTTAGTATGTCGAAAATATGGAAAAATACGTAAGGGGGGGTAATGTGTCGAAAATATGGAAAAAAAAACAAAGGGGTTAGTATGTCGAAAATATCGAAAAATACGTAAGGGGGGGTAGTGTGTCGAAAATGTGGAAAAAACTCAAAGGGGTGAGTATGTCGAAAATATCGAAAAATACGTAAGGGGGGGTAGTGTGTCGAAAATGTGGAAAAAAAACAAAGGGGTTAGTATGTCGAAAATATCGAAAAATATGTAAGGGGGGGGTAGTGTGTCGAAAATGTGGAAAAAAAACAAAGGGGTTAGTATGTCGAAAATATCGAAAAATACGTAAGGGGGGGTAGTGTGTCGAAAATGTGGAAAAAAAACAAAGGGGTTAGTATGTCGAAAATATCGAAAAATACGTAAGGGGGGGGGTAGTGTGTCGAAAAAATGGAAAAAAAACAAAGGGGTTAGTATATCGAAAATATCGAAAAATACGTAAGGGGGGGTAGTGTGTCGAAAATTTGGAAAAAAAACAAAGGGGTTAGTATGTCGAAAATATCGAAAAATACGTAAGGGGGGGTAGTGTGTCGAAAATGTTGAAAAAAAACAAAGGGGTTAGTATGTCGAAAATATCGAAAAATACGTAAGGGGGGGTAGTATGTCGAAAATATGGAAAAATACGTAAGGGGGGGTAATGTGTCGAAAATATGGAAAAAAAACAAAGGGGTTAGTATGTCGAAAATATGGAAAAATACGTAAGGGGGTATAATGTGTCGAAAATATGGAAAAAAAACAAAGGGGTTAGTATGTCGAAAATATGGAAAAATACGTAAGGGGGGGTAGTGTGTCGAAAATGTTGAAAAAAAACAAAGGGGTTAGTATGTCGAAAATATCGAAAAATATGTAAGGGGGGGTAGTGTGTCGAAAATGTGGAAAAAACTCAAAGGGGTGAGTATGTCGAAAATATCGAAAAATACGTAAGGGGGGGTATGTGTCGAAAATGTGGAAAAAAAACAAAGGGGTTAGTATGTCGAAAATATCGAAAAATACGTAAGGGGGGGTAGTGTGTCAAAAAAATGGAAAAAAAACAAAGGGGTTAGTATGTCGAAAATATGGAAAAATACGTAAGGGGGGGTAGTGTGTCGAAAATGTTGAAAAAAAACAAAGGGGTTAGTATGTCGAAAATATCGAAAAATATGTAAGGGGGGGTAGTGTGTCGAAAATGTGGAAAAAACTCAAAGGGGTGAGTATGTCGAAAATATCGAAAAATACGTAAGGGGGGGTATGTGTCGAAAATGTGGAAAAAAAACAAAGGGGTTAGTATGTCGAAAATATCGAAAAATACGTAAGGGGGGTAGTGTGTCAAAAAAATGGAAAAAAAACAAAGGGGTTAGTATGTCGAAAATATCGAAAAATACGTAAGGGGGGGTAGTGTGTCGAAAATGTGGAAAAAAAACAAAGGGGTGAGTATGTCGAAAATATCGAAAAATACGTAAGGGGGGGTAGTGTGTCGAAAATGTTGAAAAAAAACAAAGGTGTTAGTATGTCGAAAATATATAAAAATACGTAAGGGGGGGTAGTGTGTCAAAAATGTGGAAAAAAAACAAAGGTGTTAGTATGTCGAAAATATCGAAAAATACGTAAGGGGGGGGGTAGTGTGTCGAAAATGTGGAAAAAAAAAAAAAGGGGTTAGTATGTCGAAAATATCGAAAAATACGTAAGGGGGGGTAGTGTGTCGAAAAATGTGGAAAAAAACAAAGGGGTTAGTATGTCGAAAATATCGAAAAATACGTAAGGGGGGGTAGTGTGTCGAAAATGTGGAAAAAAAACAAAGGGGTGAGTATGTCGAAAATATCGAAAAATACGTAAGGGGGGGTAGTGTGTCGAAAATGTTGAAAAAAAACAAAGGTGTTAGTATGTCGAAAATATATAAAAATACGTAAGGGGGGGTAGTGTGTCAAAAATGTGGAAAAAAAACAAAGGTGTTAGTATGTCGAAAATATCGAAAAATACGTAAGGGGGGGGTAGTGTGTCGAAAATGTGGAAAAAAAAAAAAGGGGTTAGTATGTCGAAAATATCGAAAAATACGTAAGGGGGGGTAGTGTGTCGAAAATGTGGAAAAAAACAAAGGGGTTAGTATGTCGAAAATATCGAAAAATACGTAAGGGGGGGGTAGTGTGTCGAAAATGTGGAAAAAAAAAAGGGTTAGTATGTCGAAAATATCGAAAAATATGTAAGGGGGGGTAGTGTGTCGAAAATGTGGAAAAAACTCAAAGGGGTGAGTATGTCGAAAATATCGAAAAATACGTAAGGGGGGGTATGTGTCGAAAATGTGGAAAAAAAACAAAGGGGTTAGTATGTCGAAAATATCGAAAAATACGTAAGGGGGGGTAGTGTGTCGAAAATGTGGAAAAAAAACAAAGGGGTTAGTATGTCGAAAATGTGGAAAAATACGTAAGGGGGGGTAGTGTGTCGAAAATGTGGAAAAAAAACAAAGGGGTTAGTATGTCGAAAATATCGAAAAATACGTAAGGGGGGGTAGTGTGTCGAAAATGTTGAAAAAAAACAAAGGGGTTAGTATGTCGAAAATATGGAAAAATACGTAAGGGGGGGTAATGTGTCGAAAATATGGAAAAAAAACAAAGGGGTTAGTATGTCGAAAATATGGAAAAATACGTAAGGGGGGGTAGTGTGTCGAAAATGTGGAAAAAAAACAAAGGGGTTAGTATGTCGAAAATATCGAAAAATACGTAAGGGGGGGGGTAGTGTGTCGAAAAAATGGAAAAAAAACAAAGGGGTTAGTATATCGAAAATATCGAAAAATACGTAAGGGGGGGGTAGTGTGTCGAAAAAATGGAAAAAAAACAAAGGGGTTAGTATATCGAAAATATCGAAAAATACGTAAGGGGGGGTAGTGTGTCGAAAATTTGGAAAAAAAACAAAGGGGTTAGTATGTCGAAAATATCGAAAAATATGTAAGGGGGGGTAGTGTGTCGAAAATGTTGAAAAAAAACAAAGGGGTGAGTATGTCGAAAATATCGAAAAATTACGTAAGGGGGGGTAGTGTGTCGAAAATGTTGAAAAAAAACAAAGGGGTTAGTATGTCGAAAATATGGAAAAATACGTAAGGGGGGGTAATGTGTCGAAAATATGGAAAAAAAACAAAGGGGTTAGTATGTCGAAAATATGGAAAAATACGTAAGGGGGGTAGTGTGTCGAAAATGTGGAAAAAAAACAAAGGGGTTAGTATGTCGAAAATATCGAAAAATACGTAAGGGGGGGTAGTGTGTCGAAAATGTGGAAAAAAAACAAAGGGGTTAGTATGTCGAAAATAGCGAAAAATACGTAAGGGGGGGTAGTGTGTCGAAAATGTGGAAAAAAAACAAAGGGGTTAGTATGTCGAAAATATCGAAAAATACGTAAGGGGGGGTAGTGTGTCGAAAAAATGGAAAAAAAACAAAGGGGTTAGTATATCGAAAATATCGAAAAATACGTAAGGGGGGGGTAGTGTGTCGAAAAAATGGAAAAAAAACAAAGGGGTTAGTATATCGAAAATATCGAAAAATACGTAAGGGGGGGTAGTGTGTCGAAAATTTGAAAAAAAAACAAAGGGGTTAGTATGTCGAAAATATCGAAAAATACGTAAGGGGGGGTAGTGTGTCGAAAATGTTGAAAAAAAACAAAGGGGTTAGTATGTCGAAAATATCGAAAAATACGTAAGGGGGGGTAGTGTGTCGAAAATGTTGAAAAAAAACAAAGGGGTGAGTATGTCGAAAATATGGAAAAATACGTAAGGGGGGGTAATGTGTCGAAAATATGGAAAAAAAACAAAGGGGTTAGTATGTCGAAAATATGGAAAAATACGTAAGGGGGGGTAGTGTGTCGAAAATGTGGAAAAAAAACAAAGGGGTTAGTATGTCGAAAATATCGAAAAATACGTAAGGGGGGGTAGTGTGTCGAAAATATGGAAAAAAAACAAAGGGGTTAGTATGTCGAAAATATGGAAAAATACATAAGGGGGGGTAGTGTGTCGAAAATGTGGAAAAAAAACAAAGGGGTGAGTATATCGAAAATATCGAAAAATACGTAAGGGGGGGTAGTGTGTCGAAAATATGGAAAAAAAACAAAGGGGTTAGTATGTCGAAAATATGGAAAAATACGTAAGGGGGGGTAGTGTGTCGAAAATGTGGAAAAAACTCAAAGGGGTGAGTATGTCGAAAATATCGAAAAATACGTAAGGGGGGGTAGTGTGTCGAAAATGTGGAAAAAAAACAAAGGGGTTAGTATGTCGAAAATATCGAAAAATACGTAAGGGGGGGTAGTGTGTCGAAAATGTGGAAAAAAAACAAAGGGGTTAGTATGTCGAAAATATCGAAAAATACGTAAGGGGGGGTAGTGTGTCGAAAATGTGGAAAAAAAACAAAGGGGTTAGTATGTCGAAAATATCGAAAAATACGTAAGGGGGGGGGTAGTGTGTCGAAAAAATGGAAAAAAAACAAAGGGGTTAGTATATCGAAAATATCGAAAAATACGTAAGGGGGGGTAGTGTGTCGAAAATGTTGAAAAAAAACAAAGGGGTTAGTATGTCGAAAATATCGAAAAATACGTAAGGGGGGGTAGTGTGTCGAAAATGTTGAAAAAAAACAAAGGGGTGAGTATGTCGAAAATATCAAAAAATACGTAAGGGGGGGTAGTGTGTCGAAAATGTGGAAAAAAAACAAAGGGGTTAGTATGTCGAAAATATGGAAAAATACGTAAGGGGGGGTAGTGTGTCAAAAATGTGGAAAAAAAACAAAGGGGTTAGTATGTCGAAAATATGGAAAAATACGTAAGGGGGGGTAATGTGTCGAAAATATGGAAAAAAAACAAAGGGGTTAGTATGTCGAAAATATGGAAAAATACGTAAGGGGGGGTAATGTGTCGAAAATATGAAAAAAAAACAAAGGGGTTAGTATGTCGAAAATATGGAAAAATACGTAAGGGGGGGTAGTGTGTCGAAAATGTGGAAAAAACTCAAAGGGGTGAGTATGTCGAAAATATCGAAAAATACGTAAGGGGGGGTAGTGTGTCGAAAATGTGGAAAAAAAACAAAGGGGTTAGTATGTCGAAAATATCGAAAAATACGTAAGGGGGGGTAGTGTGTCGAAAATGTGGAAAAAAAACAAAGGGGTTAGTATGTCGAAAATATCGAAAAATACGTAAGGGGGGGTAGTGTGTCGAAAATGTGGAAAAAAAACAAAGGGGTTAGTATGTCGAAAATATCGAAAAATACGTAAGGGGGGGGTAGTGTGTCGAAAAAATGGAAAAAAAACAAAGGGGTTAGTATATCGAAAATATCGAAAAATACGTAAGGGGGGGTAGTGTGTCGAAAATTTGGAAAAAAAACAAAGGGGTTAGTATGTCGAAAATATCGAAAAATACGTAAAGGGGGGTAGTGTGTCGAAAATGTTGAAAAAAAACAAAGGGGTTAGTATGTCGAAAATATCGAAAAATACGTAAGGGGGGGTAGTGTGTCGAAAATGTTGAAAAAAAACAAAGGGGTTAGTATGTCGAAAATATGGAAAAATACGTAAGGGGGGGTAATGTGTCGAAAATATGGAAAAAAAACAAAGGGGTTAGTATGTCGAAAATATGGAAAAATACGTAAGGGGGGGTAGTGTGTCGAAAATGTGGAAAAAAAACAAAGGGGTTAGTATGTCGAAAATATCGAAAAATACGTAAGGGGGGGTAGTGTGTCGAAAATGTTGAAAAAAAACAAAGGGGTTAGTAATATCGAAAAATACGTAAGGGGGGGTAGTGTGTCGAAAATGTGGAAAAAAAACAAAGGGGTTAGTATGTCGAAAATATCGAAAAATACATAAGGGGGGGTAGTGTGTCGAAAATGTGGAAAAAAAACAAAGGGGTTAGTATGTCGAAAATATGGAAAAATACGTAAGGGGGGGTAGTGTGTCGAAAATGTGGAAAAAAAACAAAGGGGTGAGTATGTCGAAAATATCGAAAAATACGTAAGGGGGGGTAGTGTGTCGAAAATGTGGAAAAAAAACAAAGGGGTTAGTATGTCGAAAATATCGAAAAATACGTAAGGGGGGGTAGTGTGTCGAAAATGTGGAAAAAAAACAAAGGGGTTAGTATGTCGAAAATATCGAAAAATACGTAAGGGGGGGTAGTGTGTCGAAAATATGGAAAAAAAACAAAGGGGTTAGTATGTCGAAAATATGGAAAAATACATAAGGGGGGGTAGTGTGTCGAAAATGTGGAAAAAAAACAAAGGGGTGAGTATGTCGAAAATATCGAAAAATACGTAAGGGGGGGTAGTGTGTCGAAAATGTTGAAAAAAAACAAAGGGGTTAGTAATATCGAAAAATACGTAAGGGGGGGTAGTGTGTCGAAAATGTGGAAAAAAAACAAAGGGGTTAGTATGTCGAAAATATCGAAAAATACGTAAGGGGGGGGGTAGTGTGTCGAAAAAATGGAAAAAATACAAAGGGGTTAGTATATCGAAAATATCGAAAAATACGTAAGGGGGGGTAGTGTGTCGAAAATGTTGAAAAAAAACAAAGGGGTGAGTATGTCGAAAATATCGAAAAATACGTAAGGGGGGGTAGTGTGTCGAAAATGTTGAAAAAAAACAAAGGGGTTAGTATGTCGAAAATATGGAAAAATATGTAAGGGGGGGTAATGTGTCGAAAATATGGAAAAAAAACAAAGGGGTTAGTATGTCGAAAATATGGAAAAATACGTAAGGGGGGGTAGTGTGTCGAAAATGTGGAAAAAAAACAAAGGGGTTAGTATGTCGAAAATATCGAAAAATACGTAAGGGGGGGTAGTGTGTCGAAAATATGGAAAAAAAACAAAGGGGTTAGTATGTCGAAAATATGGAAAAATACATAAGGGGGGGTAGTGTGTCGAAAATGTGGAAAAAAAACAAAGGGGTGAGTATGTCGAAAATATCGAAAAATACGTAAGGGGGGGTAGTGTGTCGAAAATGTTGAAAAAAAACAAAGGGGTTAGTATGTCGAAAATATATAAAAATACGTAAGGGGGGGGGTAGTGTGTCGAAAAAATGGAAAAAAAACAAAGGGTTAGTATATCGAAAATATCGAAAAATACGTAAGGGGGGGTAGTGTGTCGAAAATTTGGAAAAAAAACAAAGGGGTTAGTATGTCGAAAATATCGAAAAATACGTAAGGGGGGGTAGTGTGTCGAAAATGTTGAAAAAAAACAAAGGGGTTAGTATGTCGAAAATATCGAAAAATACGTAAGGGGGGGTAGTGTGTCGAAAATGTTGAAAAAAAACAAAGGGGTGAGTATGTCGAAAATATCGAAAAATACGTAAGGGGGGGTAGTGTGTCGAAAATGTTGAAAAAAAACAAAGGGGTTAGTATGTCGAAAATATGGAAAAATACGTAAGGGGGGGTAATGTGTCGAAAATATGGAAAAAAAACAAAGGGGTTAGTATGTCGAAAATATGGAAAAATACGTAAGGGGGGGTAGTGTGTCGAAAATGTGGAAAAAACTCAAAGGGGTGAGTATGTCGAAAATATCGAAAAATACGTAAGGGGGGGTAGTGTGTCGAAAATGTGGAAAAAAAACAAAGGGGTTAGTATGTCGAAAATATCGAAAAATACGTAAGGGGGGGTAGTGTGTCGAAAATGTGGAAAAAAAACAAAGGGGTTAGTATGTCGAAAATATCGAAAAATACGTAAGGGGGGGGGTAGTGTGTCGAAAAAATGGAAAAAAAACAAAGGGGTTAGTATATCGAAAATATCGAAAAATACGTAAGGGGGGGTAGTGTGTCGAAAATATGGAAAAAAAACAAAGGGGTTAGTAAGTCGAAAATATGGAAAAATACATAAGGGGGGGTAGTGTGTCGAAAATGTGGAAAAAAAACAAAGGGGTGAGTATGTCGAAAATATCGAAAAATACGTAAGGGGGGGTAGTGTGTCGAAAATGTTGAAAAAAAACAAAGGGGTTAGTATGTCGAAAATATTGAAAAATACGTAAGGGGGGGTAGTGTGTCGAAAATGTTGAAAAAAAACAAAGGGGTGAGTATGTCGAAAATATCGAAAAATACGTAAGGGGGGGTAGTGTGTCGAAAATGTGGAAAAAACTCAAAGGGGTGAGTATGTCGAAAATATCGAAAAATACGTAAGGGGGGGTAGTGTGTCGAAGATGTTGAAAAAAAACAAAGGGGTTAGTATGTCGAAAATATGGAAAAATACGTAAGGGGGGGTAATGTGTCGAAAATATGGAAAAAAAACAAAGGGGTTAGTATGTCGAAAATATGGAAAAATACGTAAGGGGGGGTAGTGTGTCGAAAATGTGGAAAAAACTCAAAGGGGTGAGTATGTCGAAAATATCGAAAAATACGTAAGGGGGGGTAGTGTGTCGAAAATGTGGAAAAAAAACAAAGGGGTTAGTATGTCGAAAATATCGAAAAATACGTAAGGGGGGGTAGTGTGTCGAAAATGTGGAAAAAAAACAAAGGGGTTAGTATGTCGAAAATATCGAAAAATACGTAAGGGGGGGGTAGTGTGTCGAAAAAATGGAAAAAAAACAAAGGGGTTAGTATATCGAAAATATCGAAAAATACGTAAGGGGGGGTAGTGTGTCGAAAATGTTGAAAAAAAACAAAGGGGTTAGTATGTCGAAAATATCGAAAAATACGTAAGGGGGGGTAGTGTGTCGAAAATGTGGAAAAAAAACAAAGGGGTTAGTATGTCGAAAATATCGAAAAATACGTAAGGGGTGGGGTAGTGTGTCGAAAAAATGGAAAAAAAACAAAGGGGTTAGTATGTCGAAAATATGGAAAAATACGTAAGGGGGGGGTAGTGTGTCGAAAATGTTGAAAAAAAACAAAGGGGTTAGTATGTCGAAAATATCGAAAAATACGTAAGGGGGGGTAGTGTGTCGAAAATGTTGAAAAAAAACAAAGGGGTTAGTATGTCGAAAATATCGAAAAATACGTAAGGGGGGGTAGTGTGTCGAAAATGTTGAAAAAAAACAAAGGGGTGAGTATGTCGAAAATATCAAAAAATACGTAAGGGGGGGTAGTGTGTCGAAAATGTGGAAAAAAAACAAAGGGGTTAGTATGTTGAAAATATGGAAAAATACGTAAGGGGGGGTAGTGTGTCGAAAATGTGGAAAAAAAACAAAGGGGTTAGTATGTCGAAAATATGGAAAAATACGTAAGGGGGGGTAATGTGTCGAAAATATGGAAAAAAAACAAAGGGGTTAGTATGTCGAAAATATGGAAAAATACGTAAGGGGGGGTAATGTGTCGAAAATATGAAAAAAAAACAAAGGGGTTAGTATGTCGAAAATATGGAAAAATACGTAAGGGGGGGTAGTGTGTCGAAAATGTGGAAAAAACTCAAAGGGGTGAGTATGTCGAAAATATCGAAAAATACGTAAGGGGGGGTAGTGTGTCGAAAATGTGGAAAAAAAACAAAGGGGTTAGTATGTCGAAAATATGGAAAAATACGTAAGGGGGGGTAATGTGTCGAAAATATGGAAAAAAAACAAAGGGGTTAGTATGTCGAAAATATGGAAAAATACGTAAGGGGGGGTAGTGTGTCGAAAATGTTGAAAAAAAACAAAGGGGTTAGTATGTCGAAAATATGGAAAAATACGTAAGGGGGGGTAGTGTGTCAAAAATGTGGAAAAAAAACAAAGGGGTTAGTATGTCGAAAATATCGAAAAATACGTAAGGGGGGGTAGTGTGTCGAAAATGTGGAAAAAAAACAAAGGGGTTAGTATGTCGAAAATATCGAAAAATACGTAAGGGGGGGTAGTGTGTCGAAAATGTGGAAAAAAAACAAAGGGGTTAGTATGTCGAAAATATGGAAAAATACGTAAGGGGGGGTAGTGTGTCGAAAATGTGGAAAAAAAACAAAGGGGTTAGTATGTCGAAAATATATAAAAATACGTAAGGGGGGGTAGTGTGTCAAAAATGTGGAAAAAAAACAAAGGTGTTAGTATGTCGAAAATATCGAAAAATACGTAAGGGGGGGGTAGTGTGTCGAAAATGTGGAAAAAAAAAAAAAGGGGTTAGTATGTCGAAAATATCGAAAAATACGTAAGGGGGGGTAGTGTGTCGAAAATGTGGAAAAAAACAAAGGGGTTAGTATGTCGAAAATATCGAAAAATACGTAAGGGGGCGTAGTGTGTCGAAAATGTGGAAAAAAAACAAAGGTGTTAGTATGTCGAAAATATCGAAAAATACGTAAGGGGGGGTATGTGTCGAAAATGTGGAAAAAAAACAAAGGGATTAGTATGTCGAAAATATCGAAAAATACGTAAGGGGGGGTAGTGTGTCGAAAATGTGGAAAAAAAACAAAGGGGTTAGTATGTCGAAAATATGGAAAAATACGTAAGGGGGGGTAGTGTGTCGAAAATGTGGAAAAAAAACAAAGGGGTTAGTATGTCGAAAATATCGAAAAATACGTAAGGGGGGGTAGTGTGTCGAAAATGTGGAAAAAAAACAAAGGTGTTAGTATGTCGAAAATATCGAAAAATACGTAAGGGGGGGGTAGTGTGTCGAAAATGTGGAAAAAAAAAAAAAGGGGTTAGTATGTCGAAAATATCGAAAAATACGTAAGGGGGGGTAGTGTGTCGAAAATGTGGAAAAAAACAAAGGGGTTAGTATGTCGAAAATATCGAAAAATACGTAAGGGGGGGTAGTGTGTCGAAAATGTGGAAAAAAAACAAAGGTGTTAGTATGTCGAAAATATCGAAAAATACGTAAGGGGGGGTAGTGTGTCGAAAATATCGAAAAAAAACAAAAGGGTTTAGTATGTCGAAAATATCGAAAAATACGTAAGGGGGGGTAGTGTGTCGAAAATGTGGAAAAAAAACAAAGGGGTGAGTATGTCGAAAATATCGAAAAATACGTAAGGAGGGGTAGTGTGTCGAAAATGTTGAAAAAAAACAAAGGGGTTAGTAATATCGAAAAATACGTAAGGGGGGGTAGTGTGTCGAAAATGTGGAAAAAAACAAAGGGGTTAGTATGTCGAAAATATCGAAAAATACGTAAGGGGGGGTAGTGTGTCGAAAATGTGGAAAAAAAACAAAGGTGTTAGTATGTCGAAAATATCGAAAAATACGTAAGGGGGGGTAGTGTGTCGAAAATATCGAAAAAAAACAAAAGGGTTTAGTATGTCGAAAATATCGAAAAATACGTAAGGGGGGGTAGTGTGTCGAAAATGTCGAAAAAAAACAAAGGGGTTAGTATGTCGAAAATATCGAAAAATACGTAAGGGGGGGTAGTGTGTCGAAAATGTGGAAAAATACGTAAGGGGGGGTAGTGTGTCGAAAATATCGAAAAAAAACAAAGGGTTTAGTATGTCGAAAATATCGAAAAATACATAAGGGGGGGTAGTGTGTCGAAAATGTGGAAAAATACGTAAGGGGGGGTAGTGTGTCGAAAATATCGAAAATACGTAAGGGGGGGTAGTGTGTCGAAAATGTGGAAAAAAAACAAAGGGGTTAGTATGTCGAAAATATATAAAAATACGTAAGGGGGGGTAGTGTGTCAAAAATGTGGAAAAAAAACAAAGGTGTTAGTATGTCGAAAATATCGAAAAATACGTAAGGGGGGGGTAGTGTGTCGAACAAGTGGAAAAAAAAAAAAGGGGTTAGTATGTCGAAAATATCGAAAAATACGTAAGGGGGGGTAGTGTGTCGAAAATGTGGAAAAAAAACAAAGGTGTTAGTATGTCGAAAATATCGAAAAATACGTAAGGGGGGGTAGTGTGTCGAAAATGTGGAAAAAAAAAAGGGGTTAGTATGTCGAAAATATCGAAAAATACGTAAGGGGGGGTAGTGTGTCGAAAAATGTGGAAAAAAACAAAGGGGTTAGTATGTCGAAAATATCGAAAAATACGTAAGGGGGGGTAGTGTGTCGAAAATGTGGAAAAAAAACAAAGGGGTTAGTATGTCGAAAATATCGAAAAATACGTAAGGGGGGGTAGTGTGTCGAAAATGTGGAAAAAAAACAAAGGGGTTAATATGTCAAAAATATCGAAAAATATGTAAGGGGGGGTAGTGTGTCGAAAATGTGGAAAAAAAACAAAGGGGTTAATACGTCAAAAATATCGAAAAATATGTAAGGGGGGGTAGTGTGTCGAAAATGTGGAAAAAAAACAAAGGGGTTAGTATGTCGAAAATATCGAAAAATACGTAAGGGGGGGTAGTGTGTTGAAAATGTTGAAAAAAAACAAAGGGGTTAATATGTCAAAAATATCGAAAAATATGTAAGGGGGGGTAGTGTGTCGAAAATGTGGAAAAAAAACAAAGGGGTTAGTATGTCGAAAATATCGAAAAATACGTAAGGGGGGGTAGTGTGTTGAAAATGTTGAAAAAAAACAAAGGGGTGAGTATGTCGAAAATATCGAAAAATACGTAAGGGGGGGTAGTGTGTCGAAAATGTTGAAAAAAAACAAAGGGGTTAGTATGTCGAAAATATGGAAAAATACGTAAGGGGGGGTAATGTGTCGAAAATATGGAAAAAAAACAAAGGGGTTAGTATGTCGAAAATATCGAAAAATACGTAAGGGGGGGTAGTGTGTCGAAAATGTGGAAAAAAAACAAAGGGGTTAGTATGTCGAAAATATCGAAAAATACGTAAGGGGGGGTAGTGTGTCGAAAATGTGGAAAAAAAACAAAGGGGTTAGTATGTCGAAAATATCGAAAAATACGTAAGGGGGGGGGTAGTGTGTCGAAAAAATGGAAAAAAAACAAAGGGGTTAGTATATCGAAAATATCGAAAAATACGTAAGGGGGGGTAGTGTGTCGAAAATTTGGAAAAAAAACAAAGGGGTTAGTATGTCGAAAATATCGAAAAATACGTAAGGGGGGGTAGTGTGTCGAAAATGTTGAAAAAAAACAAAGGGGTTAGTATGTCGAAAATATCGAAAAATACGTAAGGGGGGGTAGTGTGTCGAAAATGTTGAAAAAAAACAAAGGGGTGAGTATGTCGAAAATATCGAAAAATACGTAAGGGGGGGTAGTGTGTCGAAAATGTTGAAAAAAAACAAAGGGGTTAGTATGTCGAAAATATGGAAAAATACGTAAGGGGGGGTAATGTGTCGAAAATATGGAAAAAAAACAAAGGGGTTAGTATGTCGAAAATATCGAAAAATACGTAAGGGGGGGTAGTGTGTCGAAAATGTGGAAAAAAAACAAAGGGGTTAGTATGTCGAAAATATGGAAAAATACGTAAGGGGGGGTAATGTGTCGAAAATATGGAAAAAAAACAAAGGGGTGAGTATGTCGAAAATATCGAAAAATACGTAAGGGGGGGTAGTGTGTCGAAGATGTTGAAAAAAAAACAAAGGGGTTAGTATGTCGAAAATATCGAAAAATACGTAAGGGGGGGTAGTGTGTCGAAAATGTGGAAAAAAAACAAAGGGGTTATTATGTCGAAAATATCGAAAAATTACGTAAGGGGGGGTAGTGTGTCGAAAATATCGAAAAAAAACAAAGGGTTTAGTGTGTCGAAAATATCGAAAAATACATAAGGGGGGGTAGTGTGTCGAAAATGTGGAAAAATACGTAAGGGGGGGTAGTGTGTCGAAAATATCGAAAATACGTAAGGGGGGGTAGTGTGTCGAAAATGTGGAAAAAAAACAAAGGGGTTAGTATGTCGAAAATATGGAAAAATACGTAAGGGGGGGTAGTGTGTCGAAAATGTGGAAAAAAAACAAAGGGGTTAGTATGTCGAAAATATGGAAAAATACGTAAGGGGGGGTAGTGTGTCGAAAATGTTGAAAAAAAACAAAGGGGTGAGTATGTCGAAAATATCAAAAA
This sequence comes from Urocampus carinirostris, assembly GCF_059441175.1. Classification (NCBI taxonomy): domain Eukaryota; kingdom Metazoa; phylum Chordata; class Actinopteri; order Syngnathiformes; family Syngnathidae; genus Urocampus; species Urocampus carinirostris. Next base: position 23,121,626 of record NC_142366.1, read on the forward strand.
ATACGTAAGGGGGGGTAGTGTGTCGAAAATGTGGAAAAAAAACAAAGGGGTTAGTATGTCGAAAATATGGAAAAATACGTAAGGGGGGGTAGTGTGTCGAAAATGTTGAAAAAAAACAAAGGGGTTAGTATGTCGAAAATATGGAAAAATACGTAAGGGGGGGTAATGTGTCGAAAATATGGAAAAAAAACAAAGGGGTGAGTATGTCGAAAATATCGAAAAATACGTAAGGGGGGGTAGTGTGTCGAAGATGTTGAAAAAAAACAAAGGGGTTAGTATGTCGAAAATATGGAAAAATACGTAAGGGGGGGTAGTGTGTCGAAAATGTGGAAAAAAAACAAAGGGGTTAGTATGTCGAAAATATGGAAAAATACGTAAGGGGGGGTAGTGTGTCGAAAATGTTGAAAAAAAACAAAGGGGTTAGTATGTCGAAAATATCGAAAAATATGTAAGGGGGGGTAGTGTGTCGAAAATGTGGAAAAAACTCAAAGGGGTGAGTATGTCGAAAATATCGAAAAATACGTAAGGGGGGGTATGTGTCGAAAATGTGGAAAAAAAAAAAAAGGGGTTAGTATGTCGAAAATATCGAAAAATACGTAAGGGGGGGTAGTGTGTCGAAAATGTGGAAAAAAACAAAGGGGTTAGTATGTCGAAAATATCGAAAAATACGTAAGGGGGCGTAGTGTGTCGAAAATGTGGAAAAAAAACAAAGGTGTTAGTATGTCGAAAATATCGAAAAATACGTAAGGGGGGGTTGTGTGTCAAAAATGTGGAAAAAAAACAAAGGGGTTAGTATGTCGAAAATATGGAAAAATACGTAAGGGGGGGTAGTGTGTCGAAAATGTGGAAAAAAAACAAAGGGGTTAGTATGTCGAAAATATATAAAAATACGTAAGGGGGGGTAGTGTGTCAAAAATGTGGAAAAAAAACAAAGGTGTTAGTATGTCGAAAATATCGAAAAATACGTAAGGGGGGGGTAGTGTGTCGAAAATGTGGAAAAAAAAAAAAAGGGGTTAGTGTGTCGAAAATATCGAAAAATACGTAAGGGGGGGTAGTGTGTCGAAAATGTGGAAAAAAACAAAGGGGTTAGTATGTCGAAAATATCGAAAAATACGTAAGGGGGGGTAGTGTGTCGAAAATGTGGAAAAAAAACAAAGGTGTTAGTATGTCGAAAATATCGAAAAATACGTAAGGGGGGGTAGTGTGTCGAAAATATCGAAAAAAAACAAAAGGGTTTAGTATGTCGAAAATATCGAAAAATACGTAAGGGGGGGTAGTGTGTCGAAAATGTGGAAAAAAAACAAAGGGGTGAGTATGTCGAAAATATCGAAAAATACGTAAGGGGGGGTAGTGTGTCGAAAATGTTGAAAAAAAACAAAGGGGTTAGTAATATCGAAAAATACGTAAGGGGGGGTAGTGTGTCGAAAATGTGGAAAAAAACAAAGGGGTTAGTATGTCGAAAATATCGAAAAATACGTAAGGGGGGGTAGTGTGTCGAAAATGTGGAAAAAAAACAAAGGTGTTAGTATGTCGAAAATATCGAAAAATACGTAAGGGGGGGTAGTGTGTCGAAAATGTCGAAAAAAAACAAAGGGGTTAGTATGTCGAAAATATCGAAAAATACGTAAGGGGGGGTAGTGTGTCGAAAATGTGGAAAAATACGTAAGGGGGGGTAGTGTGTCGAAAATATCGAAAAAAAACAAAAGGGTTTAGTATGTCGAAAATATCGAAAAATACGTAAGGGGGGGTAGTGTGTCGAAAATGTCGAAAAAAAACAAAGGGGTTAGTATGTCGAAAATATCGAAAAATACGTAAGGGGGGGTAGTGTGTCGAAAATGTGGAAAAATACGTAAGGGGGGGTAGTGTGTCGAAAATGTGGAAAAAAAACAAAGGGGTGAGTATGTCGAAAATATCGAAAAATACGTAAGGGGGGGTAGTGTGTCGAAAATGTTGAAAAAAAACAAAGGGGTTAGTAATATCGAAAAATACGTAAGGGGGGGTAGTGTGTCGAAAATGTGGAAAAAAACAAAGGGGTTAGTATGTCGAAAATATCGAAAAATACGTAAGGGGGGGTAGTGTGTCGAAAATGTGGAAAAAAAACAAAGGTGTTAGTATGTCGAAAATATCGAAAAATACGTAAGGGGGGGTAGTGTGTCGAAAATGTCGAAAAAAAACAAAGGGGTTAGTATGTCGAAAATATCGAAAAATACGTAAGGGGGGGTAGTGTGTCGAAAATGTGGAAAAATACGTAAGGGGGGGTAGTGTGTCGAAAATATCGAAAAAAAACAAAAGGGTTTAGTATGTCGAAAATATCGAAAAATACGTAAGGGGGGGTAGTGTGTCGAAAATGTCGAAAAAAAACAAAGGGGTTAGTATGTCGAAAATATCGAAAAATACGTAAGGGGGGGTAGTGTGTCGAAAATGTGGAAAAATACGTAAGGGGGGGTAGTGTGTCGAAAATATCGAAAAAAAACAAAGGGTTTAGTATGTCGAAAATATCGAAAAATACATAAGGGGGGGTAGTGTGTCGAAAATGTGGAAAAATACGTAAGGGGGGGTAGTGTGTCGAAAATATCGAAAATACGTAAGGGGGGGTAGTGTGTCGAAAATGTGGAAAAAAAACAAAGGGGACACACTACGTAAGGGGGGGTAGTGTGTCAAAAATGTGGAAAAAAAACAAAGGTGTTAGTATGTCGAAAATATCGAAAAATACGTAAGGGGGGGGTAGTGTGTCGAAAATGTGGAAAAAAAAAAAAAGGGGTTAGTATGTCGAAAATATCGAAAAATACGTAAGGGGGGGTAGTGTGTCGAAAATGTGGAAAAAAAACAAAGGGGTTAGTATATCGAAAATATCGAAAAATACGTAAGGGGGGGTAGTGTGTCGAAAATTTGGAAAAAAAACAAAGGGGTTAGTATGTCGAAAATATCGAAAAATACGTAAGGGGGGGTAGTGTGTCGAAAATGTTGAAAAAAAACAAAGGGGTTAGTATGTCGAAAATATCGAAAAATACGTAAGGGGGGGGTAGTGTGTCGAAAATGTGGAAAAAAAACAAAGGTGTTAGTATGTCGAAAATATCGAAAAATACGTAAGGGGGGGTAGTGTGTCGAAAATATCGAAAAAAAACAAAAGGGTTTAGTATGTCGAAAATATCGAAAAATACGTAAGGGGGGGTAGTGTGTCGAAAATGTGGAAAAAAAACAAAGGGGTGAGTATGTCGAAAATATCGAAAAATACGTAAGGGGGGGTAGTGTGTCGAAAATGTTGAAAAAAAACAAAGGGGTTAGTAATATCGAAAAATACGTAAGGGGGGGTAGTGTGTCGAAAATGTGGAAAAAAAACAAAGGGGTTGGTATGTCGAAAATATCGAAAAATACGTAAGGGGGGGTAGTGTGTCGAAAATGTGGAAAAAAAACAAAGGGGTTATTATGTCGAAAATATCGAAAAATTACGTAAGGGGGGGGTAGTGTGTCGAAAATATCGAAAAAAAACAAAGGGTTTAGTATGTCGAAAATATCGAAAAATACATAAGGGGGGGTAGTGTGTCGAAAATGTGGAAAAATACGTAAGGGAGGGTAGTGTGTCGAAAATATCGAAAATACGTAAGGGGGGGTAGTGTGTCGAAAATGTGGAAAAAAAACAAAGGGGTTAGTATGTCGAAAATATGGAAAAATACGTAAGGGGGGGTAGTGTGTCGAAAATGTTGAAAAAAAACAAAGGGGTGAGTATGTCGAAAATATCAAAAAATACGTAAGGGGGGGTAGTGTGTCGAAAATGTGGAAAAAAAACAAAGGGGTTAGTATGTCGAAAATACGGAAAAATACGTAAGGGGGGGTAGTGTGTCGAAAATGTTGAAAAAAAACAAAGGGGTTAGTATGTCGAAAATATGGAAAAATACGTAAGGGGGGGTAATGTGTCGAAAATATGGAAAAAAAACAAAGGGGTGAGTATGTCGAAAATATCGAAAAATACGTAAGGGGGGGTAGTGTGTCGAAGATGTTGAAAAAAAACAAAGGGGTTAGTATGTCGAAAATATGGAAAAATACGTAAGGGGGGGTAGTGTGTCGAAAATGTGGAAAAAAAACAAAGGGGTTAGTATGTCGAAAATATGGAAAAATACGTAAGGGGGGGTAGTGTGTCGAAAATGTTGAAAAAAAACAAAGGGGTTAGTATGTCGAAAATATCGAAAAATATGTAAGGGGGGGTAGTGTGTCGAAAATGTGGAAAAAACTCAAAGGGGTGAGTATGTCGAAAATATCGAAAAATACGTAAGGGGGGGTATGTGTCGAAAATGTGGAAAAAAAACAAAGGGGTTAGTATGTCGAAAATATCGAAAAATACGTAAGGGGGGTAGTGTGTCGAAAATGTGGAAAAAAAACAAAGGGGTTAGTATGTCGAAAATATCGAAAAATACGTAAGGGGGGGTAGTGTGTCGAAAATGTGGAAAAAAAACAAAGGGGTTAGTATGTCGAAAATATATAAAAATACGTAAGGGGGGGTAGTGTGTCAAAAATGTGGAAAAAAAACAAAGGTGTTAGTATGTCGAAAATATCGAAAAATACGTAAGGGGGGGTAGTGTGTCGAAAATGTGGAAAAAAAAAAAAAGGGGTTAGTATGTCGAAAATATCGAAAAATACGTAAGGGGGGGTAGTGTGTCGAAAATGTGGAAAAAAAACAAAGGTGTTAGTATGTCGAAAATATCGAAAAATACGTAAGGGGGGGTAGTGTGTCGAAAATGTGGAAAAAAAAAAGGGGTTAGTATGTCGAAAATATCGAAAAATACGTAAGGGGGGGTAGTGTGTCGAAAATGTGGAAAAAAAACAAAGGGGTTATTATGTCGAAAATGTGGAAAAATACGTAAGGGGGGGTAGTGTGTCGAAAATGTGGAAAAAAAACAAAGGGGTTAGTATGTCGAAAATATCGAAAAATACGTAAGGGGGGGTAGTGTGTCGAAAATGTGGAAAAAAAACAAAGGGGTTATTATGTCGAAAATGTGGAAAAATACGTAAGGGGGGGTAGTGTGTCGAAAATGTGGAAAAAAAACAAAGGGGTTAATATGTCAAAAATATCGAAAAATACGTAAGGGGGGGTAGTGTGTCGAAAATGTGGAAAAAAAACAAAGGTGTTAGTATGTCGAAAATATCGAAAAATACGTAAGGGGGGGTAGTGTGTCGAAAATGTCGAAAAAAAACAAAGGGGTTAGTATGTCGAAAATATCGAAAAATACGTAAGGGGGGGTAGTGTGTCGAAAATGTGGAAAAATACGTAAGGGGGGGTAGTGTGTCGAAAATATCGAAAAAAAACAAAAGGGTTTAGTATGTCGAAAATATCGAAAAATACGTAAGGGGGGGTAGTGTGTCGAAAATGTCGAAAAAAAACAAAGGGGTTAGTATGTCGAAAATATCGAAAAATACGTAAGGGGGGGTAGTGTGTCGAAAATGTGGAAAAATACGTAAGGGGGGGTAGTGTGTCGAAAATATCGAAAAAAAACAAAGGGTTTAGTATGTCGAAAATATCGAAAAATACATAAGGGGGGGTAGTGTGTCGAAAATGTGGAAAAATACGTAAGGGGGGGTAGTGTGTCGAAAATATCGAAAATACGTAAGGGGGGGTAGTGTGTCGAAAATGTGGAAAAAAAACAAAGGGGTTAGTATGTCGAAAATATATAAAAATACGTAAGGCGGGGTAGTGTGTCAAAAATGTGGAAAAAAAACAAAGGTGTTAGTATGTCGAAAATATCGAAAAATACGTAAGGGGGGGGTAGTGTGTCGAAAATGTGGAAAAAAAAAAAAGGGGTTAGTATGTCGAAAATATCGAAAAATACGTAAGGGGGGGTAGTGTGTCGAAAATGTGGAAAAAAAACAAAGGGGTTAGTATATCGAAAATATCGAAAAATACGTAAGGGGGGGTAGTGTGTCGAAAATTTGGAAAAAAAACAAAGGGGTTAGTATGTCGAAAATATCGAAAAATACGTAAGGGGGGGTAGTGTGTCGAAAATGTTGAAAAAAAACAAAGGGGTTAGTATGTCGAAAATATCGAAAAATACGTAAGGGGGGGTAGTGTGTCGAAAATGTGGAAAAAAAACAAAGGTGTTAGTATGTCGAAAATATCGAAAAATACGTAAGGGGGGGGTAGTGTGTCGAAAATATCGAAAAAAAACAAAAGGGTTTAGTATGTCGAAAATATCGAAAAATACGTAAGGGGGGGTAGTGTGTCGAAAATGTGGAAAAAAAACAAAGGGGTGAGTATGTCGAAAATATCGAAAAATACGTAAGGGGGGGTAGTGTGTCGAAAATGTTGAAAAAAAACAAAGGGGTTAGTAATATCGAAAAATACGTAAGGGGGGGTAGTGTGTCGAAAATGTGGAAAAAAAACAAAGGGGTTGGTATGTCGAAAATATCGAAAAATACGTAAGGGGGGGTAGTGTGTCGAAAATGTGGAAAAAAAACAAAGGGGTTATTATGTCGAAAATATCGAAAAATTACGTAAGGGGGGGTAGTGTGTCGAAAATATCGAAAAAAAACAAAGGGTTTAGTATGTCGAAAATATCGAAAAATACATAAGGGGGGGTAGTGTGTCGAAAATGTGGAAAAATACGTAAGGGGGGGTAGTGTGTCGAAAATATCGAAAATACGTAAGGGGGGGTAGTGTGTCGAAAATGTGGAAAAAAAACAAAGGGGTTAGTATGTCGAAAATATGGAAAAATACGTAAGGGGGGGTAGTGTGTCGAAAATGTTGAAAAAAAACAAAGGGGTGAGTATGTCGAAAATATCAAAAAATACGTAAGGGGGGGGTAGTGTGTCGAAAATGTGGAAAAAAAACAAAGGGGTTAGTATGTCGAAAATATGGAAAAATACGTAAGGGGGGGTAGTGTGTCGAAAATGTTGAAAAAAAACAAAGGGGTTAGTATGTCGAAAATATGGAAAAATACGTAAGGGGGGGTAATGTGTCGAAAATATGGAAAAAAAACAAAGGGGTGAGTATGTCGAAAATATCGAAAAATACGTAAGGGGGGGTAGTGTGTCGAAGATGTTGAAAAAAAACAAAGGGGTTAGTATGTCGAAAATATGGAAAAATACGTAAGGGGGGGTAGTGTGTCGAAAATGTGGAAAAAAAACAAAGGGGTTAGTATGTCGAAAATATGGAAAAATACGTAAGGGGGGGTAGTGTGTCGAAAATGTTGAAAAAAAACAAAGGGGTTAGTATGTCGAAAATATCGAAAAATATGTAAGGGGGGGTAGTGTGTCGAAAATGTGGAAAAAACTCAAAGGGGTGAGTATGTCGAAAATATCGAAAAATACGTAAGGGGGGGTATGTGTCGAAAATGTGGAAAAAAAACAAAGGGGTTAGTATGTCGAAAATATCGAAAAATACGTAAGGGGGGTAGTGTGTCGAAAATGTGGAAAAAAAACAAAGGGGTTAGTATGTCGAAAATATCGAAAAATACGTAAGGGGGGGTAGTGTGTCGAAAATGTGGAAAAAAAACAAAGGGGTTAGTATGTCGAAAATATATAAAAATACGTAAGGGGGGGTAGTGTGTCAAAAATGTGGAAAAAAAACAAAGGTGTTAGTATGTCGAAAATATCGAAAAATACGTAAGGGGGGGTAGTGTGTCGAAAATGTGGAAAAAAAAAAAAAGGGGTTAGTATGTCGAAAATATCGAAAAATACGTAAGGGGGGGTAGTGTGTCGAAAATGTGGAAAAAAAACAAAGGTGTTAGTATGTCGAAAATATCGAAAAATACGTAAGGGGGGGTAGTGTGTCGAAAATGTGGAAAAAAAAAAGGGGTTAGTATGTCGAAAATATCGAAAAATACGTAAGGGGGGGTAGTGTGTCGAAAAATGTGGAAAAAAACAAAGGGGTTAGTATGTCGAAAATATCGAAAAATACGTAAGGGGGGGTAGTGTGTCGAAAATGTGGAAAAAAAACAAAGGGGTTAGTATGTCGAAAATATCGAAAAATACGTAAGGGGGGGTAGTGTGTCGAAAATGTGGAAAAAAAACAAAGGGGTTATTATGTCGAAAATGTGGAAAAATACGTAAGGGGGGGTAGTGTGTCGAAAATGTGGAAAAAAAACAAAGGGGTTAATATGTCAAAAATATCGAAAAATATGTAAGGGGGGGTAGTGTGTCGAAAATGTGGAAAAAAAACAAAGGGGTTAGTATGTCGAAAATATCGAAAAATACGTAAGGGGGGGTAGTGTGTTGAAAATGTTGAAAAAAAACAAAGGGGTGAGTATGTCGAAAATATCGAAAAATACGTAAGGGGGGGTAGTGTGTCGAAAATGTTGAAAAAAAACAAAGGGGTTAGTATGTCGAAAATATGGAAAAATACGTAAGGGGGGGTAATGTGTCGAAAATATGGAAAAAAAACAAAGGGGTTAGTATGTCGAAAATATGGAAAAATACGTAAGGGGGGGTAGTGTGTCGAAAATGTGGAAAAAACTCAAAGGGGTGAGTATGTCGAAAATATCGAAAAATACGTAAGGGGGGGTAGTGTGTCGAAAATGTGGAAAAAAAACAAAGGGGTCAGTATGTCGAAAATATCGAAAAATACGTAAGGGGGGGTAGTGTGTCGAAAATGTGGAAAAAAAACAAAGGGGTTAGTATGTCGAAAATATCGAAAAATACGTAAGGGGGGGGTAGTGTGTCGAAAATGTGGAAAAAAAACAAAGGGGTTAGTATGTCGAAAATATCGAAAAATACGTAAGGGGGGGGGTAGTGTGTCGAAAAAATGGAAAAAAAACAAAGGGGTTAGTATATCGAAAATATCGAAAAATACGTAAGGGGGGGTAGTGTGTCGAAAATTTGGAAAAAAAACAAAGGGGTTAGTATGTCGAAAATATCGAAAAATACGTAAGGGGGGGGTAGTGTGTCGAAAATGTTGAAAAAAAACAAAGGGGTTAGTATGTCGAAAATATCGAAAAATACGTAAGGGGGGGTAGTGTGTCGAAAATGTTGAAAAAAAACAAAGGGGTGAGTATGTCGAAAATATCGAAAAATACGTAAGGGGGGGTAGTGTGTCGAAAATGTTGAAAAAAAACAAAGGGGTTAGTATGTCGAAAATATGGAAAAATACGTAAGGGGGGGTAATGTGTCGAAAATATGGAAAAAAAACAAAGGGGTTAGTATGTCGAAAATATCGAAAAATACGTAAGGGGGGGTAGTGTGTCGAAAATGTGGAAAAAAAACAAAGGGGTTAGTATGTCGAAAATATGGAAAAATACGTAAGGGGGGGTAGTGTGTCGAAAATATGGAAAAAAAACAAAGGGGTTAGTATGTCGAAAATATGGAAAAATACGTAAGGGGGGGTAGTGTGTCGAAAATGTTGAAAAAAAACAAAGGGGTGAGTATGTCGAAAATATCAAAAAATACGTAAGGGGGGGTAGTGTGTCGAAAATGTGGAAAAAAAACAAAGGGGTTAGTATGTTGAAAATATGGAAAAATACGTAAGGGGGGGTAGTGTGTCGAAAATGTTGAAAAAAAACAAAGGGGTTAGTATGTCGAAAATATGGAAAAATACGTAAGGGGGGGTAATGTGTCGAAAATATGGAAAAAAAACAAAGGGGTGAGTATGTCGAAAATATCGAAAAATACGTAAGGGGGGGTAGTGTGTCGAAGATGTTGAAAAAAAAACAAAGGGGTTAGTATGTCGAAAATATGGAAAAATACGTAAGGGGGGGTAGTGTGTCGAAAATGTGGAAAAAAAACAAAGGGGTTAGTATGTCGAAAATATCGAAAAATACGTAAGGGGGGGTAGTGTGTCGAAAATGTGGAAAAAAAACAAAGGGGTTAGTATGTCGAAAATATCGAAAAATACGTAAGGGGGGGTAGTGTGTCGAAAATGTCGAAAAAAAACAAAGGGGTTAGTATGTCGAAAATATCGAAAAATACGTAAGGGGGGGGTAGTGTGTCGAAAATGTGGAAAAAAAACAAAGGGGTTATTATGTCGAAAATATCGAAAAATTACGTAAGGGGGGGTAGTGTGTCGAAAATATCGAAAAAAAACAAAGGGTTTAGTGTGTCGAAAATATCGAAAAATACATAAGGGGGGGTAGTGTGTCGAAAATGTGGAAAAATACGTAAGGGGGGGTAGTGTGTCGAAAATATCGAAAATACGTAAGGGGGGGGTAGTGTGTCGAAAATGTGGAAAAAAAACAAAGGGGTTAGTATGTCGAAAATATGGAAAAATACGTAAGGGGGGGTAGTGTGTCGAAAATGTGGAAAAAAAACAAAGGGGTTAGTATGTCGAAAATATGGAAAAATACGTAAGGGGGGGTAGTGTGTCGAAAATGTTGAAAAAAAACAAAGGGGTGAGTATGTCGAAAATATCAAAAAATACGTAAGGGGGGGTAGTGTGTCGAAAATGTGGAAAAAAAACAAAGGGGTTAGTATGTCGAAAATATGGAAAAATACGTAAGGGGGGGTAGTGTGTCGAAAATGTTGAAAAAAAACAAAGGGGTTAGTATGTCGAAAATATGGAAAAATACGTAAGGGGGGGTAATGTGTCGAAAATATGGAAAAAAAACAAAGGGGTGAGTATGTCGAAAATATCGAAAAATACGTAAGGGGGGGGTAGTGTGTCGAAGATGTTGAAAAAAAACAAAGGGGTTAGTATGTCGAAAATATGGAAAAATACGTAAGGGGGGGTAGTGTGTCGAAAATGTGGAAAAAAAACAAAGGGGTTAGTATGTCGAAAATATGGAAAAATACGTAAGGGGGGGTAGTGTGTCGAAAATGTTGAAAAAAAACAAAGGGGTTAGTATGTCGAAAATATCGAAAAATATGTAAGGGGGGGTAGTGTGTCGAAAATGTGGAAAAAACTCAAAGGGGTGAGTATGTCGAAAATATCGAAAAATACGTAAGGGGGGGTATGTGTCGAAAATGTGGAAAAAAAACAAAGGGGTTAGTATGTCGAAAATATCGAAAAATACGTAAGGGGGGGTAGTGTGTCGAAAATGTGGAAAAAAAACAAAGGGGTTAGTATGTCGAAAATATCGAAAAATACGTAAGGGGGGGTAGTGTGTCAAAAAAATGGAAAAAAAACAAAGGGGTTAGTATGTCGAAAATATCGAAAAATACGTAAGGGGGGGTAGTGTGTCGAAAATGTGGAAAAAAAACAAAGGGGTTAGTATGTCGAAAATATCGAAAAATACGTAAGGGGGGGTAGTGTGTCGAAAATGTGGAAAAAAAACAAAGGGGTTAGTATGTCGAAAATATATAAAAATACGTAAGGGGGGGTAGTGTGTCAAAAATGTGGAAAAAAAACAAAGGTGTTAGTATGTCGAAAATATCGAAAAATACGTAAGGGGGGGGGTAGTGTGTCGAAAATGTGGAAAAAAAAAAAAAAGGGGTTAGTATGTCGAAAATATCGAAAAATACGTAAGGGGGGGTAGTGTGTCGAAAATGTGGAAAAAAACAAAGGGGTTAGTATGTCGAAAATATCGAAAAATACGTAAGGGGGGGTAGTGTGTCGAAAATGTGGAAAAAAAACAAAGGTGTTAGTATGTCGAAAATATCGAAAAATACGTAAGGGGGGGGTAGTGTGTCGAAAATGTGGAAAAAAAAAAGGGGTTAGTATGTCGAAAATATCGAAAAATACGTAAGGGGGGGTAGTGTGTCGAAAAATGTGGAAAAAAACAAAGGGGTTAGTATGTCGAAAATATCGAAAAATACGTAAGGGGGGGGTAGTGTGTCGAAAATGTGGAAAAAAAACAAAGGGGTTAGTATGTCGAAAATATCGAAAAATACGTAAGGGGGGGTAGTGTGTCGAAAATGTGGAAAAAAAACAAAGGGGTTATTATGTCGAAAATGTGGAAAAATACGTAAGGGGGGGTAGTGTGTCGAAAATGTTGAAAAAAAACAAAGGGGTTAGTATGTCGAAAATATGGAAAAATACGTAAGGGGGGGTAATGTGTCGAAAATATGGAAAAAAAACAAAGGGGTTAGTATGTCGAAAATATGGAAAAATACGTAAGGGGGGGTAGTGTGTCGAAAATGTGGAAAAAACTCAAAGGGGTGAGTATGTCGAAAATATCGAAAAATACGTAAGGGGGGGTAGTGTGTCGAAAATGTGGAAAAAAAACAAAGGGGTTAGTATGTCGAAAATATCGAAAAATACGTAAGGGGGGGTAGTGTGTCGAAAATGTGGAAAAAAAACAAAGGGGTTAGTATGTCGAAAATATCGAAAAATACGTAAGGGGGGGTAGTGTGTCGAAAATGTGGAAAAAAAACAAAGGGGTTAGTATGTCGAAAATATCGAAAAATACGTAAGGGGGGGGGTAGTGTGTCGAAAAAATGGAAAAAAAACAAAGGGGTTAGTATATCGAAAATATCGAAAAATACGTAAGGGGGGGTAGTGTGTCGAAAATTTGGAAAAAAAACAAAGGGGTTAGTATGTCGAAAATATCGAAAAATACGTAAGGGGGGGTAGTGTGTCGAAAATGTTGAAAAAAAACAAAGGGGTTAGTATGTCGAAAATATCGAAAAATACGTAAGGGGGGGTAGTGTGTCGAAAATGTTGAAAAAAAACAAAGGGGTGAGTATGTCGAAAATATCGAAAAATACGTAAGGGGGGGTAGTGTGTCGAAAATGTTGAAAAAAAACAAAGGGGTTAGTATGTCGAAAATATGGAAAAATACGTAAGGGGGGGTAATGTGTCGAAAATATGGAAAAAAAACAAAGGGGTTAGTATGTCGAAAATATCGAAAAATACGTAAGGGGGGGGTAGTGTGTCGAAAATGTGGAAAAAAAACAAAGGGGTTAGTATGTCGAAAATATCGAAAAATACGTAAGGGGGGGGTAGTGTGTCGAAAATGTGGAAAAAAAACAAAGGGGTTAGTATGTCGAAAATATGGAAAAATACGTAAGGGGGGGTAGTGTGTCGAAAATATGGAAAAAAAACAAAGGGGTTAGTATGTCGAAAATATGGAAAAATACGTAAGGGGGGGTAGTGTGTCGAAAATGTTGAAAAAAAACAAAGGGGTGAGTATGTCGAAAATATCAAAAAATACGTAAGGGGGGGTAGTGTGTCGAAAATGTGGAAAAAAAACAAAGGGGTTAGTATGTTGAAAATATGGAAAAATACGTAAGGGGGGGTAGTGTGTCGAAAATGTTGAAAAAAAACAAAGGGGTTAGTATGTCGAAAATATGGAAAAATACGTAAGGGGGGGTAATGTGTCGAAAATATGGAAAAAAAACAAAGGGGTGAGTATGTCGAAAATATCGAAAAATACGTAAGGGGGGGTAGTGTGTCGAAGATGTTGAAAAAAAAACAAAGGGGTTAGTATGTCGAAAATATGGAAAAATACGTAAGGGGGGGTAGTGTGTCGAAAATGTGGAAAAAAAACAAAGGGGTTAGTATGTCGAAAATATCGAAAAATACGTAAGGGGGGGGTAGTGTGTCGAAAATGTCGAAAAAAAACAAAGGGGTTAGTATGTCGAAAATATCGAAAAATACGTAAGGGGGGGTAGTGTGTCGAAAATGTGGAAAAAAAACAAAGGGGTTATTATGTCGAAAATATCGAAAAATTACGTAAGGGGGGTAGTGTGTCGAAAATATCGAAAAAAAACAAAGGGTTTAGTGTGTCGAAAATATCGAAAAATACATAAGGGGGGGTAGTGTGTCGAAAATGTGGAAAAATACGTAAGGGGGGGTAGTGTGTCGAAAATATCGAAAATACGTAAGGGGGGGTAGTGTGTCGAAAATGTGGAAAAAAAACAAAGGGGTTAGTATGTCGAAAATATGGAAAAATACGTAAGGGGGGGTAGTGTGTCGAAAATGTTGAAAAAAAACAAAGGGGTGAGTATGTCGAAAATATCAAAAAATACGTAAGGGGGGGTAGTGTGTCGAAAATGTGGAAAAAAAACAAAGGGGTTAGTATCTCGAAAATATGGAAAAATACGTAAGGGGGGGTAGTGTGTCGAAAATGTTGAAAAAAAACAAAGGGGTTAGTATGTCGAAAATATGGAAAAATACGTAAGGGGGGGTAATGTGTCGAAAATATGGAAAAAAAACAAAGGCGTGAGTATGTCGAAAATATCGAAAAATACGTAAGGGGGGGTAGTGTGTCGAAGATGTTGAAAAAAAACAAAGGGGTTAGTATGTCGAAAATATGGAAAAATACGTAAGGGGGGGTAGTGTGTCGAAAATGTGGAAAAAAAACAAAGGGGTTAGTATGTCGAAAATATCGAAAAATACGTAAGGGGGGGGTAGTGTGTCGAAAATGTGGAAAAAAAACAAAGGGGTTAGTATGTCGAAAATATCGAAAAATACGTAAGGGGGGGTAGTGTGTCGAAAATGTGGAAAAAAAACAAAGGGGTTAGTATGTCGAAAATATGGAAAAATACGTAAGGGGGGGTAGTGTGTCGAAAATGTGGAAAAAAAACAAAGGGGTTAGTATGTCGAAAATATATAAAAATACGTAAGGGGGGGGTAGTGTGTCAAAAATGTGGAAAAAAAACAAAGGTGTTAGTATGTCGAAAATATCGAAAAATACGTAAGGGGGGGGTAGTGTGTCGAAAATGTGGAAAAAAAAAAAAAGGGGTTAGTATGTCGAAAATATCGAAAAATACGTAAGGGGGGGTAGTGTGTCGAAAATGTGGAAAAAAACAAAGGGGTTAGTATGTCGAAAATATCGAAAAATACGTAAGGGGGGGTAGTGTGTCGAAAATGTGGAAAAAAAACAAAGGTGTTAGTATGTCGAAAATATCGAAAAATACGTAAGGGGGGGTATGTGTCGAAAATGTGGAAAAAAAACAAAGGGGTTAGTATGTCGAAAATATCGAAAAATACGTAAGGGGGGGTAGTGTGTCGAAAATGTGGAAAAAAAACAAAGGGGTTAGTATGTCGAAAATATCGAAAAATACGTAAGGGGGGGTAGTGTGTCGAAAATGTTGAAAAAAAACAAAGGGGTTAGTATGTCGAAAATATATAAAAATACGTAAGGGGGGGTAGTGTGTCAAAAATGTGGAAAAAAAACAAAGGTGTTAGTATGTCGAAAATATCGAAAAATACGTAAGGGGGGGGTAGTGTGTCGAAAATGTGGAAAAAAAAAAAAGGGGTTAGTATGTCGAAAATATCGAAAAATACGTAAGGGGGGGTAGTGTGTCGAAAATGTGGAAAAAAACAAAGGGGTTAGTATGTCGAAAATATCGAAAAATACGTAAGGGGGGGTAGTGTGTCGAAAATGTGGAAAAAAAACAAAGGTGTTAGTATGTCGAAAATATCGAAAAATACGTAAGGGGGGGTAGTGTGTCGAAAATATCGAAAAAAAACAAAAGGGTTTAGTATGTCGAAAATATCGAAAAATACGTAAGGGGGGGGTAGTGTGTCGAAAATGTCGAAAAAAAACAAAGGGGTGAGTATGTCGAAAATTTCGAAAAATACGTAAGGGGGGGTAGTGTGTCGAAAATGTTGAAAAAAAACAAAGGGGTTAGTAATATCGAAAAATACGTAAGGGGGGGTAGTGTGTCGAAAATGTGGAAAAAAAACAAAGGGGTTGGTATGTCGAAAATATCGAAAAATACGTAAGGGGGGGTAGTGTGTCGGAAAATGTCGAAAAAAAACAAAGGGGTTAGTATGTCGAAAATATCGAAAAATACGTAAGGGGGGGTAGTGTGTCGAAAATGTGGAAAAAAAACAAAGGGGTTATTATGTCGAAAATATCGAAAAATTACGTAAGGGGGGGTAGTGTGTCGAAAATATCGAAAAAAAACAAAGGGTTTAGTATGTCGAAAATATCGAAAAATACATAAGGGGGGGTAGTGTGTCGAAAATGTGGAAAAATACGTAAGGGGGGGTAGTGTGTCGAAAATATCGAAAATACGTAAGGGGGGGTAGTGTGTCGAAAATATCGAAAAAAAACAAAGGGTTTAGTATGTCGAAAATATCGAAAAATACATAAGGGGGGGTAGTGTGTCGAAAATGTGGAAAAATACGTAAGGGGGGGTAGTGTGTCGAAAATATCGAAAATACGTAAGGGGGGGTAGTGTGTCGAAAATGTGGAAAAAAAACAAAGGGGTTAGTATGTCGAAAATATGGAAAAATACGTAAGGGGGGGTAGTGTGTCGAAAATGTTGAAAAAAAACAAAGGGGTGAGTATGTCGAAAATATCAAAAAATACGTAAGGGGGGGTAGTGTGTCGAAAATGTGGAAAAAAAACAAAGGGGTTAGTATGTCGAAAATATGGAAAAATACGTAAGGGGGGGTAGTGTGTCGAAAATGTTGAAAAAAAACAAAGGGGTTAGTATGTCGAAAATATGGAAAAATACGTAAGGGGGGGTAATGTGTCGAAAATATGAAAAAAAAACAAAGGGGTGAGTATGTCGAAAATATCGAAAAATACGTAAGGGGGGGTAGTGTGTCGAAGATGTTGAAAAAAAACAAAGGGGTTAGTATGTCGAAAATATGGAAAAATACGTAAGGGGGGGTAGTGTGTCGAAAATGTGGAAAAAAAACAAAGGGGTTAGTATGTCGAAAATATGGAAAAATACGTAAGGGGGGGTAGTGTGTCGAAAATGTTGAAAAAAAACAAAGGGGTTAGTATGTCGAAAATATCGAAAAATATGTAAGGGGGGGTAGTGTGTCGAAAATGTGGAAAAAACTCAAAGGGGTGAGTATGTCGAAAATATCGAAAAATACGTAAGGGGGGGTATGTGTCGAAAATGTGGAAAAAAAACAAAGGGGTTAGTATGTCGAAAATATCGAAAAATACGTAAGGGGGGGTAGTGTGTCGAAAATGTGGAAAAAAAACAAAGGGGTTAGTATGTCGAAAATATCGAAAAATACGTAAGGGGGGGTAGTGTGTCAAAAAAATGGAAAAAAAACAAAGGGGTTAGTATGTCGAAAATATCGAAAAATACGTAAGGGGGGGTAGTGTGTCGAAAATGTGGAAAAAAAACAAAGGGGTTAGTATGTCGAAAATATATAAAAATACGTAAGGGGGGGTAGTGTGTCAAAAATGTGGAAAAAAAACAAAGGTGTTAGTATGTCGAAAATATCGAAAAATACGTAAGGGGGGGGTAGTGTGTCGAAAATGTGGAAAAAAAAAAAAAGGGGTTAGTATGTCGAAAATATCGAAAAATACGTAAGGGGGGGTAGTGTGTCGAAAATGTGGAAAAAAACAAAGGGGTTAGTATGTCGAAAATATCGAAAAATACGTAAGGGGGGGTAGTGTGTCGAAAATGTGGAAAAAAAACAAAGGTGTTAGTATGTCGAAAATATCGAAAAATACGTAAGGGGGGGTAGTGTGTCGAAAATGTGGAAAAAAAAAGGGGTTAGTATGTCGAAAATATCGAAAAATACGTAAGGGGGGGTAGTGTGTCGAAAATGTGGAAAAAAAACAAAGGGGTTAGTATGTCGAAAATATCGAAAAATACGTAAGGGGGGGTAGTGTGTCGAAAATGTGGAAAAAAAACAAAGGGGTTATTATGTCGAAAATGTGGAAAAATACGTAAGGGGGGGTAGTGTGTCGAAAATGTGGAAAAAAAACAAAGGGGTTAATATGTCAAAAATATCGAAAAATATGTAAGGGGGGGTAGTGTGTCGAAAATGTGGAAAAAAAACAAAGGGGTTAGTATGTCGAAAATATCGAAAAATACGTAAGGGGGGGTAGTGTGTTGAAAATGTTGAAAAAAAACAAAGGGGTGAGTATGTCGAAAATATCGAAAAATACGTAAGGGGGGGTAGTGTGTCGAAAATGTTGAAAAAAAACAAAGGGGTTAGTATGTCGAAAATATGGAAAAATACGTAAGGGGGGGTAATGTGTCGAAAATATGGAAAAAAAACAAAGGGGTTAGTATGTCGAAAATATGGAAAAATACGTAAGGGGGGGTAGTGTGTCGAAAATGTGGAAAAAACTCAAAGGGGTGAGTATGTCGAAAATATCGAAAAATACGTAAGGGGGGGTAGTGTGTCGAAAATGTGGAAAAAAAACAAAGGGGTTAGTATGTCGAAAATATCGAAAAATACGTAAGGGGGGGTAGTGTGTCGAAAATGTGGAAAAAAAACAAAGGGGTTAGTATGTCGAAAATATCGAAAAATACGTAAGGGGGGGTAGTGTGTCGAAAATGTGGGAAAAAAACAAAGGGGTTAGTATGTCGAAAATATCGAAAAATACGTAAGGGGGGGGGTAGTGTGTCGAAAAAATGGAAAAAAAACAAAGGGGTTAGTATATCGAAAATATCGAAAAATACGTAAGGGGGGGGTAGTGTGTCGAAAATTTGGAAAAAAAACAAAGGGGTTAGTATGTCGAAAATATCGAAAAATACGTAAGGGGGGGTAGTGTGTCGAAAATGTTGAAAAAAAACAAAGGGGTTAGTATGTCGAAAATATCGAAAAATACGTAAGGGGGGGTAGTGTGTCGAAAATGTTGAAAAAAAACAAAGGGGTGAGTATGTCGAAAATATCGAAAAATACGTAAGGGGGGGTAGTGTGTCGAAAATGTTGAAAAAAAACAAAGGGGTTAGTATGTCGAAAATATGGAAAAATACGTAAGGGGGGGTAATGTGTCGAAAATATGGAAAAAAAACAAAGGGGTTAGTATGTCGAAAATATCGAAAAATACGTAAGGGGGGGTAGTGTGTCGAAAATGTGGAAAAAAAACAAAGGGGTTAGTATGTCGAAAATATCGAAAAATACGTAAGGGGGGGGTAGTGTGTCGAAAATGTGGAAAAAAAACAAAGGGGTTAGTATGTCGAAAATATGGAAAAATACGTAAGGGGGGGTAGTGTGTCGAAAATATGGAAAAAAAACAAAGGGGTTAGTATGTCGAAAATATGGAAAAATACGTAAGGGGGGGTAGTGTGTCGAAAATGTTGAAAAAAAACAAAGGGGTGAGTATGTCGAAAATATCAAAAAATACGTAAGGGGGGGTAGTGTGTCGAAAATGTGGAAAAAAAACAAAGGGGTTAGTATGTTGAAAATATGGAAAAATACGTAAGGGGGGGTAGTGTGTCGAAAATGTTGAAAAAAAACAAAGGGGTTAGTATGTCGAAAATATGGAAAAATACGTAAGGGGGGGTAATGTGTCGAAAATATGGAAAAAAAACAAAGGGGTGAGTATGTCGAAAATATCGAAAAATACGTAAGGGGGGGTAGTGTGTCGAAGATGTTGAAAAAAAAACAAAGGGGTTAGTATGTCGAAAATATGGAAAAATACGTAAGGGGGGGTAGTGTGTCGAAAATGTGGAAAAAAAACAAAGGGGTTAGTATGTCGAAAATATCGAAAAATACGTAAGGGGGGGTAGTGTGTCGAAAATGTGGAAAAAAAACAAAGGGGTTAGTATGTCGAAAATATCGAAAAATACGTAAGGGGGGGGTAGTGTGTCGAAAATGTCGAAAAAAAACAAAGGGGTTAGTATGTCGAAAATATCGAAAAATACGTAAGGGGGGGTAGTGTGTCGAAAATGTGGAAAAAAAACAAAGGGGTTATTATGTCGAAAATATCGAAAAATTACGTAAGGGGGGGTAGTGTGTCGAAAATATCGAAAAAAAACAAAGGGTTTAGTGTGTCGAAAATATCGAAAAATACATAAGAGGGGGTAGTGTGTCGAAAATGTGGAAAAATACGTAAGGGGGGGTAGTGTGTCGAAAATATCGAAAATACGTAAGGGGGGGGTAGTGTGTCGAAAATGTGGAAAAAAAACAAAGGGGTTAGTATGTCGAAAATATCGAAAAATACGTAAGGGGGGGTAGTGTGTCGAAAATGTTGAAAAAAAACAAAGGGGTTAGTATGTCGAAAATATGGAAAAATACGTAAGGGGGGGTAGTGTGTCGAAAATGTTGAAAAAAAACAAAGGGGTTAGTATGTCGAAAATATGGAAAAATACGTAAGGGGGGGTAATATGTCGAAAATATGGAAAAAAAACAAAGGGGTGAGTATGTCGAAAATATCGAAAAATACGTAAGGGGGGGGTAGTGTGTCGAAGATGTGGAAAAAAAACAAAGGGGTTAGTATGTCGAAAATATGGAAAAATACGTAAGGGGGGGGTAGTGTGTCGAAAATGTGGAAAAAAAAAAAAGGGGTTAGTATGTCGAAAATATCGAAAAATACGTAAGGGGGGGTAGTGTGTCGAAAATGTGGAAAAAAACAAAGGGGTTAGTATGTCGAAAATATCGAAAAATACGTAAGGGGGGGTAGTGTGTCGAAAATGTTGAAAAAAAACAAAGGGGTTAGTATGTCGAAAATATGGAAAAATACGTAAGGGGGGGTAGTGTGTCGAAAATGTTGAAAAAAAACAAAGGGGTTAGTATGTCGAAAATATGGAAAAATACGTAAGGGGGGGTAATATGTCGAAAATGTTGAAAAAAAACAAAGGGGTGAGTATGTCGAAAATATCGAAAAATACGTAAGGGGGGGTAGTGTGTCGAAAATGTTGAAAAAAAACAAAGGGGTTAGTATGTCGAAAATATGGAAAAATACGTAAGGGGGGGTAATGTGTCGAAAATATGGAAAAAAAACAAAGGGGTTAGTATGTCGAAAATATCGAAAAATACGTAAGGGGGGGGTAGTGTGTCGAAAATGTGGAAAAAAAACAAAGGGGTTAGTATGTCGAAAATATCGAAAAATACGTAAGGGGGGGTAGTGTGTCGAAAATGTGGAAAAAAAACAAAGGGGTTAGTATGTCGAAAATATGGAAAAATACGTAAGGGGGGGTAGTGTGTCGAAAATATGGAAAAAAAACAAAGGGGTTAGTATGTCGAAAATATGGAAAAATACGTAAGGGGGGGTAGTGTGTCGAAAATGTTGAAAAAAAACAAAGGGGTGAGTATGTCGAAAATATCAAAAAATACGTAAGGGGGGGGTAGTGTGTCGAAAATGTGGAAAAAAAACAAAGGGGTTAGTATGTTGAAAATATGGAAAAATACGTAAGGGGGGGGTAGTGTGTCGAAAATGTTGAAAAAAAACAAAGGGGTTAGTATGTCGAAAATATGGAAAAATACGTAAGGGGGGGTAATGTGTCGAAAATATGGAAAAAAAACAAAGGGGTGAGTATGTCGAAAATATCGAAAAATACGTAAGGGGGGGTAGTGTGTCGAAGATGTTGAAAAAAAAACAAAGGGGTTAGTATGTCGAAAATATGGAAAAATACGTAAGGGGGGGTAGTGTGTCGAAAATGTGGAAAAAAAACAAAGGGGTTAGTATGTCGAAAATATCGAAAAATACGTAAGGGGGGGGTAGTGTGTCGAAAATGTGGAAAAAAAACAAAGGGGTTAGTATGTCGAAAATATCGAAAAATACGTAAGGGGGGGTAGTGTGTCGAAAATGTCGAAAAAAAACAAAGGGGTTAGTATGTCGAAAATATCGAAAAATACGTAAGGGGGGGGTAGTGTGTCGAAAATGTGGAAAAAAAACAAAGGGGTTATTATGTCGAAAATATCGAAAAATTACGTAAGGGGGGGTAGTGTGTCGAAAATATCGAAAAAAAACAAAGGGTTTAGTGTGTCGAAAATATCGAAAAATACATAAGAGGGGGGTAGTGTGTCGAAAATGTGGAAAAATACGTAAGGGGGGGGTAGTGTGTCGAAAATATCGAAAATACGTAAGGGGGGGTAGTGTGTCGAAAATGTGGAAAAAAAACAAAGGGGTTAGTATGTCGAAAATATGGAAAAATACGTAAGGGGGGGTAGTGTGTCGAAAATGTTGAAAAAAAACAAAGGGGTGAGTATGTCGAAAATATCAAAAAATACGTAAGGGGGGGTAGTGTGTCGAAAATGTGGAAAAAAAACAAAGGCGTGAGTATGTCGAAAATATCGAAAAATACGTAAGGGGGGGTAATGTGTCGAAAATATGGAAAAAAAACAAAGGCGTGAGTATGTCGAAAATATCGAAAAATACGTAAGGGGGGGTAGTGTGTCGAAGATGTTGAAAAAAAAACAAAGGGGTTAGTATGTCGAAAATATGGAAAAATACGTAAGGGGGGGTAGTGTGTCAAAAATGTGGAAAAAAAACAAAGGGGTTAGTATGTCGAAAATATCGAAAAATACGTAAGGGGGGGGTAGTGTGTCGAAAATGTGGAAAAAAAACAAAGGGGTTAGTATGTCGAAAATATCGAAAAATACGTAAGGGGGGGTAGTGTGTCGAAAATGTGGAAAAAAAACAAAGGGGTTAGTATGTCGAAAATATGGAAAAATACGTAAGGGGGGGTAGTGTGTCGAAAATGTGGAAAAAAAACAAAGGGGTTAGTATGTCGAAAATATATAAAAATACGTAAGGGGGGGGTAGTGTGTCGAAAATGTGGAAAAAAAAAAAAAGGGGTTAGTATGTCGAAAATATCGAAAAATACGTAAGGGGGGGGTAGTGTGTCGAAAATGTGGAAAAAAAAAAAAAGGGGTTAGTATGTCGAAAATATCGAAAAATACGTAAGGGGGGGTAGTGTGTCGAAAATGTGGAAAAAAAACAAAGGTGTTAGTATGTCGAAAATATCGAAAAATACGTAAGGGGGGGTATGTGTCGAAAATGTGGAAAAAAAACAAAGGGGTTAGTATGTCGAAAATATCGAAAAATACGTAAGGGGGGGTAGTGTGTCGAAAATGTGGAAAAAAAACAAAGGGGTTAGTATGTCGAAAATATCGAAAAATACGTAAGGGGGGGTAGTGTGTCGAAAATGTTGAAAAAAAACAAAGGGGTTAGTATGTCGAAAATATATAAAAATACGTAAGGGGGGGTAGTGTGTCAAAAATGTGGAAAAAAAACAAAGGTGTTAGTATGTCGAAAATATCGAAAAATACGTAAGGGGGGGGGTAGTGTGTCGAAAATGTGGAAAAAAAAAAAAGGGGTTAGTATGTCGAAAATATCGAAAAATACGTAAGGGGGGGTAGTGTGTCGAAAATGTGGAAAAAAACAAAGGGGTTAGTATGTCGAAAATATCGAAAAATACGTAAGGGGGGGTAGTGTGTCGAAAATGTGGAAAAAAAACAAAGGTGTTAGTATGTCGAAAATATCGAAAAATACGTAAGGGGGGGTAGTGTGTCGAAAATATCGAAAAAAAACAAAAGGGTTTAGTATGTCGAAAATATCGAAAAATACGTAAGGGGGGGGTAGTGTGTCGAAAATGTCGAAAAAAAACAAAGGGGTGAGTATGTCGAAAATATCGAAAAATACGTAAGGGGGGGTAGTGTGTCGAAAATGTTGAAAAAAAACAAAGGGGTTAGTAATATCGAAAAATACGTAAGGGGGGGTAGTGTGTCGAAAATGTGGAAAAAAAACAAAGGGGTTGGTATGTCGAAAATATCGAAAAATACGTAAGGGGGGGTAGTGTGTCGAAAATGTCGAAAAAAAACAAAGGGGTTAGTATGTCGAAAATATCGAAAAATACGTAAGGGGGGGTAGTGTGTCGAAAATGTGGAAAAAAAACAAAGGGGTTATTATGTCGAAAATATCGAAAAATTACGTAAGGGGGGGGTAGTGTGTCGAAAATATCGAAAAAAAACAAAGGGTTTAGTATGTCGAAAATATCGAAAAATACATAAGGGGGGGTAGTGTGTCGAAAATGTGGAAAAATACGTAAGGGGGGGTAGTGTGTCGAAAATATCGAAAATACGTAAGGGGGGGTAGTGTGTCGAAAATGTGGAAAAAAAACAAAGGGGTTAGTATGTCGAAAATATCTAAAAATACGTAAGGGGGGGTAGTGTGTCAAAAATGTGGAAAAAAAACAAAGGTGTTAGTATGTCGAAAATATCGAAAAATACGTAAGGGGGGGGGTAGTGTGTCGAAAATGTGGAAAAAAAAAAAAAGGGGTTAGTATGTCGAAAATATCGAAAAATACGTAAGGGGGGGTAGTGTGTCGAAAATGTGGAAAAAAACAAAGGGGTTAGTATGTCGAAAATATCGAAAAATACGTAAGGGGGGGTAGTGTGTCGAAAATGTGGAAAAAAAACAAAGGTGTTAGTATGTCGAAAATATCGAAAAATACGTAAGGGGGGGTAGTGTGTCGAAAATATCGAAAAAAAACAAAAGGGTTTAATATGTCGAAAATATCGAAAAATACGTAAGGGGGGGTAGTGTGTCGAAAATGTGGAAAAAAAACAAAGGGGTGAGTATGTCGAAAATATCGAAAAATACGTAAGGGGGGGTAGTGTGTCGAAAATGTTGAAAAAAAACAAAGGGGTTTAGTAATATCGAAAAATACGTAAGGGGGGGTAGTGTGTCGAAAATGTGGAAAAAAAAACAAAGGGGTTGGTATGTCGAAAATATCGAAAAATACGTAAGGGGGGGTAGTGTGTCGAAAATGTCGAAAAAAAACAAAGGGGTTAGTATGTCGAAAATATCGAAAAATACGTAAGGGGGGGTAGTGTGTCGAAAATGTGGAAAAAAAACAAAGGGGTTATTATGTCGAAAATATCGAAAAATTACGTAAGGGGGGGTAGTGTGTCGAAAATATCGAAAAAAAACAAAGGGTTTAGTATGTCGAAAATATCGAAAAATACATAAGGGGGGGTAGTGTGTCGAAAATGTAGAAAAATACGTAAGGGGGGGTAGTGTGTCGAAAATATCGAAAATACGTAAGGGGGGGTAGTGTGTCGAAAATGTGGAAAAAAAACAAAGGGGTTAGTATGTCGAAAATATGGAAAAATACGTAAGGGGGGGGTAGTGTGTCGAAAATGTGGAAAAAAAAAAAAGGGGTTAGTATGTCGAAAATATCGAAAAATACGTAAGGGGGGGTAGTGTGTCGAAAATGTGGAAAAAAACAAAGGGGTTAGTATGTCGAAAATATCGAAAAATACGTAAGGGGGGGTAGTGTGTCGAAAATGTTGAAAAAAAACAAAGGGGTTAGTATGTCGAAAATATGGAAAAAATACGTAAGGGGGGGTAGTGTGTCGAAAATGTTGAAAAAAAACAAAGGGGTTAGTATGTCGAAAATATGGAAAAATACGTAAGGGGGGGTAATATGTCGAAAATATGGAAAAAAAACAAAGGGGTGAGTATGTCGAAAATATCGAAAAATACGTAAGGGGGGGTAGTGTGTCGAAGATGTTGAAAAAAAACAAAGGGGTTAGTATGTCGAAAATATGGAAAAATACGTAAGGGGGGGTAATGTGTCGAAAATATGGAAAAAAAAACAAAGGGGTGAGTATGTCGAAAATATCGAAAAATACGTAAGGGGGGGTAGTGTGTCGAAGATGTTGAAAAAAAACAAAGGGGTTAGTATGTCGAAAATATGGAAAAATACGTAAGGGGGGGTAGTGTGTCGAAAATGTGGAAAAAAAACAAAGGGGTTAGTATGTCGAAAATATGGAAAAATACGTAAGGGGGGGTAGTGTGTCGAAAATGTTGAAAAAAAACAAAGGGGTTAGTATGTCGAAAATATGGAAAAATACGTAAGGGGGGGTAATGTGTCGAAAATATGGAAAAAAAAACAAAGGGGTGAGTATGTCGAAAATATCGAAAAATACGTAAGGGGGGGTAGTGTGTCGAAGATGTTGAAAAAAAACAAAGGGGTTAGTATGTCGAAAATATGGAAAAATACGTAAGGGGGGGTAGTGTGTCGAAAATGTGGAAAAAAAACAAAGGGGTTAGTATGTCGAAAATATGGAAAAATACGTAAGGGGGGGTAGTGTGTCGAAAATGTTGAAAAAACTCAAAGGGGTGAGTATGTCGAAAATATCGAAAAATACGTAAGGGGGGGTATGTGTCGAAAATGTGGAAAAAAAACAAAGGGGTTAGTATGTCGAAAATATCGAAAAATACGTAAGGGGGGGTATGTGTCGAAAATGTGGAAAAAAAACAAAGGGGTTAGTATGTCGAAAATATCGAAAAATACGTAAGGGGGGGTAGTGTGTCGAAAATGTGGAAAAAACTCAAAGGGGTGAGTATGTCGAAAATATCGAAAAATATGTAAGGGGGGGTAGTGTGTCGAAAATGTGGAAAAAACTCAAAGGGGTGAGTATGTCGAAAATATCGAAAAATATGTAAGGGGGGGTAGTGTGTCGAAAATGTGGAAAAAACTCAAAGGGGTGAGTATGTCGAAAATATCGAAAAATACGTAAGGGGGGGTAGTGTGTCGAAAATGTGGAAAAAAAACAAAGGGGTTAGTATGTCGAAAATATCGAAAAATACGTAAGGGGGGGTAGTGTGTCAAAAAAATGGAAAAAAACAAAGGGGTTAGTATGTCGAAAATATCGAAAAATACGTAAGGGGGGGTAGTGTGTCGAAAATGTGGAAAAAAAACAAAGGGGTTAGTATGTCGAAAATATCGAAAAATACGTAAGGGGGGGTAGTGTGTCGAAAATGTGGAAAAAAAACAAAGGGGTTAGTATGTCGAAAATATATAAAAATACGTAAGGGGGGGTAGTGTGTCAAAAATGTGGAAAAAAAACAAAGGTGTTAGTATGTCGAAAATATCGAAAAATACGTAAGGGGGGGGTAGTGTGTCGAAAATGTGGAAAAAAAAAAAAGGGGTTAGTATGTCGAAAATATCGAAAAATACGTAAGGGGGGGTAGTGTGTCGAAAATGTGGAAAAAAACAAAGGGGTTAGTATGTCGAAAATATCGAAAAATACGTAAGGGGGGGTAGTGTGTCGAAAATGTTGAAAAAAAACAAAGGGGTTAGTATGTCGAAAATATGGAAAAATACGTAAGGGGGGGTAATGTGTCGAAAATATGGAAAAAAAAACAAAGGGGTTAGTATGTCAAAAATATCGAAAAATACGTAAGGGGGGGTAGTGTGTCGAAAATGTGGAAAAAACTCAAAGGGGTGAGTATGTCGAAAATATCGAAAAATACGTAAGGGGGGGTAGTGTGTCGAAAATGTGGAAAAAAAACAAAGGGGTTAGTATGTCGAAAATATCGAAAAATATGTAAGGGGGGGGTAGTGTGTCGAAAATGTGGAAAAAAAACAAAGGGGTTAGTATGTCGAAAATATCGAAAAATACGTAAGGGGGGGTAGTGTGTCGAAAATGTGGAAAAAAAACAAAGGGGTTAGTATGTCGAAAATATCGAAAAATACGTAAGGGGGGGGGTAGTGTGTCGAAAAAATGGAAAAAAAACAAAGGGGTTAGTATATCGAAAATATCGAAAAATACGTAAGGGGGGGTAGTGTGTCGAAAATTTGGAAAAAAACCAAAGGGGTTAGTATGTCGAAAATATCGAAAAATACGTAAGGGGGGGTAGTGTGTCGAAAATGTTGAAAAAAAACAAAGGGGTTAGTATGTCGAAAATATCGAAAAATACGTAAGGGGGGGTAGTATGTCGAAAATATGGAAAAATACGTAAGGGGGGGTAATGTGTCGAAAATATGGAAAAAAAACAAAGGGGTTAGTATGTCGAAAATATGGAAAAATACGTAAGGGGGTATAATGTGTCGAAAATATGGAAAAAAAACAAAGGGGTTAGTATGTCGAAAATATGGAAAAATACGTAAGGGGGGGGTAGTGTGTCGAAAATGTGGAAAAAAAACAAAGGGGTTAGTATGTCGAAAATATGGAAAAATACGTAAGGGGGGGTAGTGTGTCGAAAATGTTGAAAAAAAACAAAGGGGTTAGTATGTCGAAAATATCGAAAAATATGTAAGGGGGGGTAGTGTGTCGAAAATGTGGAAAAAACTCAAAGGGGTGAGTATGTCGAAAATATCGAAAAATACGTAAGGGGGGGGTATGTGTCGAAAATGTGGAAAAAAAACAAAGGGGTTAGTATGTCGAAAATATCGAAAAATACGTAAGGGGGGGTAGTGTGTCAAAAAAATGGAAAAAAAACAAAGGGGTTAGTATGTCGAAAATATGGAAAAATACGTAAGGGGGGGGTAGTGTGTCGAAAATGTTGAAAAAAAACAAAGGGGTTAGTATGTCGAAAATATCGAAAAATATGTAAGGGGGGGTAGTGTGTCGAAAATGTGGAAAAAACTCAAAGGGGTGAGTATGTCGAAAATATCGAAAAATACGTAAGGGGGGGTATGTGTCGAAAATGTGGAAAAAAAACAAAGGGGTTAGTATGTCGAAAATATCGAAAAATACGTAAGGGGGGTAGTGTGTCAAAAAATGGAAAAAAAACAAAGGGGTTAGTATGTCGAAAATATCGAAAAATACGTAAGGGGGGGTAGTGTGTCGAAAATGTGGAAAAAAAACAAAGGGGTGAGTATGTCGAAAATATCGAAAAATACGTAAGGGGGGGTAGTGTGTCGAAAATGTTGAAAAAAAACAAAGGTGTTAGTATGTCGAAAATATATAAAAATACGTAAGGGGGGGTAGTGTGTCAAAAATGTGGAAAAAAAAACAAAGGTGTTAGTATGTCGAAAATATCGAAAAATACGTAAGGGGGGGGTAGTGTGTCGAAAATGTGGAAAAAAAAAAAAAGGGGTTAGTATGTCGAAAATATCGAAAAATACGTAAGGGGGGGTAGTGTGTCGAAAATGTGGAAAAAAACAAAGGGGTTAGTATGTCGAAAATATCGAAAAATACGTAAGGGGGGGTAGTGTGTCGAAAATGTGGAAAAAAAACAAAGGTGTTAGTATGTCGAAAATATCGAAAAATACGTAAGGGGGGGGTAGTGTGTCGAAAATGTGGAAAAAAAAAAGGGTTAGTATGTCGAAAATATCGAAAAATACGTAAGGGGGGGTAGTGTGTCGAAAAATGTGGAAAAAAACAAAGGGGTTAGTATGTCGAAAATATCGAAAAATACGTAAGGGGGGGGTAGTGTGTCGAAAATGTGGAAAAAAAACAAAGGGGTGAGTATGTCGAAAATATCGAAAAATACGTAAGGGGGGGTAGTGTGTCGAAAATGTTGAAAAAAAACAAAGGTGTTAGTATGTCGAAAATATATAAAAATACGTAAGGGGGGGTAGTGTGTCAAAAATGTGGAAAAAAAACAAAGGTGTTAGTATGTCGAAAATATCGAAAAATACGTAAGGGGGGGGGTAGTGTGTCGAAAATGTGGAAAAAAAAAAAAAGGGGTTAGTATGTCGAAAATATCGAAAAATACGTAAGGGGGGGGTAGTGTGTCGAAAATGTGGAAAAAAACAAAGGGGTTAGTATGTCGAAAATATCGAAAAATACGTAAGGGGGGGGTAGTGTGTCGAAAATGTGGAAAAAAAAAAGGGTTAGTATGTCGAAAATATCGAAAAATATGTAAGGGGGGGTAGTGTGTCGAAAATGTGGAAAAAACTCAAAGGGGTGAGTATGTCGAAAATATCGAAAAATACGTAAGGGGGGGTATGTGTCGAAAATGTGGAAAAAAAACAAAGGGGTTAGTATGTCGAAAATGTGGAAAAATACGTAAGGGGGGGTAGTGTGTCGAAAATGTGGAAAAAAAACAAAGGGGTTAGTATGTCGAAAATATCGAAAAATACGTAAGGGGGGGTAGTGTGTCGAAAATGTTGAAAAAAAACAAAGGGGTTAGTATGTCGAAAATATGGAAAAATACGTAAGGGGGGGTAATGTGTCGAAAATATGGAAAAAAAACAAAGGGGTTAGTATGTCGAAAATATGGAAAAATACGTAAGGGGGGGGTAGTGTGTCGAAAATGTGGAAAAAAAACAAAGGGGTTAGTATGTCGAAAATATCGAAAAATACGTAAGGGGGGGGGTAGTGTGTCGAAAAAATGGAAAAAAAACAAAGGGGTTAGTATATCGAAAATATCGAAAAATACGTAAGGGGGGGGTAGTGTGTCGAAAAAATGGAAAAAAAACAAAGGGGTTAGTATATCGAAAATATCGAAAAATACGTAAGGGGGGGTAGTGTGTCGAAAATTTGGAAAAAAAACAAAGGGGTTAGTATGTCGAAAATATCGAAAAATATGTAAGGGGGGGTAGTGTGTCGAAAATGTTGAAAAAAAACAAAGGGGTGAGTATGTCGAAAATATCGAAAAATTACGTAAGGGGGGGTAGTGTGTCGAAAATGTTGAAAAAAAACAAAGGGGTTAGTATGTCGAAAATATGGAAAAATACGTAAGGGGGGGTAATGTGTCGAAAATATGGAAAAAAAACAAAGGGGTTAGTATGTCGAAAATATGGAAAAATACGTAAGGGGGGTAGTGTGTCGAAAATGTGGAAAAAAAACAAAGGGGTTAGTATGTCGAAAATAGCGAAAAATACGTAAGGGGGGGTAGTGTGTCGAAAATGTGGAAAAAAAACAAAGGGGTTAGTATGTCGAAAATATCGAAAAATACGTAAGGGGGGGTAGTGTGTCGAAAAAATGGAAAAAAAACAAAGGGGTTAGTATATCGAAAATATCGAAAAATACGTAAGGGGGGGGTAGTGTGTCGAAAAAATGGAAAAAAAACAAAGGGGTTAGTATATCGAAAATATCGAAAAATACGTAAGGGGGGGTAGTGTGTCGAAAATTTGAAAAAAAAACAAAGGGGTTAGTATGTCGAAAATATCGAAAAATACGTAAGGGGGGGTAGTGTGTCGAAAATGTTGAAAAAAAACAAAGGGGTTAGTATGTCGAAAATATCGAAAAATACGTAAGGGGGGGTAGTGTGTCGAAAATGTTGAAAAAAAACAAAGGGGTGAGTATGTCGAAAATATGGAAAAATACGTAAGGGGGGGTAATGTGTCGAAAATATGGAAAAAAAACAAAGGGGTTAGTATGTCGAAAATATCGAAAAATACGTAAGGGGGGGTAGTGTGTCGAAAATGTTGAAAAAAAACAAAGGGGTGAGTATGTCGAAAATATCGAAAAATACGTAAGGGGGGGTAGTGTGTCGAAAATGTTGAAAAAAAACAAAGGGGTTAGTATGTCGAAAATATCGAAAAATACATAAGGGGGGGTAGTGTGTCGAAAATGTGGAAAAAAAACAAAGGGGTTAGTATGTCGAAAATATGGAAAAATACGTAAGGGGGGGTAGTGTGTCGAAAATGTGGAAAAAACTCAAAGGGGTGAGTATGTCGAAAATATCGAAAAATACGTAAGGGG
The DNA here is from genome assembly GCF_059441175.1 of Urocampus carinirostris. Lineage (NCBI taxonomy): Eukaryota > Metazoa > Chordata > Actinopteri > Syngnathiformes > Syngnathidae > Urocampus > Urocampus carinirostris. The sequence continues at coordinate 23,152,473 of NC_142366.1, forward strand.
GGGTAGTGTGTCGAAAATGTGGAAAAAAAACAAAGGGGTTAGTATGTCGAAAATATCGAAAAATACGTAAGGGGGGGTAGTGTGTCGAAAATGTGGAAAAAAAACAAAGGGGTTAGTATGTCGAAAATATCGAAAAATACGTAAGGGGGGGTAGTGTGTCGAAAATGTGGAAAAAAAACAAAGGGGTTAGTATGTCGAAAATATCGAAAAATACGTAAGGGGGGGGGTAGTGTGTCGAAAAAATGGAAAAAAAAACAAAGGGGTTAGTATATCGAAAATATCGAAAAATACGTAAGGGGGGGTAGTGTGTCGAAAATGTTGAAAAAAAACAAAGGGGTTAGTATGTCGAAAATATCGAAAAATACGTAAGGGGGGGTAGTGTGTCGAAAATGTTGAAAAAAAACAAAGGGGTGAGTATGTCGAAAATATCAAAAAATACGTAAGGGGGGGTAGTGTGTCGAAAATGTGGAAAAAAAACAAAGGGGTTAGTATGTCGAAAATATGGAAAAATACGTAAGGGGGGGTAGTGTGTCAAAAATGTGGAAAAAAAACAAAGGGGTTAGTATGTCGAAAATATGGAAAAATACGTAAGGGGGGGTAATGTGTCGAAAATATGGAAAAAAAACAAAGGGGTTAGTATGTCGAAAATATGGAAAAATACGTAAGGGGGGGTAATGTGTCGAAAATATGAAAAAAAAACAAAGGGGTTAGTATGTCGAAAATATGGAAAAATACGTAAGGGGGGGTAGTGTGTCGAAAATGTGGAAAAAACTCAAAGGGGTGAGTATGTCGAAAATATCGAAAAATACGTAAGGGGGGGTAGTGTGTCGAAAATGTGGAAAAAAAACAAAGGGGTTAGTATGTCGAAAATATCGAAAAATACGTAAGGGGGGGTAGTGTGTCGAAAATGTGGAAAAAAAACAAAGGGGTTAGTATGTCGAAAATATCGAAAAATACGTAAGGGGGGGGTAGTGTGTCGAAAATGTGGAAAAAAAACAAAGGGGTTAGTATGTCGAAAATATCGAAAAATACGTAAGGGGGGGGTAGTGTGTCGAAAAAATGGAAAAAAAACAAAGGGGTTAGTATATCGAAAATATCGAAAAATACGTAAGGGGGGGTAGTGTGTCGAAAATTTGGAAAAAAAACAAAGGGGTTAGTATGTCGAAAATATCGAAAAATACGTAAAGGGGGGTAGTGTGTCGAAAATGTTGAAAAAAAACAAAGGGGTTAGTATGTCGAAAATATCGAAAAATACGTAAGGGGGGGTAGTGTGTCGAAAATGTTGAAAAAAAACAAAGGGGTTAGTATGTCGAAAATATGGAAAAATACGTAAGGGGGGGTAATGTGTCGAAAATATGGAAAAAAAACAAAGGGGTTAGTATGTCGAAAATATGGAAAAATACGTAAGGGGGGGTAGTGTGTCGAAAATGTGGAAAAAAAACAAAGGGGTTAGTATGTCGAAAATATCGAAAAATACGTAAGGGGGGGTAGTGTGTCGAAAATGTTGAAAAAAAACAAAGGGGTTAGTAATATCGAAAAATACGTAAGGGGGGGTAGTGTGTCGAAAATGTGGAAAAAAAACAAAGGGGTTAGTATGTCGAAAATATCGAAAAATACATAAGGGGGGGTAGTGTGTCGAAAATGTGGAAAAAAAACAAAGGGGTTAGTATGTCGAAAATATGGAAAAATACGTAAGGGGGGGTAGTGTGTCGAAAATGTGGAAAAAAAACAAAGGGGTGAGTATGTCGAAAATATCGAAAAATACGTAAGGGGGGGTAGTGTGTCGAAAATGTGGAAAAAAAACAAAGGGGTTAGTATGTCGAAAATATCGAAAAATACGTAAGGGGGGGTAGTGTGTCGAAAATGTGGAAAAAAAACAAAGGGGTTAGTATGTCGAAAATATCGAAAAATACGTAAGGGGGGGTAGTGTGTCGAAAATATGGAAAAAAAACAAAGGGGTTAGTATGTCGAAAATATGGAAAAATACATAAGGGGGGGTAGTGTGTCGAAAATGTGGAAAAAAAACAAAGGGGTGAGTATGTCGAAAATATCGAAAAATACGTAAGGGGGGGTAGTGTGTCGAAAATGTTGAAAAAAAACAAAGGGGTTAGTAATATCGAAAAATACGTAAGGGGGGGTAGTGTGTCGAAAATGTGGAAAAAAAACAAAGGGGTTAGTATGTCGAAAATATCGAAAAATACGTAAGGGGGGGGGTAGTGTGTCGAAAAAATGGAAAAAATACAAAGGGGTTAGTATATCGAAAATATCGAAAAATACGTAAGGGGGGGTAGTGTGTCGAAAATGTTGAAAAAAAACAAAGGGGTGAGTATGTCGAAAATATCGAAAAATACGTAAGGGGGGGTAGTGTGTCGAAAATGTTGAAAAAAAACAAAGGGGTTAGTATGTCGAAAATATGGAAAAATATGTAAGGGGGGGTAATGTGTCGAAAATATGGAAAAAAAACAAAGGGGTTAGTATGTCGAAAATATGGAAAAATACGTAAGGGGGGGTAGTGTGTCGAAAATGTGGAAAAAAAACAAAGGGGTTAGTATGTCGAAAATATCGAAAAATACGTAAGGGGGGGTAGTGTGTCGAAAATATGGAAAAAAAACAAAGGGGTTAGTATGTCGAAAATATGGAAAAATACATAAGGGGGGGTAGTGTGTCGAAAATGTGGAAAAAAAACAAAGGGGTGAGTATGTCGAAAATATCGAAAAATACGTAAGGGGGGGTAGTGTGTCGAAAATGTTGAAAAAAAACAAAGGGGTTAGTATGTCGAAAATATATAAAAATACGTAAGGGGGGGGGTAGTGTGTCGAAAAAATGGAAAAAAAACAAAGGGTTAGTATATCGAAAATATCGAAAAATACGTAAGGGGGGGTAGTGTGTCGAAAATTTGGAAAAAAAACAAAGGGGTTAGTATGTCGAAAATATCGAAAAATACGTAAGGGGGGGTAGTGTGTCGAAAATGTTGAAAAAAAACAAAGGGGTTAGTATGTCGAAAATATCGAAAAATACGTAAGGGGGGGTAGTGTGTCGAAAATGTTGAAAAAAAACAAAGGGGTGAGTATGTCGAAAATATCGAAAAATACGTAAGGGGGGGTAGTGTGTCGAAAATGTTGAAAAAAAACAAAGGGGTTAGTATGTCGAAAATATGGAAAAATACGTAAGGGGGGGTAATGTGTCGAAAATATGGAAAAAAAACAAAGGGGTTAGTATGTCGAAAATATGGAAAAATACGTAAGGGGGGGTAGTGTGTCGAAAATGTGGAAAAAACTCAAAGGGGTGAGTATGTCGAAAATATCGAAAAATACGTAAGGGGGGGTAGTGTGTCGAAAATGTGGAAAAAAAACAAAGGGGTTAGTATGTCGAAAATATCGAAAAATACGTAAGGGGGGGTAGTGTGTCGAAAATGTGGAAAAAAAACAAAGGGGTTAGTATGTCGAAAATATCGAAAAATACGTAAGGGGGGGGGTAGTGTGTCGAAAAAATGGAAAAAAAACAAAGGGGTTAGTATATCGAAAATATCGAAAAATACGTAAGGGGGGGTAGTGTGTCGAAAATATGGAAAAAAAACAAAGGGGTTAGTAAGTCGAAAATATGGAAAAATACATAAGGGGGGGTAGTGTGTCGAAAATGTGGAAAAAAAACAAAGGGGTGAGTATGTCGAAAATATCGAAAAATACGTAAGGGGGGGTAGTGTGTCGAAAATGTTGAAAAAAAACAAAGGGGTTAGTATGTCGAAAATATTGAAAAATACGTAAGGGGGGGTAGTGTGTCGAAAATGTTGAAAAAAAACAAAGGGGTGAGTATGTCGAAAATATCGAAAAATACGTAAGGGGGGGTAGTGTGTCGAAAATGTGGAAAAAACTCAAAGGGGTGAGTATGTCGAAAATATCGAAAAATACGTAAGGGGGGGTAGTGTGTCGAAGATGTTGAAAAAAAACAAAGGGGTTAGTATGTCGAAAATATGGAAAAATACGTAAGGGGGGGTAATGTGTCGAAAATATGGAAAAAAAACAAAGGGGTTAGTATGTCGAAAATATGGAAAAATACGTAAGGGGGGGTAGTGTGTCGAAAATGTGGAAAAAACTCAAAGGGGTGAGTATGTCGAAAATATCGAAAAATACGTAAGGGGGGGTAGTGTGTCGAAAATGTGGAAAAAAAACAAAGGGGTTAGTATGTCGAAAATATCGAAAAATACGTAAGGGGGGGTAGTGTGTCGAAAATGTGGAAAAAAAACAAAGGGGTTAGTATGTCGAAAATATCGAAAAATACGTAAGGGGGGGGTAGTGTGTCGAAAAAATGGAAAAAAAACAAAGGGGTTAGTATATCGAAAATATCGAAAAATACGTAAGGGGGGGTAGTGTGTCGAAAATGTTGAAAAAAAACAAAGGGGTTAGTATGTCGAAAATATCGAAAAATACGTAAGGGGGGGTAGTGTGTCGAAAATGTGGAAAAAAAACAAAGGGGTTAGTATGTCGAAAATATCGAAAAATACGTAAGGGGTGGGGTAGTGTGTCGAAAAAATGGAAAAAAAACAAAGGGGTTAGTATGTCGAAAATATGGAAAAATACGTAAGGGGGGGGTAGTGTGTCGAAAATGTTGAAAAAAAACAAAGGGGTTAGTATGTCGAAAATATCGAAAAATACGTAAGGGGGGGTAGTGTGTCGAAAATGTTGAAAAAAAACAAAGGGGTTAGTATGTCGAAAATATCGAAAAATACGTAAGGGGGGGTAGTGTGTCGAAAATGTTGAAAAAAAACAAAGGGGTGAGTATGTCGAAAATATCAAAAAATACGTAAGGGGGGGTAGTGTGTCGAAAATGTGGAAAAAAAACAAAGGGGTTAGTATGTCGAAAATATGGAAAAATACGTAAGGGGGGGTAGTGTGTCGAAAATGTGGAAAAAAAACAAAGGGGTTAGTATGTCGAAAATATGGAAAAATACGTAAGGGGGGGTAATGTGTCGAAAATATGGAAAAAAAACAAAGGGGTTAGTATGTCGAAAATATGGAAAAATACGTAAGGGGGGGTAATGTGTCGAAAATATGAAAAAAAAACAAAGGGGTTAGTATGTCGAAAATATGGAAAAATACGTAAGGGGGGGTAGTGTGTCGAAAATGTGGAAAAAACTCAAAGGGGTGAGTATGTCGAAAATATCGAAAAATACGTAAGGGGGGGTAGTGTGTCGAAAATGTGGAAAAAAAACAAAGGGGTTAGTATGTCGAAAATATCGAAAAATACGTAAGGGGGGGTAGTGTGTCGAAAATGTGGAAAAAAAACAAAGGGGTTAGTATGTCGAAAATATCGAAAAATACGTAAGGGGGGGGTAGTGTGTCGAAAATGTGGAAAAAAAACAAAGGGGTTAGTATGTCGAAAATATCGAAAAATACGTAAGGGGGGGGTAGTGTGTCGAAAAAATGGAAAAAAAACAAAGGGGTTAGTATATCGAAAATATCGAAAAATACGTAAGGGGGGGTAGTGTGTCGAAAATTTGGAAAAAAAACAAAGGGGTTAGTATGTCGAAAATATCGAAAAATACGTAAAGGGGGGTAGTGTGTCGAAAATGTTGAAAAAAAACAAAGGGGTTAGTATGTCGAAAATATCGAAAAATACGTAAGGGGGGGTAGTGTGTCGAAAATGTTGAAAAAAAACAAAGGGGTGAGTATGTCGAAAATATCGAAAAATACGTAAGGGGGGTAGTGTGTCGAAAATGTTGAAAAAAAACAAAGGGGTTAGTATGTCGAAAATATGGAAAAATACGTAAGGGGGGGTAATGTGTCGAAAATATGGAAAAAAAACAAAGGGGTTAGTATGTCGAAAATATGGAAAAATACGTAAGGGGGGGTAGTGTGTCGAAAATGTGGAAAAAAAACAAAGGGGTTAGTATGTCGAAAATATCGAAAAATACGTAAGGGGGGGTAGTGTGTCGAAAATATGGAAAAAAAACAAAGGGGTTAGTATGTCGAAAATATCGAAAAATACATAAGGGGGGGTAGTGTGTCGAAAATGTGGAAAAAAAACAAAGGGGTTAGTATGTCGAAAATATGGAAAAATACGTAAGGGGGGGGAGTGTGTCGAAAATGTGGAAAAAAAACAAAGGGGTGAGTATGTCGAAAATATCGAAAAATACGTAAGGGGGGGTAGTGTGTCGAAAATGTGGAAAAAAAACAAAGGGGTTAGTATGTCGAAAATATCGAAAAATACGTAAGGGGGGGTAGTGTGTCGAAAATGTGGAAAAAAAACAAAGGGGTTAGTATGTCGAAAATATCGAAAAATACGTAAGGGGGGGTAGTGTGTCGAAAATATGGAAAAAAAACAAAGGGGTTAGTATGTCGAAAATATGGAAAAATACATAAGGGGGGGTAGTGTGTCGAAAATGTGGAAAAAAAACAAAGGGGTGAGTATGTCGAAAATATCGAAAAATACGTAAGGGGGGTAGTGTGTCGAAAATGTTGAAAAAAAACAAAGGGGTTAGTAATATTGAAAAATACGTAAGGGGGGGTAGTGTGTCGAAAATGTGGAAAAAAAACAAAGGGGTTAGTATGTCGAAAATATCGAAAAATACGTAAGGGGGGGGGTAGTGTGTCGAAAAAATGGAAAAAAGACAAAGGGGTTAGTATATCGAAAATATCGAAAAATACGTAAGGGGGGGTAGTGTGTCGAAAATGTTGAAAAAAAACAAAGGGGTGAGTATGTCGAAAATATCGAAAAATACGTAAGGGGGGGTAGTGTGTCGAAAATGTTGAAAAAAAACAAAGGGGTTAGTATGTCGAAAATATGGAAAAATATGTAAGGGGGGGTAATGTGTCGAAAATATGGAAAAAAAACAAAGGGGTTAGTATGTCGAAAATATGGAAAAATACGTAAGGGGGGGTAGTGTGTCGAAAATGTGGAAAAAAAACAAAGGGGTTAGTATGTCGAAAATATCGAAAAATACGTAAGGGGGGGTAGTGTGTCGAAAATATGGAAAAAAAACAAAGGGGTTAGTATGTCGAAAATATGGAAAAATACATAAGGGGGGGTAGTGTGTCGAAAATGTGGAAAAAAAACAAAGGGGTGAGTATGTCGAAAATATCGAAAAATACGTAAGGGGGGGTAGTGTGTCGAAAATGTTGAAAAAAAACAAAGGGGTTAGTATGTCGAAAATATATAAAAATACGTAAGGGGGGGGGTAGTGTGTCGAAAAAATGGAAAAAAAACAAAGGGTTAGTATATCGAAAATATCGAAAAATACGTAAGGGGGGGTAGTGTGTCGAAAATTTGGAAAAAAAACAAAGGGGTTAGTATGTCGAAAATATCGAAAAATACGTAAGGGGGGGTAGTGTGTCGAAAGTGTTGAAAAAAAACAAAGGGGTTAGTATGTCGAAAATATCGAAAAATACGTAAGGGGGGGTAGTGTGTCGAAAATGTTGAAAAAAAACAAAGGGGTGAGTATGTCGAAAATATCGAAAAATACGTAAGGGGGGGTAGTGTGTCGAAAATGTTGAAAAAAAACAAAGGGGTTAGTATGTCGAAAATATGGAAAAATACGTAAGGGGGGGTAATGTGTCGAAAATATGGAAAAAAAACAAAGGGGTTAGTATGTCGAAAATATGGAAAAATACGTAAGGGGGGGTAGTGTGTCGAAAATGTGGAAAAAACTCAAAGGGGTGAGTATGTCGAAAATATCGAAAAATACGTAAGGGGGGGTAGTGTGTCGAAAATGTGGAAAAAAAACAAAGGGGTTAGTATGTCGAAAATATCGAAAAATACGTAAGGGGGGGTAGTGTGTCGAAAATGTGGAAAAAAAACAAAGGGGTTAGTATGTCGAAAATATCGAAAAATACGTAAGGGGGGGTAGTGTGTCGAAAATGTGGAAAAAAAACAAAGGGGTTAGTATGTCGAAAATATCGAAAAATACGTAAGGGGGGGGGGGTAGTGTGTCGAAAAAATGGAAAAAAAAACAAAGGGGTTAGTATATCGAAAATATCGAAAAATACGTAAGGGGGGGGTAGTGTGTCGAAAATATGGAAAAAAAACAAAGGGGTTAGTAAGTCGAAAATATGGAAAAATACATAAGGGGGGGTAGTGTGTCGAAAATGTGGAAAAAAAACAAAGGGGTGAGTATGTCGAAAATATCGAAAAATACGTAAGGGGGGGTAGTGTGTCGAAAATGTTGAAAAAAAACAAAGGGGTTAGTATGTCGAAAATATCGAAAAATACGTAAGGGGGGGTAGTGTGTCGAAAATGTTGAAAAAAAACAAAGGGGTGAGTATGTCGAAAATATCGAAAAATACGTAAGGGGGGGTAGTGTGTCGAAAATGTTGAAAAAAAACAAAGGGGTTAGTATGTCGAAAATATGGAAAAATACGTAAGGGGGGGTAATGTGTCGAAAATATGGAAAAAAAACAAAGGGGTTAGTATGTCGAAAATATGGAAAAATACGTAAGGGGGGGTAGTGTGTCGAAAATGTGGAAAAAAAACAAAGGGGTTAGAATGTCGAAAATATCGAAAAATACGTAAGGGGGGGTAGTGTGTCGAAAATATGGAAAAAAAACAAAGGGGTTAGTAAGTCGAAAATATGGAAAAATACATAAGGGGGGGTAGTGTGTCGAAAATGTGGAAAAAAAACAAAGGGGTGAGTATGTCGAAAATATCGAAAAATACGTAAGGGGGGGTAGTGTGTCGAAGATGTTGAAAAAAAACAAAGGGGTTAGTATGTCGAAAATATGGAAAAATACGTAAGGGGGGTAATGTGTCGAAAATATGGAAAAAAAACAAAGGGGTTAGTATGTCGAAAATATGGAAAAATACGTAAGGGGGGGTAGTGTGTCGAAAATGTGGAAAAAACTCAAAGGGGTGAGTATGTCGAAAATATCGAAAAATACGTAAGGGGGGGTAGTGTGTCGAAAATGTGGAAAAAAAACAAAGGGGTTAGTATGTCGAAAATATCGAAAAATACGTAAGGGGGGGTAGTGTGTCGAAAATGTGGAAAAAAAACAAAGGGGTTAGTATGTCGAAAATATCGAAAAATACGTAAGGGGGGGTAGTGTGTCGAAAATGTGGAAAAAAAACAAAGGGGTTAGTATGTCGAAAATGTGGAAAAATACGTAAGGGGGGGGTAGTGTGTCGAAAATGTGGAAAAAAAACAAAGGGGTTAGTATGTCGAAAATATGGAAAAATACGTAAGGGGGGGTAGTGTGTCGAAAATGTTGAAAAAAAACAAAGGGGTTAGTATGTCGAAAATATGGAAAAATACGTAAGGGGGGGTAGTGTGTCGAAAATGTGGAAAAAAAACAAAGGGGTTAGTATGTCGAAAATATCGAAAAATACGTAAGGGGGGGGGTAGTGTGTCGAAAAAATGGAAAAAAAACAAAGGGGTTAGTATATCGAAAATATCGAAAAATACGTAAGGGGGGGGTAGTGTGTCGAAAAAATGGAAAAAAAACAAAGGGGTTAGTATATCGAAAATATCGAAAAATACGTAAGGGGGGTAGTGTGTCGAAAATGTTGAAAAAAAACAAAGGGGTTAGTATGTCGAAAATATCGAAAAATACGTAAGGGGGGGTAGTGTGTCGAAAATGTGGAAAAAAAACAAAGGGGTTAGTATGTCGAAAATATCGAAAAATACGTAAGGGGTGGGGTAGTGTGTCGAAAAAATGGAAAAAAAACAAAGGGGTTAGTATGTCGAAAATATGGAAAAATACGTAAGGGGGGGTAGTGTGTCGAAAATGTTGAAAAAAAACAAAGGGGTGAGTATGTCGAAAATATCAAAAAATACGTAAGGGGGGGTAGTGTGTCGAAAATGTGGAAAAAAAACAAAGGGGTTAGTATGTCGAAAATATGGAAAAATACGTAAGGGGGGGTAGTGTGTCGAAAATGTGGAAAAAAAACAAAGGGGTTAGTATGTCGAAAATATGGAAAAATACGTAAGGGGGGGTAATGTGTCGAAAATATGGAAAAAAAACAAAGGGGTTAGTATGTCGAAAATATGGAAAAATACGTAAGGGGGGGTAATGTGTCGAAAATATGAAAAAAAAACAAAGGGGTTAGTATGTCGAAAATATGGAAAAATACGTAAGGGAGGGTAGTGTGTCGAAAATGTGGAAAAAACTCAAAGGGGTGAGTATGTCGAAAATATCGAAAAATACGTAAGGGGGGGTAGTGTGTCGAAAATGTGGAAAAAAAACAAAGGGGTTAGTATGTCGAAAATATCGAAAAATACGTAAGGGGGGGTAGTGTGTCGAAAATGTGGAAAAAAAACAAAGGGGTTAGTATGTCGAAAATATCGAAAAATACGTAAGGGGGGGTAGTGTGTCGAAAATGTGGAAAAAAAACAAAGGGGTTAGTATGTCGAAAATATCGAAAAATACGTAAGGGGGGGGTAGTGTGTCGAAAAAATGGAAAAAAAACAAAGGGGTTAGTATATCGAAAATATCGAAAAATACGTAAGGGGGGGTAGTGTGTCGAAAATTTGGAAAAAAAACAAAGGGGTGAGTATGTCGAAAATATCGAAAAATACGTAAGGGGGGTAGTGTGTCGAAAATGTTGAAAAAAAACAAAGGGGTTAGTATGTCGAAAATATGGAAAAATACGTAAGGGGGGGTAATGTGTCGAAAATATGGAAAAAAAACAAAGGGGTTAGTATGTCGAAAATATGGAAAAATACGTAAGGGGGGGGTAGTGTGTCGAAAATGTGGAAAAAAAACAAAGGGGTTAGTATGTCGAAAATATCGAAAAATACGTAAGGGGGGGTAGTGTGTCGAAAATATGGAAAAAAAACAAAGGGGTTAGTATGTCGAAAATATGGAAAAATACATAAGGGGGGGTAGTGTGTCGAAAATGTGGAAAAAAAACAAAGGGGTGAGTATGTCGAAAATATCGAAAAATACGTAAGGGGGGGTAGTGTGTCGAAAATGTTGAAAAAAAACAAAGGGGTTAGTATGTCGAAAATATATAAAAATACGTAAGGGGGGGGGTAGTGTGTCGAAAAATAGGAAAAAAAACAAAGGGTTAGTATATCGAAAATATCGAAAAATACGTAAGGGGGGGTAGTGTGTCGAAAATTTGGAAAAAAAACAAAGGGGTTAGTATGTCGAAAATATCGAAAAATACGTAAGGGGGGGTAGTGTGTCGAAAGTGTTGAAAAAAAACAAAGGGGTTAGTATGTCGAAAATATCGAAAAATACGTAAGGGGGGGTAGTGTGTCGAAAATGTTGAAAAAAAACAAAGGGGTGAGTATGTCGAAAATATCGAAAAATACGTAAGGGGGGGTAGTGTGTCGAAAATGTTGAAAAAAAACAAAGGGGTTAGTATGTCGAAAATATGGAAAAATACGTAAGGGGGGGTAATGTGTCGAAAATATGGAAAAAAAACAAAGGGGTTAGTATGTCGAAAATATGGAAAAATACGTAAGGGGGGGGTAGTGTGTCGAAAATGTGGAAAAAACTCAAAGGGGTGAGTATGTCGAAAATATCGAAAAATACGTAAGGGGGGGTAGTGTGTCGAAAATGTGGAAAAAAAACAAAGGGGTTAGTATGTCGAAAATATCGAAAAATACGTAAGGGGGGGTAGTGTGTCGAAAATGTGGAAAAAAAACAAAGGGGTTAGTATGTCGAAAATATCGAAAAATACGTAAGGGGGGGGTAGTGTGTCGAAAATGTGGAAAAAAAACAAAGGGGTTAGTATGTCGAAAATATCGAAAAATACGTAAGGGGGGGGGGTAGTGTGTCGAAAAAATGGAAAAAAAACAAAGGGGTTAGTATATCGAAAATATCGAAAAATACGTAAGGGGGGGTAGTGTGTCGAAAATATGGAAAAAAAACAAAGGGTTAGTAAGTCGAAAATATGGAAAAATACATAAGGGGGGGGTAGTGTGTCGAAAATGTGGAAAAAAAACAAAGGGGTGAGTATGTCGAAAATATCGAAAAATACGTAAGGGGGGGTAGTGTGTCGAAAATGTTGAAAAAAAACAAAGGGGTTAGTATGTCGAAAATATCGAAAAATACGTAAGGGGGGGTAGTGTGTCGAAAATGTTGAAAAAAAACAAAGGGGTGAGTATGTCGAAAATATCGAAAAATACGTAAGGGGGGGTAGTGTGTCGAAAATGTTGAAAAAAAACAAAGGGGTTAGTATGTCGAAAATATGGAAAAATACGTAAGGGGGGGTAATGTGTCGAAAATATGGAAAAAAAACAAAGGGGTTAGTATGTCGAAAATATGGAAAAATACGTAAGGGGGGGTAGTGTGTCGAAAATGTGGAAAAAAAACAAAGGGGTTAGAATGTCGAAAATATCGAAAAATACGTAAGGGGGGGTAGTGTGTCGAAAATATGGAAAAAAAACAAAGGGGTTAGTAAGTCGAAAATATGGAAAAATACATAAGGGGGGGTAGTGTGTCGAAAATGTGGAAAAAAAACAAAGGGGTGAGTATGTCGAAAATATCGAAAAATACGTAAGGGGGGGTAGTGTGTCGAAGATGTTGAAAAAAAACAAAGGGGTTAGTATGTCGAAAATATGGAAAAATACGTAAGGGGGGTAATGTGTCGAAAATATGGAAAAAAAACAAAGGGGTTAGTATGTCGAAAATATGGAAAAATACGTAAGGGGGGGTAGTGTGTCGAAAATGTGGAAAAAACTCAAAGGGGTGAGTATGTCGAAAATATCGAAAAATACGTAAGGGGGGGTAGTGTGTCGAAAATGTGGAAAAAAAACAAAGGGGTTAGTATGTCGAAAATATCGAAAAATACGTAAGGGGGGGTAGTGTGTCGAAAATGTGGAAAAAAAACAAAGGGGTTAGTATGTCGAAAATATCGAAAAATACGTAAGGGGGGGTAGTGTGTCGAAAATGTGGAAAAAAAACAAAGGGGTTAGTATGTCGAAAATGTGGAAAAATACGTAAGGGGGGGTAGTGTGTCGAAAATGTGGAAAAAAAACAAAGGGGTTAGTATGTCGAAAATATGGAAAAATACGTAAGGGGGGGTAGTGTGTCGAAAATGTTGAAAAAAAACAAAGGGGTGAGTATGTCGAAAATATCGAAAAATTACGTAAGGGGGGGTAGTGTGTCGAAAATGTTGAAAAAAAACAAAGGGGTTAGTATGTCGAAAATATGGAAAAATACGTAAGGGGGGGTAGTGTGTCGAAAATGTGGAAAAAAAACAAAGGGGTTAGTATGTCGAAAATATCGAAAAATACGTAAGGGGGGGTAGTGTGTCGAAAAAATGGAAAAAAAACAAAGGGGTTAGTATATCGAAAATATCGAAAAATACGTAAGGGGGGGTAGTGTGTCGAAAATGTTGAAAAAAAACAAAGGGGTGAGTATGTCGAAAATATCGAAAAATACGTAAGGGGGGGTAGTGTGTCGAAAATGTTGAAAAAAAACAAAGGGGTTAGTATGTCGAAAATATCGAAAAATACGTAAGGGGGGGTAGTGTGTCGAAGATGTTGAAAAAAAACAAAGGGGTTAGTATGTCGAAAATATGGAAAAATACGTAAGGGGGGGTAATGTGTCGAAAATATGGAAAAAAAACAAAGGGGTTAGTATGTCGAAAATATGGAAAAATACGTAAGGGGGGGTAGTGTGTCGAAAATGTGGAAAAAACTCAAAGGGGTGAGTATGTCGAAAATATCGAAAAATACGTAAGGGGGGGTAGTGTGTCGAAAATGTGGAAAAAAAATAAAGGGGTTAGTATGTCGAAAATATCGAAAAATACGTAAGGGGGGGTAGTGTGTCGAAAATGTGGAAAAAAAACAAAGGGGTTAGTATGTCGAAAATATCGAAAAATACGTAAGGGGGGGTAGTGTGTCGAAAATGTGGAAAAAAAACAAAGGGGTTAGTATGTCGAAAATATCGAAAAATACGTAAGGGGGGGGTAGTGTGTCGAAAAAATGGAAAAAAAACAAAGGGGTTAGTATATCGAAAATATCGAAAAATACGTAAGGGGGGGGGGTAGTGTGTCGAAAAAATGGAAAAAAAACAAAGGGGTTAGTATATCGAAAATATCGAAAAATACGTAAGGGGGGGTAGTGTGTCGAAAATTTGGAAAAAAAACAAAGGGGTTAGTATGTCGAAAATATCGAAAAATACGTAAGGGGGGGTAGTGTGTCGAAAATGTTGAAAAAAAACAAAGGGGTTAGTATGTCGAAAATATCGAAAAATACGTAAGGGGGGGTAGTGTGTCGAAAATGTGGAAAAAAAACAAAGGGGTTGGTATGTCGAAAATATGGAAAAATACGTAAGGGGGGGTAGTGTGTCGAAAATGTGGAAAAAACTCAAAGGGGTGAGTATGTCGAAAATATCGAAAAATACGTAAAGGGGGGTAGTGTGTCGAAAATGTGGAAAAAAAACAAAGGGGTTAGTATGTCGAAAATATCGAAAAATACGTAAGGGGGGGTAGTGTGTCGAAAATGTGGAAAAAAAACAAAGGGGTTAGTATGTCGAAAATATCGAAAAATACGTAAGGGGGGGTAGTGTGTCGAAAATGTGGAAAAAAAACAAAGGGGTTAGTATGTCGAAAATGTGGAAAAATACGTAAGGGGGGGTAGTGTGTCGAAAATGTGGAAAAAAAACAAAGGGGTTAGTATGTCGAAAATATCGAAAAATATGTAAGGGGGGGTAGTGTGTCGAAAATGTGAAAAAAAACAAAGGGGTTAGTATGTCGAAAATATCGAAAAATACGTAAGGGGGGGTAGTGTGTTGAAAATGTTGAAAAAAAACAAAGGGGTGAGTATGTCGAAAATATCGAAAAATTACGTAAGGGGGGGTAGTGTGTCGAAAATGTTGAAAAAAAACAAAGGGGTTAGTATGTCGAAAATATGGAAAAATACGTAAGGGGGGGTAGTGTGTCGAAAATGTGGAAAAAAAACAAAGGGGTTAGTATGTCGAAAATATGGAAAAATACGTAAGGGGGGGGGTAGTGTGTCGAAAAAATGGAAAAAAAACAAAGGGGTTAGTATATCGAAAATATCGAAAAATACGTAAGGGGGGGTAGTGTGTCGAAAATGTTGAAAAAAAACAAAGGGGTGAGTATGTCGAAAATATCGAAAAATACGTAAGGGGGGGTAGTGTGTCGAAAATGTTGAAAAAAAACAAAGGGGTTAGTATGTTGAAAATATCGAAAAATACGTAAGGGGGGGGTAGTGTGTCGAAAATATGGAAAAAAAACAAAGGGGTTAGTATGTCGAAAATATGGAAAAATACATAAGGGGGGGTAGTGTGTCGAAAATGTGGAAAAAAAACAAAGGGGTGAGTATGTCGAAAATATCGAAAAATACGTAAGGGGGGGGTAGTGTGTCGAAAATGTGGAAAAAACTCAAAGGGGTGAGTATGTCGAAAATATCGAAAAATACGTAAGGGGGGGTAGTGTGTCGAAAATGTGGAAAAAAAACAAAGGGGTTAGTATGTCGAAAATATCGAAAAATACGTAAGGGGGGGTAGTGTGTCGAAAATGTGGAAAAAAAACAAAGGGGTTAGTATGTCAAAAATATCGAAAAATACGTAAGGGGGGGTAGTGTGTCGAAAATGTGGAAAAAAAACAAAGGGGTTAGTATGTCGAAAATATCGAAAAATACGTAAGGGGGGGGTAGTGTGTCGAAAAAATGGAAAAAAAACAAAGGGGTTAGTATATTGAAAATATCGAAAAATACGTAAGGGGGGGGGTAGTGTGTCGAAAAAATGGAAAAAAAACAAAGGGGTTAGTATATCGAAAATATCGAAAAATACGTAAGGGGGGGTAGTGTGTCGAAAATTTGGAAAAAAAACAAAGGGGTTAGTATGTCGAAAATATCGAAAAATACGTAAGGGGGGGTAGTGTGTCGAAAATGTTGAAAAAAAACAAAGGGGTTAGTATGTCGAAAATATCGAAAAATACGTAAGGGGGGGTAGTGTGTCGAAAATGTTGAAAAAAAACAAAGGGGTTAGTATGTCGAAAATATCGAAAAATACGTAAGGGGGGTAGTGTGTCGAAAATGTGGAAAAAAACAAAGGGGTTGGTATGTCGAAAATATGGAAAAATACGTAAGGGGGGGTAGTGTGTCGAAAATGTGGAAAAAAAACAAAGGGGTTAGTATGTCGAAAATATCGAAAAATACGTAAGGGGGGGGTAGTGTGTCGAAAATGTTGAAAAAAAACAAAGGGGTTAGTAATATCGAAAAATACGTAAGGGGGGGTAGTGTGTCGAAAATATGGAAAAAAAACAAAGGGGTTAGTATGTCGAAAATATGGAAAAATACGTAAGGGGGGGTAGTGTGTCGAAAATATGGAAAAAAAACAAAGGGGTTAGTATGTCGAAAATATGGAAAAATACGTAAGGGGGGGTAGTGTGTCGAAAATGTGGAAAAAAAACAAAGGGGTTAGTATGTCGAAAATATGGAAAAATACGTAAGGGGGGGTAGTGTGTCGAAAATATGGAAAAAAAACAAAGGGGTTAGTATGTCGAAAATATGGAAAAATACGTAAGGGGGGGTAGTGTGTCGAAAATGTGGAAAAAAAACAAAGGGGTTAGTATGTCGAAAATATCGAAAAATACGTAAGGGGGGGTAGTGTGTCGAAAATGTTGAAAAAAAACAAAGGGGTTAGTAATATCGAAAAATACGTAAGGGGGGGTAGTGTGTCGAAAATGTGGAAAAAAAACAAAGGGGTTAGTATGTCGAAAATATCGAAAAATATGTAAGGGGGGGTAGTGTGTCGAAAATGTGAAAAAAAACAAAGGGGTTAGTATGTCGAAAATATCGAAAAATACGTAAGGGGGGGTAGTGTGTTGAAAATGTTGAAAAAAAACAAAGGGGTGAGTATGTCGAAAATATCGAAAAATTACGTAAGGGGGGGTAGTGTGTCGAAAATGTTGAAAAAAAACAAAGGGGTTAGTATGTCGAAAATATGGAAAAATACGTAAGGGGGGGTAGTGTGTCGAAAATGTGGAAAAAAAACAAAGGGGTTAGTATGTCGAAAATATCGAAAAATACGTAAGGGGGGGGGGGTAGTGTGTCGAAAAAATGGAAAAAAAACAAAGGGGTTAGTATATCGAAAATATCGAAAAATACGTAAGGGGGGGTAGTGTGTCGAAAATGTTGAAAAAAAACAAAGGGGTGAGTATGTCGAAAATATCGAAAAATACGTAAGGGGGGGTAGTGTGTCGAAAATGTTGAAAAAAAACAAAGGGGTTAGTATGTCGAAAATATGGAAAAATACGTAAGGGGGGGTAATGTGTCGAAAATATGGAAAAAAAACAAAGGGGTTAGTATGTCGAAAATATCGAAAAATACGTAAGGGGGGGTAGTGTGTCGAAAATGTGGAAAAAAAACAAAGGGGTTAGTATGTCGAAAATATCGAAAAATACGTAAGGGGGGGTAATGTGTCGAAAATATGGAAAAAAAACAAAGGGGTTAGTATGTCGAAAATATGGAAAAATACGTAAGGGGGGGTAGTGTGTCGAAAATGTGGAAAAAACTCAAAGGGGTGAGTATGTCGAAAATATCGAAAAATACGTAAGGGGGGGTAGTGTGTCGAAAATGTGGAAAAAAAACAAAGGGGTTAGTATGTCGAAAATATCGAAAAATACGTAAGGGGGGGTAGTGTGTCGAAAATGTGGAAAAAAAACAAAGGGGTTAGTATGTCGAAAATATCGAAAAATACGTAAGGGGGGGGTAGTGTGTCGAAAAAATGGAAAAAAAACAAAGGGGTTAGTATATCGAAAATATCGAAAAATACGTAAGGGGGGGTAGTGTGTCGAAAATGTTGAAAAAAAACAAAGGGGTTAGTATGTCGAAAATATGGAAAAATACGTAAGGGGGGGTAATGTGTCGAAAATATGGAAAAAAAACAAAGGGGTTAGTATGTCGAAAATATGGAAAAATACGTAAGGGGGGGTAGTGTGTCGAAAATGTGGAAAAAACTCCAAGGGGTGAGTATGTCGAAAATATCGAAAAATACGTAAGGGGGGGTAGTGTGTCGAAAATGTGGAAAAAAAACAAAGGGGTTAGTATGTCGAAAATATCGAAAAATACGTAAGGGGGGGTAGTGTGTCGAAAATGTGGAAAAAAAACAAAGGGGTTAGTATGTCGAAAATATCGAAAAATACGTAAGGGGGGGTAGTGTGTCGAAAATGTGGAAAAAAAACAAAGGGGTTAGTATGTCGAAAATATGGAAAAATACGTAAGGGGGGGTAATGTGTCGAAAATATGGAAAAAAAACAAAGGGGTTAGTATGTCGAAAATATGGAAAAATACGTAAGGGGGGGTAGTGTGTCGAAAAAATGGAAAAAAAACAAAGGGGTTAGTATATCGAAAATATCGAAAAATACGTAAGGGAGGGTAGTGTGTCGAAAATGTGGAAAAAAAACAAAGGGGTTAGTATGTCGAAAATATCGAAAAATACGTAAGGGGGGGTAGTGTGTGGAAAATTTGGAAAAAAAACAAAGGGGTTAGTATGTCGAAAATATCGAAAAATACGTAAGGGAGGGTAGTGTGTCGAAAATGTGGAAAAAAAACAAAGGGGTTAGTATGTCGAAAATATCGAAAAATACGTAAGGGGGGGTAGTGTGTCGAAAATGTTGAAAAAAAACAAAGGGGTTAGTATGTCGAAAATATGGAAAAATACGTAAGGGGGGGTAGTGTGTCGAAAATGTGGAAAAAACTCCAAGGGGTGAGTATGTCGAAAATATCGAAAAATACGTAAGGGGGGGTAGTGTGTCGAAAATGTGGAAAAAAAACAAAGGGGTTAGTATGTCGAAAATATCGAAAAATACGTAAGGGGGGGTAGTGTGTCGAAAATGTGGAAAAAAAACAAAGGGGTTAGTATGTCGAAAATATCGAAAAATACGTAAGGGGGGGTAGTGTGTCGAAAATGTGGAAAAAAAACAAAGGGGTTAGTATGTCGAAAATATGGAAAAATACGTAAGGGGGGGTAATGTGTCGAAAATATGGAAAAAAAACAAAGGGGTTAGTATGTCGAAAATATGGAAAAATACGTAAGGGGGGGGGTAGTGTGTTGAAAAAATGGAAAAAAAAACAAAGGGGTTAGTATATCGAAAATATCGAAAAATACGTAAGGGGGGGTAGTGTGTCGAAAATTTGGAAAAAAAACAAAGGGGTTAGTATGTCGAAAATATCGAAAAATATGTAAGGGCGGGTAGTGAGTCGAAAATGTTGAAAAAAAACAAAGGGGTTAGTATGTCGAAAATATCGAAAAATACGTAAGGGGGGGTAGTGTGTCGAAAATGTTGAAAAAAAACAAAGGGGTTAGTATGTCGAAAATATGGAAAAATACGTAAGGGGGGGTAATGTGTCGAAAATATGGAAAAAAAACAAAGGGGTTAGTATGTCGAAAATATGGAAAAATACGTAAGGGGGGGTAGTGTGTCGAAAATGTGGAAAAAAAACAAAGGGGTTAGTATGTCGACAATATCGAAAAATACGTAAGGGGGGGTAGTGTGTCGAAAATATGGAAAAAAAACAAAGGGGTTAGTATGTCGAAAATATGGAAAAATACATAAGGGGGGGGTAGTGTGTCGAAAATGTGGGAAAAAAAACAAAGGGGTGAGTATGTCGAAAATATCGAAAAATACGTAAGGGGGGGTAGTGTGTCGAAGATGTTGAAAAAAAACAAAGGGGTTAGTATGTCGAAAATATGGAAAAATACGTAAGGGGGGGGTAGTGTGTCGAAAATGTGGAAAAAAAACAAAGGGGTTAGTATGTCGAAAATATCGAAAAATACGTAAAGGGGGGTAGTGTGTCGAAAATATGGAAAAAAAACAAAGGGGTTAGTATGTCGAAAATATCGAAAAATACGTAAGGGGGGGTAGTGTGTCGAAAATGTGGAAAAAAAACAAAGGGGTTAGTATGTCGAAAATATCGAAAAATACGTAAGGGGGGGTAGTGTGTCGAAAATGTGGAAAAAAAACAAAGGGGTTAGTATGTCGAAAATATCGAAAAATACGTAAGGGGGGGGGTAGTGTGTCGAAAAAAAGGAAAAAAAACAAAGGGGTTAGTATATCGAAAATATCGAAAAATACGTAAGGGGGGGTAGTGTGTCGAAAATTTGGAAAAAAAACAAAGGGGTTAGTATGTCGAAAATATGGAAAAATACGTAAGGGGGGGTAATGTGTCGAAAATATGGAAAAAAAACAAAGGGGTTAGTATGTCGAAAATATGGAAAAATACGTAAGGGGGCGGGTAGTGTGTCGAAAAAATGGAAAAAAAACAAAGGGGTTAGTATATCGAAAATATCGAAAAATACGTAAGGGGGGGTAGTGTGTCGAAAATTTGGAAAAAAAACAAAGGGGTTAGTATGTCGAAAATATCGAAAAATATGTAAGGGGGGGTAGTGTGTCGAAAATGTTGAAAAAAAACAAAGGGGTTAGTATGTCGAAAATATCGAAAAATACGTAAGGGGGGGTAGTGTGTCGAAAATGTTGAAAAAAAACAAAGGGGTTAGTATGTCGAAAATATGGAAAAATACGTAAGGGGGGGTAATGTGTCGAAAATATGGAAAAAAAACAAAGGGGTTAGTATGTCGAAAATATGGAAAAATACGTAAGGGGGGGTAGTGTGTCGAAAATGTGGAAAAAAAACAAAGGGGTTAGTATGTCGAAAATATCGAAAAATACGTAAGGGGGGGTAGTGTGTCGAAAATATGGAAAAAAAACAAAGGGGTTAGTATGTCGAAAATATGGAAAAATACATAAGGGGGGGTAGTGTGTCGAAAATGTGGGAAAAAAAACAAAGGGGTGAGTATGTCGAAAATATCGAAAAATACGTAAGGGGGGGTAGTGTGTCGAAGATGTTGAAAAAAAACAAAGGGGTTAGTATGTCGAAAATATGGAAAAATACGTAAGGGGGGGTAGTGTGTCGAAAATGTGGAAAAAAAACAAAGGGGTTAGTATGTCGAAAATATCGAAAAATACGTAAAGGGGGGTAGTGTGTCGAAAATATGGAAAAAAAACAAAGGGGTTAGTATGTCGAAAATATCGAAAAATACGTAAGGGGGGGTAGTGTGTCGAAAATGTGGAAAAAAAACAAAGGGGTTAGTATGTCGAAAATATCGAAAAATACGTAAGGGGGGGTAGTGTGTCGAAAATGTGGAAAAAAAACAAAGGGGTTAGTATGTCGAAAATATCGAAAAATACGTAAGGGGGGGGGTAGTGTGTCGAAAAAAAGGAAAAAAAACAAAGGGGTTAGTATATCGAAAATATCGAAAAATACGTAAGGGGGGGTAGTGTGTCGAAAATTTGGAAAAAAAACAAAGGGGTTAGTATGTCGAAAATATCGAAAAATACGTAAGGGGGGGTAGTGTGTCGAAAATGTTGAAAAAAAACAAAGGGGTTAGTATGTCGAAAATATCGAAAAATACGTAAGGGGGGGTAGTGTGTCGAAAATGTTGAAAAAAAACAAAGGGGTGAGTATGTCGAAAATATCGAAAAATACGTAAGGGGGGGTAGTGTGTCGAAAATGTTGAAAAAAAACAAAGGGGTTAGTATGTCGAAAATATGGAAAAATACGTAAGGGGGGGTAGTGTGTCGAAAATGTGGAAAAAAAACAAAGGGGTTAGTATGTCGAAAATATCGAAAAATACGTAAGGGGGGGTAGTGTGTCGAAAATATGGAAAAAAAACAAAGGGGTTAGTATGTCGAAAATATGGAAAAATACATAAGGGGGGGTAGTGTGTCGAAAAAATGGAAAAAAAACAAAGGGGTTAGTATATCGAAAATAACGAAAAATACGTAAGGGGGCGTAGTGTGTCGAAAATGTGGAAAAAAAACAAAGGGGTTAGTATGTCGAAAATATCGAAAAATACGTAAGGGGGGGTAGTGTGTCGAAAATGTTGAAAAAAAACAAAGGGGTTAGTAATATCGAAAAATACGTAAGGGGGGGTAGTGTGTCGAAAATGTGGAAAAAAAACAAAGGGGTTAGTATGTCGAAAATATCGAAAAATACGTAAGGGGGGTAGTGTGTCGAAAATGTCGAAAAAAAACAAAGGGGTTAGTATGTCGAAAATATCGAAAAATACGTAAGGGGGGGTAGTGTGTCGAAAATGTGGAAAAAAAACAAAGGGGTTATTATGTCGAAAATATCGAAAAATTACGTAAGGGGGGGTAGTGTGTCGAAAATATCGAAAAAAAACAAAGGGTTTAGTATGTCGAAAATATCGAAAAATACATAAGGGGGGGTAGTGTGTCGAAAATGTGGAAAAAAAACAAAGGGGTTAGTATGTCGAAAATATCGAAAAATACGTAAGGGGGGGTAGTGTGTCGAAAATGTGGAAAAAAAACAAAGGGGTTATTATGTCGAAAATATCGAAAAATTACGTAAGGGGGGGTAGTGTGTCGAAAATTTGGAAAAAAAACAAAGGGGTTAGTATGTCGAAAATATCGAAAAATACGTAAGGGGGGGTAGTGTGTCGAAAATGTTGAAAAAAAACAAAGGGGTTAGTATGTCGAAAATATCGAAAAATACGTAAGGGGGGGGTAGTGTGTCGAAAATGTTGAAAAAAAACAAAGGGGTGAGTATGTCGAAAATATCGAAAAATACGTAAGGGGAGGTAGTGTGTCGAAAATGTTGAAAAAAAACAAAGGGGTTAGTATGTCGAAAATATGGAAAAATACGTAAGGGGGGGTAATGTGTCGAAAATATGGAAAAAAAACAAAGGGGTTAGTATGTCGAAAATATCGAAAAATACGTAAGGGGGGGTAGTGTGTCGAAAATGTGGAAAAAAAACAAAGGGGTTAGTATGTCGAAAATATCGAAAAATACGTAAGGGGGGGGTAGTGTGTCGAAAAAATGGAAAAAAAACAAAGGGGTTAGTATATCGAAAATATCGAAAAATACGTAAGGGGGGGTAGTGTGTCGAAAATTTGGAAAAAAAACAAAGGGGTTAGTATGTCGAAAATATCGAAAAATACGTAAGGGGGGGTAGTGTGTCGAAAATGTTGAAAAAAAACAAAGGGGTTAGTATGTCGAAAATATCGAAAAATACGTAAGGGGGGGTAGTGTGTCGAAAATGTTGAAAAAAAACAAAGGGGTGAGTATGTCGAAAATATCGAAAAATACGTAAGGGGAGGTAGTGTGTCGAAAATGTTGAAAAAAAACAAAGGGGTTAGTATGTCGAAAATATGGAAAAATACGTAAGGGGGGGTAATGTGTCGAAAATATGGAAAAAAAACAAAGGGGTTAGTATGTCGAAAATATGGAAAAATACGTAAGGGGGGGTAATGTGTCGAAAATGTGGAAAAAAAACAAAGGGGTTAGTATGTCGAAAATATCGAAAAATACGTAAGGGGGGGTAGTGTGTCGAAAATATGGAAAAAAAACAAAGGGGTTAGTATGTCGAAAATATGGAAAAATACATAAGGGGGGGTAGTGTGTCGAAAATGTGGAAAAAAAACAAAGGGGTGAGTATGTCGAAAATATCGAAAAATACGTAAGGGGGGGTAGTGTGTCGAAAATGTTGAAAAAAAATAAAGGGGTTAGTATGTCGAAAATATATAAAAATACGTAAGGGGGGGGGTAGTGTGTCGAAAAAATGGAAAAAAAACAAAGGGGTTAGTATATCGAAAATATCGAAAAATACGTAAAGGGGGGTAGTGTGTCGAAAATTTGGAAAAAAAACAAAGGGGTTAGTATGTCGAAAATATCGAAAAATACGTAAGGGGGGGTAGTGTGTCGAAAATGTTGAAAAAAAACAAAGGGGTTAGTATGTCGAAAATATCGAAAAATACGTAAGGGGGGGTAGTGTGTCGAAAATGTTGAAAAAAAACAAAGGGGTTAGTATGTCGAAAATATGGAAAAATACGTAAGGGGGGGTAGTGTGTCGAAAATGTGGAAAAATACGTAAGGGGGGGTAGTGTGTCGAAAATGTGGAAAAAACTCAAAGGGGTGAGTATGTCGAAAATATCGAAAAATACGTAAGGGGGGGTAGTGTGTCGAAAATGTGGAAAAAAAACAAAGGGGTTAGTATGTCGAAAATATCGAAAAATACGTAAGGGGGGGTAGTGTGTCGAAAATGTGGAAAAAAAACAAAGGGGTTAGTATGTCGAAAATATCGAAAAATACGTAAGGGGGGGGGGTAGTGTGTCGAAAAAATGGAAAAAAAACAAAGGGGTTAGTATATCGAAAATATCGAAAAATACGTAAGGGGGGGTAGTGTGTCGAAAATTTGGAAAAAAAACAAAGGGGTTAGTATGTCGAAAATATCGAAAAATACGTAAGGGGGGGTAGTGTGTCGAAAATGTTGAAAAAAAACAAAGGGGTGAGTATGTCGAAAATATCGAAAAATACGTAAGGGGGGGTAGTGTGTCGAAAATGTTGAAAAAAAACAAAGGGGTTAGTATGTCGAAAATATGGAAAAATACGTAAGGGGGGGTAATGTGTCGAAAATATGGAAAAAAAACAAAGGGGTTAGTATGTCGAAAATATGGAAAAATACGTAAGGGGGGGTAGTGTGTCGAAAATGTGGAAAAAACTCAAAGGGGTGAGTATGTCGAAAATATCGAAAAATACGTAAGGGGGGGGTAGTGTGTCGAAAATGTGGAAAAAAAACAAAGGGGTTAGTATGTCGAAAATATCGAAAAATACGTAAGGGGGGGTAGTGTGTCGAAAATGTGGAAAAAAAACAAAGGGGTTAGTATGTCGAAAATATCGAAAAATACGTAAGGGGGGGTAGTGTGTCGAAAATGTGGAAAAAAAACAAAGGGGTTAGTATGTCGAAAATATCGAAAAATACGTAAGGGGGGGGGGTAGTGTGTCGAAAAAATGGAAAAAAAACAAAGGGGTTAGTATATCGAAAATATCGAAAAATACGTAAGGGGGGGTAGTGTGTCGAAAATTTGGAAAAAAAACAAAGGGGTTAGTATGTCGAAAATATCGAAAAATACGTAAGGGGGGGTAGTGTGTCGAAAATGTTGAAAAAAAACAAAGGGGTTAGTATGTCGAAAATATCGAAAAATACGTAAGGGGGGGTAGTGTGTCGAAAATGTTGAAAAAAAACAAAGGGGTGAGTATGTCGAAAATATCGAAAAATACGTAAGGGGGGGTAGTGTGTCGAAAATGTTGAAAAAAAACAAAGGGGTTAGTATGTCGAAAATATGGAAAAATACGTAAGGGGGGGTAATGTGTCGAAAATATGGAAAAAAAACAAAGGGGTTAGTATGTCGAAAATATGGAAAAATACGTAAGGGGGTATAATGTGTCGAAAATATGGAAAAAAAACAAAGGGGTTAGTATGTCGAAAATATGGAAAAATACGTAAGGGGGGGTAGTGTGTCGAAAATGTGGAAAAAAAACAAAGGGGTTAGTATGTCGAAAATATGGAAAAATACGTAAGGGGGGGTAGTGTGTCGAAAATGTTGAAAAAAAACAAAGGGGTTAGTATGTCGAAAATATCGAAAAATATGTAAGGGGGGGTAGTGTGTCGAAAATGTGGAAAAAACTCAAAGGGGTGAGTATGTCGAAAATATCGAAAAATACGTAAGGGGGGGTATGTGTCGAAAATGTGGAAAAAAAACAAAGGGGTTAGTATGTCGAAAATATCGAAAAATACGTAAGGGGGGGTAGTGTGTCGAAAATGTGGAAAAAAAACAAAGGGGTTAGTATGTCGAAAATATGGAAAAATACGTAAGGGGGGGTAGTGTGTCGAAAATGTTGAAAAAAAACAAAGGGGTTAGTATGTCGAAAATATCGAAAAATATGTAAGGGGGGGTAGTGTGTCGAAAATGTGGAAAAAACTCAAAGGGGTGAGTATGTCGAAAATATCGAAAAATACGTAAGGGGGGGTATGTGTCGAAAATGTGGAAAAAAAACAAAGGGGTTAGTATGTCGAAAATATCGAAAAATACGTAAGGGGGGTAGTGTGTCAAAAAAATGGAAAAAAAACAAAGGGGTTAGTATGTCGAAAATATCGAAAAATACGTAAGGGGGGGTAGTGTGTCGAAAATGTGGAAAAAAAACAAAGGGGTGAGTATGTCGAAAATATCGAAAAATACGTAAGGGGGGGTAGTGTGTCGAAAATGTTGAAAAAAAACAAAGGTGTTAGTATGTCGAAAATATATAAAAATACGTAAGGGGGGGTAGTGTGTCAAAAATGTGGAAAAAAAACAAAGGTGTTAGTATGTCGAAAATATCGAAAAATACGTAAGGGGGGGGTAGTGTGTCGAAAATGTGGAAAAAAAAAAAAGGGGTTAGTATGTCGAAAATATCGAAAAATACGTAAGGGGGGGTAGTGTGTCGAAAATGTGGAAAAAAACAAAGGGGTTAGTATGTCGAAAATATCGAAAAATACGTAAGGGGGGGTAGTGTGTCGAAAATGTGGAAAAAAAACAAAGGTGTTAGTATGTCGAAAATATCGAAAAATACGTAAGGGGGGGGTAGTGTGTCGAAAATGTGGAAAAAAAAAAAGGGTTAGTATGTCGAAAATATCGAAAAATACGTAAGGGGGGGTAGTGTGTCGAAAATGTGGAAAAAAACAAAGGGGTTAGTATGTCGAAAATATCGAAAAATACGTAAGGGGGGGTAGTGTGTCGAAAATGTTGAAAAAAAACAAAGGTGTTAGTATGTCGAAAATATATAAAAATACGTAAGGGGGGGTAGTGTGTCAAAAATGTGGAAAAAAAACAAAGGTGTTAGTATGTCGAAAATATCGAAAAATACGTAAGGGGGGGGTAGTGTGTCGAAAATGTGGAAAAAAAAAAAAAGGGGTTAGTATGTCGAAAATATCGAAAAATACGTAAGGGGGGGTAGTGTGTCGAAAATGTGGAAAAAAACAAAGGGGTTAGTATGTCGAAAATATCGAAAAATACGTAAGGGGGGGTAGTGTGTCGAAAATGTGGAAAAAAAACAAAGGTGTTAGTATGTCGAAAATATCGAAAAATACGTAAGGGGGGGGTAGTGTGTCGAAAATGTGGAAAAAAAAAAAGGGTTAGTATGTCGAAAATATCGAAAAATACGTAAGGGGGGGGTAGTGTGTCGAAAATGTGGAAAAAAAACAAAGGGGTTAGTATGTCGAAAATGTGGAAAAATACGTAAGGGGGGGGTAGTGTGTCGAAAATGTGGAAAAAAAACAAAGGGGTTAGTATGTCGAAAATATCGAAAAATACGTAAGGGGGGGTAGTGTGTCGAAAATGTTGAAAAAAAACAAAGGGGTTAGTATGTCGAAAATATGGAAAAATACGTAAGGGGGGGTAATGTGTCGAAAATATGGAAAAAAAACAAAGGGGTTAGTATGTCGAAAATATGGAAAAATACGTAAGGGGGGTAGTAGTGTGTCGAAAATGTGGAAAAAAAACAAAGGGGTTAGTATGTCGAAAATATCGAAAAATACGTAAGGGGGGGGTAGTGTGTCGAAAATGTGGAAAAAAAACAAAGGGGTTAGTATGTCGAAAATATCGAAAAATACGTAAGGGGGGGTAGTGTGTCGAAAATGTGGAAAAAAAACAAAGGGGTTAGTATGTCGAAAATATCGAAAAATACGTAAGGGGGGGGGTAGTGTGTCGAAAAAATGGAAAAAAAACAAAGGGGTTAGTATATCGAAAATATCGAAAAATACGTAAGGGGGGGGTAGTGTGTCGAAAAAATGGAAAAAAAACAAAGGGGTTAGTATATCGAAAATATCGAAAAATACGTAAGGGGGGGGTAGTGTGTCGAAAATTTGGAAAAAAAAACAAAGGGGTTAGTATGTCGAAAATATCGAAAAATACGTAAGGGGGGGGGGGTAGTGTGTCGAAAAAATTGGAAAAAAAACAAAGGGGTTAGTATATCGAAAATATCGAAAAATACGTAAGTGGGGGGTAGTGTGTCGAAAAAATGGAAAAAAAACAAAGGGGTTAGTATATCGAAAATATCGAAAAATACGTAAGGGGGGGTAGTGTGTCGAAAATTTGGAAAAAAAACAAAGGGGTGAGTATGTCGAAAATATGGAAAAATACGTAAGGGGGGGTAATGTGTCGAAAATATGGAAAAAAAACAAAGGGGTTAGTATGTCGAAAATATGGAAAAATACGTAAGGGGGGTAGTGTGTCAAAAATGTGGAAAAAAAACAAAGGGGTTAGTATGTCGAAAATATCGAAAAATACGTAAGGGGGGGTAGTGTGTCGAAAATGTGGAAAAAAAACAAAGGGGTTAGTATGTCGAAAATATCGAAAAATACGTAAGGGGGGGTAGTGTGTCGAAAATGTGGAAAAAAAACAAAGGGGTTAGTATGTCGAAAATATCGAAAAATACGTAAGGGGGGGTAGTGTGTCGAAAATATGGAAAAAAAACAAAGGGGTTAGTATGTCGAAAATATGGAAAAATACATAAGGGGGGGTAGTGTGTCGAAAATGTGGAAAAAAAACAAAGGGGTGAGTATGTCGAAAATATCGAAAAATACGTAAGGGGGGGTAGTGTGTCGAAAATATAGAAAAAAAACAAAGGGGTTAGTATGTCGAAAATATGGAAAAATACGTAAGGGGGGGTAGTGTGTCGAAAATGTGGAAAAAACTCAAAGGGGTGAGTATGTCGAAAATATCGAAAAATACGTAAGGGGGGGTAGTGTGTCGAAAATGTGGAAAAAAAACAAAGGGGTTAGTATGTCGAAAATATCGAAAAATACGTAAGGGGGGGTAGTGTGTCGAAAATGTGGAAAAAAAACAAAGGGGTTAGTATGTCGAAAATATCGAAAAATACGTAAGGGGGGGTAGTGTGTCGAAAATGTGGAAAAAAAACAAAGGGGTTAGTATGTCGAAAATATCGAAAAATACGTAAGGGGGGGTAGTGTGTCGAAAATGTGGAAAAAAAACAAAGGGGTTAGTATGTCGAAAATATCGAAAAATACGTAAGGGGTGGGGTAGTGTGTCGAAAAAATGGAAAAAAAACAAAGGGGTTAGTATGTCGAAAATATGGAAAAATACGTAAGGGGGGGTAGTGTGTCGAAAATGTTGAAAAAAAACAAAGGGGTGAGTATGTCGAAAATATCAAAAAATACGTAAGGGGGGGTAGTGTGTCGAAAATGTGGAAAAAAAACAAAGGGGTTAGTATGTCGAAAATATGGAAAAATACGTAAGGGGGGGTAGTGTGTCGAAAATGTGGAAAAAAAACAAAGGGGTTAGTATGTCGAAAATATGGAAAAATACGTAAGGGGGGGTAATGTGTCGAAAATATGGAAAAAAAACAAAGGGGTTAGTATGTCGAAAATATGGAAAAATACGTAAGGGGGGGTAATGTGTCGAAAATATGAAAAAAAAACAAAGGGGTTAGTATGTCGAAAATATGGAAAAATACGTAAGGGGGGGTAGTGTGTCGAAAATGTGGAAAAAACTCAAAGGGGTGAGTATGTCGAAAATATCGAAAAATACGTAAGGGGGGGGTAGTGTGTCGAAAATTTGGAAAAAAAAACAAAGGGGTTAGTATGTCGAAAATATCGAAAAATATGTAAGGGGGGGGTAGTGTGTCGAAAATGTTGAAAAAAAACAAAGGGGTGAGTATGTCGAAAATATCGAAAAATTACGTAAGGGGGGGTAGTGTGTCGAAAATGTTGAAAAAAAACAAAGGGGTTAGTATGTCGAAAATATGGAAAAATACGTAAGGGGGGGTAATGTGTCGAAAATATGGAAAAAAAACAAAGGGGTTAGTATGTCGAAAATATGGAAAAATACGTAAGGGGGGTAGTGTGTCGAAAATGTGGAAAAAAAACAAAGGGGTTAGTATGTCGAAAATATCGAAAAATACGTAAGGGGGGGTAGTGTGTCGAAAATGTGGAAAAAAAACAAAGGGGTTAGTATGTCGAAAATATCGAAAAATACGTAAGGGGGGGGTAGTGTGTCGAAAATGTGGAAAAAAAACAAAGGGGTTAGTATGTCGAAAATATCGAAAAATACGTAAGGGGGGGGGGTAGTGTGTCGAAAAAATGGAAAAAAAACAAAGGGGTTAGTATATCGAAAATATCGAAAAATACGTAAGGGGGGGGTAGTGTGTCGAAAAAATGGAAAAAAAACAAAGGGGTTAGTATATCGAAAATATCGAAAAATACGTAAGGGGGGGTAGTGTGTCGAAAATTTGGAAAAAAAACAAAGGGGTTAGTATGTCGAAAATATCGAAAAATACGTAAGGGGGGGTAGTGTGTCGAAAATGTTGAAAAAAAACAAAGGGGTTAGTATGTCGAAAATATCGAAAAATACGTAAGGGGGGGTAGTGTGTCGAAAATGTTGAAAAAAAACAAAGGGGTGAGTATGTCGAAAATATGGAAAAATACGTAAGGGGGGGTAATGTGTCGAAAATATGGAAAAAAAACAAAGGGGTTAGTATGTCGAAAATATGGAAAAATACGTAAGGGGGGGTAGTGTGTCGAAAATGTGGAAAAAAAACAAAGGGGTTAGTATGTCGAAAATATCGAAAAATACGTAAGGGGGGGTAGTGTGTCGAAAATATGGAAAAAAAACAAAGGGGTTAGTATGTCGAAAATATGGAAAAATACATAAGGGGGGGTAGTGTGTCGAAAATGTGGAAAAAAAACAAAGGGGTGAGTATGTCGAAAATATCGAAAAATACGTAAGGGGGGGTAGTGTGTCGAAAATATGGAAAAAAAACAAAGGGGTTAGTATGTCGAAAATATGGAAAAATACGTAAGGGGGGGTAGTGTGTCGAAAATGTGGAAAAAACTCAAAGGGGTGAGTATGTCGAAAATATCGAAAAATACGTAAGGGGGGGTAGTGTGTCGAAAATGTGGAAAAAAAACAAAGGGGTTAGTATGTCGAAAATATCGAAAAATACGTAAGGGGGGGGTAGTGTGTCGAAAATGTGGAAAAAAAACAAAGGGGTTAGTATGTCGAAAATATCGAAAAATACGTAAGGGGGGGTAGTGTGTCGAAAATGTGGAAAAAAAACAAAGGGGTTAGTATGTCGAAAATATCGAAAAATACGTAAGGGGGGGTAGTGTGTCGAAAAAATGGAAAAAAAACAAAGGGGTTAGTATATCGAAAATATCGAAAAATACGTAAGGGGGGGGTAGTGTGTCGAAAATGTTGAAAAAAAACAAAGGGGTTAGTATGTCGAAAATATCGAAAAATACGTAAGGGGGGGTAGTGTGTCGAAAATGTGGAAAAAAAACAAAGGGGTTAGTATGTCGAAAATATCGAAAAATACGTAAGGGGTGGGGTAGTGTGTCAAAAAAATGGAAAAAAAACAAAGGGGTTAGTATGTCGAAAATATGGAAAAATACGTAAGGGGGGGGTAGTGTGTCGAAAATGTTGAAAAAAAACAAAGGGGTGAGTATGTCGAAAATATCAAAAAATACGTAAGGGGGGGTAGTGTGTCGAAAATGTGGAAAAAAAACAAAGGGGTTAGTATGTCGAAAATATGGAAAAATACGTAAGGGGGGGTAGTGTGTCGAAAATGTGGAAAAAAAACAAAGGGGTTAGTATGTCGAAAATATGGAAAAATACGTAAGGGGGGGTAATGTGTCGAAAATATGGAAAAAAAACAAAGGGGTTAGTATGTCGAAAATATGGAAAAATACGTAAGGGGGGGTAATGTGTCGAAAATATGAAAAAAAAACAAAGGGGTTAGTATGTCGAAAATATGGAAAAATACGTAAGGGGGGGTAGTGTGTCGAAAATGTGGAAAAAACTCAAAGGGGTGAGTATGTCGAAAATATCGAAAAATACGTAAGGGGGGGTAGTGTGTCGAAAATGTGGAAAAAAAACAAAGGGGTTAGTATGTCGAAAATATCGAAAAATACATAAGGGGGGGTAGTGTGTCGAAAATGTGGAAAAAAAACAAAGGGGTTAGTATGTCGAAAATATCGAAAAATACGTAAGGGGGGGGTAGTGTGTCGAAAATGTGGAAAAAAAACAAAGGGGTTAGTATGTCGAAAATATCGAAAAATACGTAAGGGAGGGGTAGTGTGTCGAAAAAATGGAAAAAAAACAAAGGGGTTAGTATATCGAAAATATCGAAAAATACGTAAGGGGGGGTAGTGTGTCGAAAATTTGGAAAAAAAACAAAGGGGTTAGTATGTCGAAAATATCGAAAAATACATAAGGGGGGGTAGTGTGTCGAAAATGTTGAAAAAAAACAAAGGGGTTAGTATGTCGAAAATATCGAAAAATACGTAAGGGGGGGTAGTGTGTCGAAAATGTTGAAAAAAAACAAAGGGGTGAGTATGTCGAAAATATCGAAAAATACGTAAGGGGGGGTAGTGTGTCGAAAATGTTGAAAAAAAACAAAGGGGTTAGTATGTCGAAAATATGGAAAAATACGTAAGGGGGGGTAATGTGTCGAAAATATGGAAAAAAAACAAAGGGGTTAGTATGTCGAAAATATGGAAAAATACGTAAGGGGGGGTAGTGTGTCGAAAATGTGGAAAAAAAACAAAGGGGTTAGTATGTCAAAAATATCGAAAAATACGTAAGGGGGGGTAGTGTGTCGAAAATATGGAAAAAAAACAAAGGGGTTAGTATGTCGAAAATATCGAAAAATACATAAGGGGGGGTAGTGTGTCGAAAATGTGGAAAAAAAACAAAGGGGTTAGTATGTCGAAAATATGGAAAAATACGTAAGGGGGGGTAGTGTGTCGAAAATGTGGAAAAAAAACAAAGGGGTGAGTATGTCGAAAATATCGAAAAATACGTAAGGGGGGGTAGTGTGTCGAAAATGTGGAAAAAAAACAAAGGGGTTAGTATGTCGAAAATATCGAAAAATACGTAAGGGGGGGTAGTGTGTCGAAAATGTTGAAAAAAAACAAAGGGGTTAGTATGTCGAAAATATGGAAAAATACGTAAGGGGGGGTAATGTGTCGAAAATATGGAAAAAAAACAAAGGGGTTAGTATGTCGAAAATATATAAAAATACGTAAGGGGGGGGGTAGTGTGTCGAAAAAATGGAAAAAAAACAAAGGGTTAGTATATCGAAAATATCGAAAAATACGTAAGGGGGGGTAGTGTGTCGAAAATTTGGAAAAAAAACAAAGGGGTTAGTATGTCGAAAATATCGAAAAATACGTAAGGGGGGGGTAGTGTGTCGAAAATGTTGAAAAAAAACAAAGGGGTTAGTATGTCGAAAATATGGAAAAATACGTAAGGGGGGGTAATGTGTCGAAAATATGGAAAAAAAACAAAGGGGTTAGTATGTCGAAAATATGGAAAAATACGTAAGGGGGGGTAGTGTGTCGAAAATGTGGAAAAAACTCAAAGGGGTGAGTATGTCGAAAATATCGAAAAATACGTAAGGGGGGGTAGTGTGTCGAAAATGTGGAAAAAAAACAAAGGGGTTAGTATGTCGAAAATATCGAAAAATACGTAAGGGGGGGTAGTGTGTCGAAAATGTGGAAAAAAAACAAAGGGGTTAGTATGTCGAAAATATCGAAAAATACGTAAGGGGGGGGTAGTGTGTCGAAAATGTGGAAAAAAAACAAAGGGGTTAGTATGTCGAAAATATCGAAAAATACGTAAGGGGGGGGGGTAGTGTGTCGAAAAAATGGAAAAAAAACAAAGGGGTTAGTATATCGAAAATATCGAAAAATACGTAAGGGGGGGTAGTGTGTCGAAAATATGGAAAAAAAACAAAGGGGTTAGTAAGTCGAAAATATGAAAAAATACATAAGGGGGGGTAGTGTGTCGAAAATGTGGAAAAAAAACAAAGGGGTTAGTATGTCGAAAATATCGAAAAATACGTAAGGGGTGGTAGTGTGTCGAAAATGTTGAAAAAAAACAAAGGGGTGAGTATGTCGAAAATATCGAAAAATACGTAAGGGGGGGTAGTGTGTTGAAAATGTTGAAAAAAAACAAAGGGGTTAGTATGTCGAAAATATGGAAAAATACGTAAGGGGGGGTAATGTGTCGAAAATATGGAAAAAAAACAAAGGGGTTAGTATGTCGAAAATATGGAAAAATACGTAAGGGGGGGTAGTGTGTTGAAAATGTGGAAAAAAAACAAAGGGGTTAGAATGTCGAAAATATCGAAAAATACGTAAGGGGGGGGTAGTGTGTCGAAAATATGGAAAAAAAACAAAGGGGTTAGTAAGTCGAAAATATGGAAAAATACATAAGGGGGGGTAGTGTGTCGAAAATGTGGAAAAAAAACAAAGGGGTGAGTATGTCGAAAATATCGAAAAATACGTAAGGGGGGGTAGTGTGTCGAAGATGTTGAAAAAAAACAAAGGGGTTAGTATGTCGAAAATATGGAAAAATACGTAAGGGGGGGTAATGTGTCGAAAATATGGAAAAAAAACAAAGGGGTTAGTATGTCGAAAATATGGAAAAATACGTAAGGGGGGGGTAGTGTGTCGAAAATGTGGAAAAAACTCAAAGGGGTGAGTATGTCGAAAATATCGAAAAATACGTAAGGGGGGGTAGTGTGTCGAAAATGTGGAAAAAAAACAAAGGGGTTAGTATGTCGAAAATATCGAAAAATACGTAAGGGGGGGTAGTGTGTCGAAAATGTGGAAAAAAAACAAAGGGGTTAGTATGTCGAAAATATCGAAAAATATGTAAGGGGGGGTAGTGTGTCGAAAATGTGAAAAAAAACAAAGGGGTTAGTATGTCGAAAATATCGAAAAATACGTAAGGGGGGGTAGTGTGTTGAAAATGTTGAAAAAAAACAAAGGGGTGAGTATGTCGAAAATATCGAAAAATTACGTAAGGGGGGGGTAGTGTGTCGAAAATGTTGAAAAAAAACAAAGGGGTTAGTATGTCGAAAATATGGAAAAATACGTAAGGGGGGGTAGTGTGTCGAAAATGTGGAAAAAAAACAAAGGGGTTAGTATGTCGAAAATATCGAAAAATACGTAAGGGGGGGGGTAGTGTGTCGAAAAAATGGAAAAAAAACAAAGGGGTTAGTATATCGAAAATATCGAAAAATACGTAAGGGGGGGTAGTGTGTCGAAAATGTTGAAAAAAAACAAAGGGGTGAGTATGTCGAAAATATCGAAAAATACGTAAGGGGGGGTAGTGTGTCGAAAATGTTGAAAAAAAACAAAGGGGTGAGTATGTCGAAAATATCGAAAAGTACGTAAGGGGGAGTAGTGTGTCGAAGATGTTGAAAAAAAACAAAGGGGTTAGTATGTCGAAAATATCGAAAAATACGTAAGGGGGGGTAGTGTGTCGAAAATGTGGAAAAAAAACAAAGGGGTTAGTATGTCGAAAATATCGAAAAATACGTAAGGGGGGGTAGTGTTTCGAAAATGTGGAAAAAAAACAAAGGGGTTAGTATGTCGAAAATATCGAAAAATACGTAAGGGGGGGGTAGTGTGTCGAAAAAATGGAAAAAAAACAAAGGGGTTAGTATATCGAAAATATCGAAAAATACGTAAGGGGGGGGGTAGTGTGTCGAAAAAATGGAAAAAAAACAAACGGGTTAGTATATCGAAAATATCGAAAAATACGTAAGGGGGGGTAGTGTGTCGAAAATTTGGAAAAAAAACAAAGGGGTTAGTATGTCGAAAATATCGAAAAATACGTAAGGGGGGGTAGTGTGTCGAAAATGTTGAAAAAAAACAAAGGGGTTAGTAATATCGAAAAATACGTAAGGGGGGGTAGTGTGTCGAAAATGTGGAAAAAAAACAAAGGGGTTAGTATGTCGAAAATATCGAAAAATACGTAAGGGGGGGTAGTGTGTCGAAGATGTTGAAAAAAAACAAAGGGGTGAGTATGTCGAAAATATCGAAAAATACGTAAGGGGGGGTAGTGTGTCGAAAATGTTGAAAAAAAACAAAGGGGTTAGTATGTCGAAAATATGGAAAAATACGTAAGGGGGGGTAATGTGTCGAAAATATGGAAAAAAAACAAAGGGGTTAGTATGTCGAAAATATGGAAAAATACGTAAGGGGGGGGGGTAGTGTGTCGAAAATGTGGAAAAAAAACAAAGGGGTTAGTATGTCGAAAATATCGAAAAATACGTAAGGGGGGGTAGTGTGTCGAAAATGTGGAAAAAAAACAAAGGGGTTGGTATGTCGAAAATATGGAAAAATACGTAAGGGGGGGTAGTGTGTCGAAAATGTGGAAAAAACTCAAAGGGGTGAGTATGTCGAAAATATCGAAAAATACGTAAAGGGGGGTAGTGTGTCGAAAATGTGGAAAAAAAACAAAGGGGTTAGTATGTCGAAAATGTGGAAAAATACGTAAGGGGGGGTAGTGTGTCGAAAATGTGGAAAAAAAACAAAGGGGTTAGTATGTCGAAAATATCGAAAAATACGTAAGGGGGGGTAGTGTGTCGAAAATGTGGAAAAAAAACAAAGGGGTTAGTATGTCGAAAATGTGGAAAAATACGTAAGGGGGGGTAGTGTGTCGAAAATGTGGAAAAAAAACAAAGGGGTTAGTATGTCGAAAATATCGAAAAATATGTAAGGGGGGGTAGTGTGTCGAAAATGTGAAAAAAAACAAAGGGGTTAGTATGTCGAAAATATCGAAAAATACGTAAGGGGGGGTAGTGTGTTGAAAATGTTGAAAAAAAACAAAGGGGTGAGTATGTCGAAAATATCGAAAAATTACGTAAGGGGGGGTAGTGTGTCGAAAATGTTGAAAAAAAACAAAGGGGTTAGTATGTCGAAAATATGGAAAAATACGTAAGGGGGGGTAGTGTGTCGAAAATGTGGAAAAAAAACAAAGGGGTTAGTATGTCGAAAATATCGAAAAATACGTAAGGGGGGGGTAGTGTGTCGAAAAAATGGAAAAAAAACAAAGGGGTTAGTATATCGAAAATATCGAAAAATACGTAAGGGGGGGTAGTGTGTCGAAAATGTTGAAAAAAAACAAAGGGGTGAGTATGTCGAAAATATCGAAAAATACGTAAGGGGGGGTAGTGTGTCGAAAATGTTGAAAAAAAACAAAGGGGTTAGTATGTCGAAAATATGGAAAAATACGTAAGGGGGGGTAATATGTCGAAAATATGGAAAAAAAACAAAGGGGTTAGTATGTCGAAAATATCGAAAAATACGTAAGGGGGGGTAGTGTGTCGAAAATGTGGAAAAAAAACAAAGGGGTTAGTATGTCGAAAATATCGAAAAATACGTAAGGGGGGGTAGTGTGTCGAAAATGTTGAAAAAAAACAAAGGGGTGAGTATGTCGAAAATATCGAAAAATACGTAAGGGGGGGTAGTGTGTCGAAAATGTTGAAAAAAAACAAAGGGGTTAGTATGTCGAAAATATCGAAAAATACGTAAGGGGGGGTAGTGTGTCGAAAATATGGAAAAAAAACAAAGGGGTTAGTATGTCGAAAATATGGAAAAATACATAAGGGGGGGTAGTGTGTCGAAAATGTGGAAAAAAAACAAAGGGGTGAGTATGTCGAAAATATCGAAAAATACGTAAGGGGGGGTAGTGTGTCGAAGATGTTGAAAAAAAACAAAGGGGTTAGTATGTCGAAAATATGGAAAAATACGTAAGGGGGGGTAGTGTGTCGAAAATGTTGAAAAAAAACAAAGGGGTTAGTATGTCGAAAATATGGAAAAATACGTAAGGGGGGGTAATGTGTCGAAAATATGGAAAAAAAACAAAGGGGTTAGTATGTCGAAAATATGGAAAAATACGTAAGGGGGGGGGTAGTGTGTCGAAAAAATGGAAAAAAAACAAAGGGGTTAGTATATCGAAAATATCGAAAAATACGTAAGGGGGGGTAGTGTGTCGAAAATGTGGAAAAAAAACAAAGGGGTTAGTATGTCGAAAATATCGAAAAATACGTAAGGGGGGGTAGTGTGTCGAAAATGTCGAAAAAAAACAAAGGGGTGAGTATGTCGAAAATATCGAAAAATACGTAAGGGGGGGGTAGTGTGTCGAAAATGTGGAAAAAAAACAAAGGGGTTAGTATGTCGAAAATATCGAAAAATACGTAAGGGGGGGTAGTGTGTCGAAAATATGGAAAAAAAACAAAGGGGTTAGTATGTCGAAAATATGGAAAAATACATAAGGGGGGGTAGTGTGTCGAAAATGTGGAAAAAAAACAAAGGGGTGAGTATGTCGAAAATATCGAAAAATACGTAAGGGGGGGTAGTGTGTCGAAGATGTTGAAAAAAAACAAAGGGGTTAGTATGTCGAAAATATGGAAAAATACGTAAGGGGGGGGTAATGTGTCGAAAATATGGAAAAAAAACAAAGGGGTTAGTATGTCGAAAATATGGAAAAATACGTAAGGGGGGGTAGTGTGTCGAAAATGTGGAAAAAACTCAAAGGGGTGAGTATGTCGAAAATATCGAAAAATACGTAAGGGGGGGTAGTGTGTCGAAAATGTGGAAAAAAAACAAAGGGGTTAGTATGTCGAAAATATCGAAAAATACGTAAGGGGGGGTAGTGTGTCGAAAATGTGGAAAAAAAACAAAGGGGTTAGTATGTCGAAAATATCGAAAAATACGTAAGGGGGGGTAGTGTGTCGAAAATGTGGAAAAAAAACAAAGGGGTTAGTATGTCGAAAATATCGAAAAATACGTAAGGGGGGGGTAGTGTGTCGAAAAAATGGAAAAAAAACAAAGGGGTTAGTATATCGAAAATATCGAAAAATACGTAAGGGGGGGTAGTGTGTCGAAAATGTTGAAAAAAAACAAAGGGGTTAGTATGTCGAAAATATCGAAAAATACGTAAGGGGGGGTAGTGTGTCGAAAATGTGGAAAAAAAACAAAGGGGTTGGTATGTCGAAAATATGGAAAAATACGTAAGGGGGGGGTAGTGTGTCGAAAATGTGGAAAAAACTCAAAGGGGTGAGTATGTCGAAAATATCGAAAAATACGTAAAGGGGGGTAGTGTGTCGAAAATGTGGAAAAAAAACAAAGGGGTTAGTATGTCGAAAATATCGAAAAATACGTAAGGGGGGGTAGTGTGTCGAAAATGTGGAAAAAAAACAAAGGGGTTAGTATGTCGAAAATATCGAAAAATACGTAAGGGGGGGGTAGTGTGTCGAAAATGTGGAAAAAAAACAAAGGGGTTAGTATGTCGAAAATGTGGAAAAATACGTAAGGGGGGGTAGTGTGTCGAAAATGTGGAAAAAAAACAAAGGGGTTAGTATGTCGAAAATATCGAAAAATATGTAAGGGGGGGTAGTGTGTCGAAAATGTGAAAAAAAACAAAGGGGTTAGTATGTCGAAAATATCGAAAAATACGTAAGGGGGGGTAGTGTGTTGAAAATGTTGAAAAAAAACAAAGGGGTGAGTATGTCGAAAATATCGAAAAATTACGTAAGGGGGGGTAGTGTGTCGAAAATGTTGAAAAAAAACAAAGGGGTTAGTATGTCGAAAATATGGAAAATACGTAAGGGGGGGGGTAGTGTGTCGAAAAAATGGAAAAAAAACAAAGGGGTTAGTATGTCGAAAATATCGAAAAATACGTAAGGGGGGGGGTAGTGTGTCGAAAAAATGGAAAAAAAACAAAGGGGTTAGTATATCGAAAATATCGAAAAATACGTAAGGGGGGGTAGTGTGTCGAAAATGTTGAAAAAAAACAAAGGGGTTAGTATGTCGAAAATATGGAAAAATACGTAAGGGGGGGTAATGTGTCGAAAATATGGAAAAAAAACAAAGGGGTTAGTATGTCGAAAATATGGAAAAATACGTAAGGGGGGGGGTAGTGTGTCGAAAAAATGGAAAAAAAACAAAGGGGTTAGTATATCGAAAATATCGAAAAATACGTAAGGGGGGGTAGTGTGTCGAAAATGTGGAAAAAAAACAAAGGGGTTAGTATGTCGAAAATATCGAAAAATACGTAAGGGGGGGTAGTGTGTCGAAAATGTGGAAAAAAAACAAAGGGGTTAGTATGTCGAAAATGTGGAAAAATACGTAAGGGGGGGTAGTGTGTCGAAAATGTGGAAAAAAAACAAAGGGGTTAGTATGTCGAAAATATCGAAAAATACGTAAGGGGGGGGTAGTGTGTTGAAAATGTTGAAAAAAAACAAAGGGGTGAGTATGTCGAAAATATCGAAAAATTACGTAAGGGGGGGTAGTGTGTCGAAAATGTTGAAAAAAAACAAAGGGGTTAGTATGTCGAAAATATGGAAAAATACGTAAGGGGGGGTAATGTGTCGAAAATATGGAAAAAAAACAAAGGGGTTAGTATGTCGAAAATATGGAAAAATACGTAAGGGGGGGTAGTGTGTCGAAAAACTGGAAAAAACTCAAAGGGGTGAGTATGTCGAAAATATCGAAAAATACGTAAGGGGGGGTAGTGTGTCGAAAATGTGGAAAAAAAACAAAGGGGTTAGTATGTCGAAAATATCGAAAAATACGTAAGGGGGGGTAGTGTGTCGAAAATGTGGAAAAAAAACAAAGGGGTTAGTATGTCGAAAATATCGAAAAATACGTAAGGGGGGGGGTAGTGTGTCGAAAAAATGGAAAAAAAACAAAGGGGTTAGTATATCGAAAATATCGAAAAATACGTAAGGGGGGGGGTAGTGTGTCGAAAAAATGGAAAAAAAAACAAAGGGGTTAGTATATCGAAAATATCGAAAAATACGTAAGGGGGGGTAGTGTGTCGAAAATTTGGAAAAAAAACAAAGGGGTTAGTATGTCGAAAATATCGAAAAATACGTAAGGGGGGGTAGTG
This sequence comes from Urocampus carinirostris, assembly GCF_059441175.1. NCBI lineage: Eukaryota > Metazoa > Chordata > Actinopteri > Syngnathiformes > Syngnathidae > Urocampus > Urocampus carinirostris. The sequence continues at coordinate 23,192,931 of NC_142366.1, forward strand.
TGTCGAAAATGTTGAAAAAAAACAAAGGGGTTAGTATGTCGAAAATATATAAAAATACGTAAGGGGGGGGTAGTGTGTCGAAAAAATGGAAAAAAAACAAAGGGGTTAGTATATCGAAAATATCGAAAAATACGTAAGGGGGGGTAGTGTGTCGAAAATTTGGAAAAAAAACAAAGGGGTTAGTATGTCGAAAATATCGAAAAATACGTAAGGGAGGGTAGTGTGTCGAAAATGTGGAAAAAAAACAAAGGGGTTAGTATGTCGAAAATATGGAAAAATACGTAAGGGGGGGTAGTGTGTCGAAAATGTGGAAAAAACTCCAAGGGGTGAGTATGTCGAAAATATCGAAAAATACGTAAGGGGGGGTAGTGTGTCGAAAATGTGGAAAAAAAACAAAGGGGTTAGTATGTCGAAAATATCGAAAAATACGTAAGGGGGGGGTAGTGTGTCGAAAATGTGGAAAAAAAACAAAGGGGTTAGTATGTCGAAAATATCGAAAAATACGTAAGGGGGGGTAGTGTGTCGAAAATGTGGAAAAAAAACAAAGGGGTTAGTATGTCGAAAATATGGAAAAATACGTAAGGGGGGGTAATGTGTCGAAAATATGGAAAAAAAACAAAGGGGTTAGTATGTCGAAAATATGGAAAAATACGTAAGGGGGGGGTAGTGTGTCGAAAATGTTGAAAAAAAACAAAGGGGTTAGTATGTCGAAAATATATAAAAATATGTAAGGGGGGGGGTAGTGTGTCGAAAAAATGGAAAAAAAACAAAGGGGTTAGTATATCGAAAATATCGAAAAATACGTAAGGGGGGGTAGTGTGTCGAAAATGTGGAAAAAAAACAAAGGGGTTAGTATGTCGAAAATATCGAAAAATACGTAAGGGGGGGTAGTGTGTCGAAAATGTTGAAAAAAAACAAAGGGGTTAGTATGTCGAAAATATGGAAAAATACGTAAGGGGGGGTAATGTGTCGAAAATATGGAAAAAAAACAAAGGGGTTAGTATGTCGAAAATATGGAAAAATACGTAAGGGGGGGTAGTGTGTCGAAAATGTGGAAAAAACTCCAAGGGGTGAGTATGTCGAAAATATCGAAAAATACGTAAGGGGGGGGTAGTGTGTCGAAAATGTGGAAAAAAAACAAAGGGGTTAGTATGTCGAAAATATCGAAAAATACGTAAGGGGGGGTAGTGTGTCGAAAATATGGAAAAAAAACAAAGGGGTTAGTATGTCGAAAATATGGAAAAATACATAAGGGGGGGGTAGTGTGTCGAAAATGTGGGAAAAAAAACAAAGGGGTGAGTATGTCGAAAATATCGAAAAATACGTAAGGGGGGGTAGTGTGTCGAATATGTTGAAAAAAAACAAAGGGGTTAGTATGTCGAAAATATGGAAAAATACGTAAGGGGGGGTAGTGTGTCGAAAATGTGGAAAAAACTCAAAGGGCTGAGTATGTCGAAAATATCGAAAAATACGTAAGGGGGGGTAATGTGTCGAAAATATGGAAAAAAAACAAAGGGGTTAGTATGTCGAAAATATCGAAAAATACGTAAGGGGGGGTACTGTGTCGAAAATGTGGAAAAAAAACAAAGGGGTTAGTATGTCGAAAATATCGAAAAATACGTAAGGGGGGGTAGTGTGTCGAAAATGTGGAAAAAAAACAAAGGGGTTAGTATGTCGAAAATATCGAAAAATACGTAAGGGGGGGGGGTAGTGTGTCGAAAAAATGGAAAAAAAACAAAGGGGTTAGTATATCGAAAATATCGAAAAATACGTAAGGGGGGGTAGTGTGTCGAAAATTTGGAAAAAAAACAAAGGGGTTAGTATGTCGAAAATATCAAAAATACGTAAGGGGGGGTAGTGTGTCGAAAATGTTGAAAAAAAAACAAAGGGGTTAGTATGTCGAAAATATCGAAAAATACGTAAGGGGGGGTAGTGTGTCGAAAATGTTGAAAAAAAACAAAGGGGTGAGTATGTCGAAAATATCGAAAAATACGTAAGGGGGGGTAGTGTGTCGAAAATGTTGAAAAAAAACAAAGGGGTTAGTATGTCGAAAATATGGAAAAATACGTAAGGGGGGGTAATGTGTCGAAAATATGGAAAAAAAACAAAGGGGTTAGTATGGCGAAAATATGGAAAAATACGTAAGGGGGGGTAGTGTGTCGAAAATGTGGAAAAAAAACAAAGGGGTTAGTATGTCGAAAATATCGAAAAATACGTAAGGGGGGGTAGTGTGTCGAAAATGTGGAAAAAAAACAAAGGGGTTAGTAATATCGAAAAATACGTAAGGGGGCGTAGTGTGTCGAAAATGTGGAAAAAAAACAAAGGGGTTAGTAATATCGAAAAATACGTAAGGGGGGGTAGTGTGTCGAAAATGTGGAAAAAAAACAAAGGGGTTAGTAATATCGAAAAATACGTAAGGGGGGGTAGTGTGTCGAAAATGTGGAAAAAAAACAAAGGGGTTAGTATGTCGAAAATATCGAAAAATACGTAAGGGGGGGTAGTGTGTCGAAAATGTTGAAAAAAAACAAAGGGGTTAGTAATATCGAAAAATACGTAAGGGGGGGTAGTGTGTCGAAAATGTGGAAAAAAAACAAAGGGGTTAGTATGTCGAAAATATCGAAAAATACGTAAGGGGGGGGTAGTGTGTCGAAAATGTCGAAAAAAAACAAAGGGGTTAGTATGTCGAAAATATCGAAAAATACGTAAGGGGGGGTAGTGTGTCGAAAATGTGGAAAAAAAACAAAGGGGTTATTATGTCGAAAATATCGAAAAATTACGTAAGGGGGGGTAGTGTGTCGAAAATATCGAAAAAAAACAAAGGGTTTAGTATGTCGAAAATATCGAAAAATACATAAGGGGGGGTAGTGTGTCGAAAATGTGGAAAAAAAACAAAGGGGTTAGTATGTCGAAAATATCGAAAAATACGTAAAGGGGGGTAGTGTGTCGAAAATGTGGAAAAAAAACAAAGGGGTTATTATGTCGAAAATATCGAAAAATTACGTAAGGGGGGGTAGTGTGTCGAAAATTTGGAAAAAAAACAAAGGGGTTAGTATGTCGAAAATATCGAAAAATACGTAAGGGGGGGTAGTGTGTCGAAAATGTTGAAAAAAAACAAAGGGGTTAGTATGTCGAAAATATCGAAAAATACGTAAGGGGGGGTAGTGTGTCGAAAATGTTGAAAAAAAACAAAGGGGTGAGTATGTCGAAAATATCGAAAAATACGTAAGGGGGGGTAATGTGTCGAAAATATGGAAAAAAAACAAAGGGGTTAGTATGTCGAAAATATGGAAAAATACGTAAGGGGGGGTAATGTGTCGAAAATATGGAAAAAAAACAAAGGGGTTAGTATGTCGAAAATATGGAAAAATACGTAAGGGGGGGTAGTGTGTCGAAAATGTGGAAAAAAAACAAAGGGGTTAGTATGTCGAAAATATCGAAAAATACGTAAGGGGGGGTAGTGTGTCGAAAATATGGAAAAAAAACAAAGGGGTTAGTATGTCGAAAATATGGAAAAATACATAAGGGGGGGTAGTGTGTCGAAAATGTGGAAAAAAAACAAAGGGGTGAGTATGTCGAAAATATCGAAAAATACGTAAGGGGGGGTAGTGTGTCGAAAATGTTGAAAAAAAACAAAGGGGTTAGTATGTCGAAAATATATAAAAATACGTAAGGGGGGGGGTAGTGTGTCGAAAAAATGGAAAAAAAACAAAGGGGTTAGTATATCGAAAATATCGAAAAATACGTAAGGGGGGGTAGTGTGTCGAAAATTTGGAAAAAAAACAAAGGGGTTAGTATGTCGAAAATATCGAAAAATACGTAAGGGGGGGTAGTGTGTCGAAAATGTTGAAAAAAAACAAAGGGGTCAGTATGTCGAAAATATCGAAAAATACGTAAGGGGGGGTAGTGTGTCGAAAATGTTGAAAAAAAACAAATGGGTTAGTATGTCGAAAATATGGAAAAATACGTAAGGGGGGGTAATGTGTCGAAAATATGGAAAAAAAACAAAGGGGTTAGTATGTCGAAAATATGGAAAAATACGTAAGGGGGGGTAGTGTGTCGAAAATGTGGAAAAAACTCAAAGGGGTGAGTATGTCGAAAATATCGAAAAATACGTAAGGGGGGGTAGTGTGTCGAAAATGTGGAAAAAAAACAAAGGGGTTAGTATGTCGAAAATATCGAAAAATACGTAAGGGGGGGTAGTGTGTCGAAAATGTGGGAAAAAAACAAAGGGGTTAGTATGTCGAAAATATCGAAAAATACGTAAGGGGGGGTAGTGTGTCGAAAATGTGGAAAAAAAACAAAGGGGTTAGTATGTCGAAAATATCGAAAAATACGTAAGGGGGGGGGTAGTGTGTCGAAAAAATGGAAAAAAAACAAAGGGGTTAGTATATCGAAAATATCGAAAAATACGTAAGGGGGGGGTAGTGTGTCGAAAATTTGGAAAAAAAACAAAGGGGTTAGTATGTCGAAAATATCGAAAAATACGTAAGGGGGGGTAGTGTGTCGAAAATGTTGAAAAAAAACAAAGGGGTTAGTATGTCGAAAATATCGAAAAATACGTAAGGGGGGGTAGTGTGTCGAAAATGTTGAAAAAAAACAAAGGGGTGAGTATGTCGAAAATATCGAAAAATACGTAAGGGGGGGTAGTGTGTCGAAAATGTTGAAAAAAAACAAAGGGGTTAGTATGTCGAAAATATGGAAAAATACGTAAGGGGGGGTAATGTGTCGAAAATATGGAAAAAAAACAAAGGGGTTAGTATGTCGAAAATATCGAAAAATACGTAAGGGGGGGTAGTGTGTCGAAAATGTGGAAAAAAAACAAAGGGGTTAGTATGTCGAAAATATCGAAAAATACGTAAGGGGGGGGGGTAGTGTGTCGAAAAAATGGAAAAAAAACAAAGGGGTTAGTATATCGAAAATATCGAAAAATACGTAAGGGGGGGTAGTGTGTCGAAAATTTGGAAAAAAAACAAAGGGGTTAGTATGTCGAAAATATCGAAAAATACGTAAGGGGGGGTAGTGTGTCGAAAATGTTGAAAAAAAACAAAGGGGTTAGTATGTCGAAAATATGGAAAAATACATAAGGGGGGTAGTGTGTCGAAAATGTTGAAAAAAAACAAAGGGGTGAGTATGTCGAAAATATCGAAAAATACGTAAGGGGGGGTAGTGTGTCGAAGATGTTGAAAAAAAAAACAAAGGGGTTAGTATGTCGAAAATATGGAAAAATACGTAAGGGGGGGGTAATGTGTCGAAAATATGGAAAAAAAAACAAAGGGGTTAGTATGTCGAAAATATGGAAAAATACGTAAGGGGGGGTAGTGTGTCGAAAATGTGGAAAAAACTCAAAGGGGTGAGTATGTCGAAAATATCGAAAAATACGTAAGGGGGGGTAGTGTGTCGAAAATGTGGAAAAAAAACAAAGGGGTTAGTATGTCGAAAATATCGAAAAATACGTAAGGGGGGGTAGTGTGTCGAAAATGTGGAAAAAAAACAAAGGGGTTAGTATGTCGAAAATATCGAAAAATACGTAAGGGGGGGTAGTGTGTCGAAAATGTGGAAAAAAAACAAAGGGGTTAGTATGTCGAAAATATCGAAAAATACGTAAGGGGGGGGGTAGTGTGTCGAAAAAATGGAAAAAAAACAAAGGGGTTAGTATATCGAAAATATCGAAAAATACGTAAGGGGGGGTAGTGTGTCGAAAATTTGGAAAAAAAACAAAGGGGTTAGTATGTCGAAAATATCGAAAAATACGTAAGGGGGGGTAGTGTGTCGAAAATGTTGAAAAAAAACAAAGGGGTTAGTATGTCGAAAATATCGAAAAATACGTAAGGGGGGGTAGTGTGTCGAAAATGTTGAAAAAAAACAAAGGGGTGAGTATGTCGAAAATATCGAAAAATACGTAAGGGGAGGTAGTGTGTCGAAAATGTTGAAAAAAAAACAAAGGGGTTAGTATGTCGAAAATATGGAAAAATACGTAAGGGGGGGTAGTGTGTCGAAAATGTGGAAAAAAAACAAAGGGGTTAGTATGTCGAAAATATCGAAAAATTACGTAAGGGGGGGTAGTGTGTCGAAAATATCGAAAAAAAACAAAGGGTTTAGTATGTCGAAAATATCGAAAAATACATAAGGGGGGGTAGTGTGTCGAAAATGTGGAAAAAAAACAAAGGGGTAGTATGTCGAAAATATCGAAAAATACGTAAAGGGGGGTAGTGTGTCGAAAATGGTGGAAAAAAAACAAAGGGGTTATTATGTCGAAAATATCGAAAAATTACGTAAGGGGGGGTAGTGTGTCGAAAATTTGGAAAAAAAACAAAGGGGTTAGTATGTCGAAAATATCGAAAAATACGTAAGGGGGGGTAGTGTGTCGAAAATGTTGAAAAAAAACAAAGGGGTTAGTATGTCGAAAATATCGAAAAATACGTAAGGGGGGGGTAGTGTGTCGAAAATGTTGAAAAAAAACAAAGGGGTGAGTATGTCGAAAATATCGAAAAATACGTAAGGGGGGGTAATGTGTCGAAAATATGGAAAAAAAACAAAGGGGTTAGTATGTCGAAAATATGGAAAAATACGTAAGGGGGGGTAATGTGTCGAAAATATGGAAAAAAAACAAAGGGGTTAGTATGTCGAAAATATGGAAAAATACGTAAGGGGGGGTAGTGTGTCGAAAATGTGGAAAAAAAACAAAGGGGTTAGTATGTCGAAAATATCGAAAAATACGTAAGGGGGGGTAGTGTGTCGAAAATATGGAAAAAAAACAAAGGGGTTAGTATGTCGAAAATATGGAAAAATACATAAGGGGGGGTAGTGTGTCGAAAATGTGGAAAAAAAACAAAGGGGTGAGTATGTCGAAAATATCGAAAAATACGTAAGGGGGGGGTAGTGTGTCGAAAATGTTGAAAAAAAACAAAGGGGTTAGTATGTCGAAAATATATAAAAATACGTAAGGGGGGGGTAGTGTGTCGAAAAAATGGAAAAAAAACAAAGGGGTTAGTATATCGAAAATATCGAAAAATACGTAAGGGGGGGTAGTGTGTCGAAAATTTGGAAAAAAAACAAAGGGGTTAGTATGTCGAAAATATCGAAAAATACGTAAGGGGGGGGTAGTGTGTCGAAAATGTTGAAAAAAAACAAAGGGGTCAGTATGTCGAAAATATCGAAAAATACGTAAGGGGGGGGTAGTGTGTCGAAAATGTTGAAAAAAAACAAATGGGTTAGTATGTCGAAAATATGGAAAAATACGTAAGGGGGGGTAATGTGTCGAAAATATGGAAAAAAAACAAAGGGGTTAGTATGTCGAAAATATGGAAAAATACGTAAGGGGGGGTAGTGTGTCGAAAATGTGGAAAAAACTCAAAGGGGTGAGTATGTCGAAAATATCGAAAAATACGTAAGGGGGGGTAGTGTGTCGAAAATGTGGAAAAAAAACAAAGGGGTTAGTATGTCGAAAATATCGAAAAATACGTAAGGGGGGGTAGTGTGTCGAAAATGTGGGAAAAAAACAAAGGGGTTAGTATGTCGAAAATATCGAAAAATACGTAAGGGGGGGTAGTGTGTCGAAAATGTGGAAAAAAAACAAAGGGGTTAGTATGTCGAAAATATCGAAAAATACGTAAGGGGGGGGGTAGTGTGTCGAAAAAATGGAAAAAAAACAAAGGGGTTAGTATATCGAAAATATCGAAAAATACGTAAGGGGGGGTAGTGTGTCGAAAATTTGGAAAAAAAACAAAGGGGTTAGTATGTCGAAAATATCGAAAAATACGTAAGGGGGGGTAGTGTGTCGAAAATGTTGAAAAAAAACAAAGGGGTTAGTATGTCGAAAATATCGAAAAATACGTAAGGGGGGGTAGTGTGTCGAAAATGTTGAAAAAAAACAAAGGGGTGAGTATGTCGAAAATATCGAAAAATACGTAAGGGGGGGTAGTGTGTCGAAAATGTTGAAAAAAAACAAAGGGGTTAGTATGTCGAAAATATGGAAAAATACGTAAGGGGGGGTAATGTGTCGAAAATATGGAAAAAAAACAAAGGGGTTAGTATGTCGAAAATATCGAAAAATACGTAAGGGGGGGTAGTGTGTCGAAAATGTGGAAAAAAAACAAAGGGGTTAGTATGTCGAAAATATCGAAAAATACGTAAGGGGGGGGGGTAGTGTGTCGAAAAAATGGAAAAAAAACAAAGGGGTTAGTATATCGAAAATATCGAAAAATACGTAAGGGGGGGTAGTGTGTCGAAAATTTGGAAAAAAAACAAAGGGGTTAGTATGTCGAAAATATCGAAAAATACGTAAGGGGGGGTAGTGTGTCGAAAATGTTGAAAAAAAACAAAGGGGTTAGTATGTCGAAAATATGGAAAAATACATAAGGGGGGTAGTGTGTCGAAAATGTTGAAAAAAAACAAAGGGGTGAGTATGTCGAAAATATCGAAAAATACGTAAGGGGGGGTAGTGTGTCGAAGATGTTGAAAAAAAAAACAAAGGGGTTAGTATGTCGAAAATATGGAAAAATACGTAAGGGGGGGTAATGTGTCGAAAATATGGAAAAAAAAACAAAGGGGTTAGTATGTCGAAAATATGGAAAAATACGTAAGGGGGGGGTAGTGTGTCGAAAATGTGGAAAAAACTCAAAGGGGTGAGTATGTCGAAAATATCGAAAAATACGTAAGGGGGGGTAGTGTGTCGAAAATGTGGAAAAAAAACAAAGGGGTTAGTATGTCGAAAATATCGAAAAATACGTAAGGGGGGGTAGTGTGTCGAAAATGTGGAAAAAAAACAAAGGGGTTAGTATGTCGAAAATATCGAAAAATACGTAAGGGGGGGGTAGTGTGTCGAAAATGTGGAAAAAAAACAAAGGGGTTAGTATGTCGAAAATATCGAAAAATACGTAAGGGGGGGGGTAGTGTGTCGAAAAAATGGAAAAAAAACAAAGGGGTTAGTATATCGAAAATATCGAAAAATACGTAAGGGGGGGTAGTGTGTCGAAAATTTGGAAAAAAAACAAAGGGGTTAGTATGTCGAAAATATCGAAAAATACGTAAGGGGGGGTAGTGTGTCGAAAATGTTGAAAAAAAACAAAGGGGTTAGTATGTCGAAAATATCGAAAAATACGTAAGGGGGGGTAGTGTGTCGAAAATGTTGAAAAAAAACAAAGGGGTGAGTATGTCGAAAATATCGAAAAATACGTAAGGGGAGGTAGTGTGTCGAAAATGTTGAAAAAAAACAAAGGGGTTAGTATGTCGAAAATATGGAAAAATACGTAAGGGGGGGTAGTGTGTCGAAAATGTGGAAAAAAAACAAAGGGGTTAGTATGTCGAAAATATCGAAAAATACGTAAGGGGGGGTAGTGTGTCGAAAATATGGAAAAAAAACAAAGGGGTTAGTATGTCGAAAATATGGAAAAATACATAAGGGGGGGTAGTGTGTCGAAAATGTGGAAAAAAAACAAAGGGGTGAGTATGTCGAAAATATCGAAAAATACGTAAGGGGGGGTAGTGTGTCGAAAATGTTGAAAAAAAACAAAGGGGTTAGTATGTCGAAAATATATAAAAATACGTAAGGGGGGGGGTAGTGTGTCGAAAAAATGGAAAAAAAACAAAGGGGTTAGTATATCGAAAATATCGAAAAATACGTAAGGGGGGGTAGTGTGTCGAAAATTTGGAAAAAAAACAAAGGGGTTAGTATGTCGAAAATATCGAAAAATACGTAAGGGGGGGTAGTGTGTCGAAAATGTTGAAAAAAAACAAAGGGGTTAGTATGTCGAAAATATCGAAAAATACGTAAGGGGGGGTAGTGTGTCGAAAATGTTGAAAAAAAACAAAGGGGTTAGTATGTCGAAAATATGGAAAAATACGTAAGGGGGGGTAATGTGTCGAAAATATGGAAAAAAAACAAAGGGGTTAGTATGTCGAAAATATGGAAAAATACGTAAGGGGGGGTAGTGTGTCGAAAATGTGGAAAAAACTCAAAGGGGTGAGTATGTCGAAAATATCGAAAAATACGTAAGGGGGGGTAGTGTGTCGAAAATGTGGAAAAAAAACAAAGGGGTTAGTATGTCGAAAATATCGAAAAATACGTAAGGGGGGGGGTAGTGTGTCGAAAAAATGGAAAAAAAACAAAGGGGTTAGTATATCGAAAATATCGAAAAATACGTAAGGGGGGGTAGTGTGTCGAAAATTTGGAAAAAAAACAAAGGGGTTAGTATGTCGAAAATATCGAAAATACGTAAGGGGGGGTAGTGTGTCGAAAATGTTGAAAAAAAACAAAGGGGTTAGTATGTCGAAAATATCGAAAAATACGTAAGGGGGGGTAGTGTGTCGAAAATGTTGAAAAAAAACAAAGGGGTTAGTATGTCGAAAATATGGAAAAATACGTAAGGGGGGGTAATGTGTCGAAAATATGGAAAAAAAACAAAGGGGTTAGTATGTCGAAAATATGGAAAAATACGTAAGGGGGGGTAGTGTGTCGAAAATGTGGAAAAAAAACAAAGGGGTTAGTATGTCGAAAATATCGAAAAATACGTAAGGGGGGGTAGTGTGTCGAAAATATGGAAAAAAAACAAAGGGGTTAGTATGTCGAAAATATGGAAAAATACATAAGGGGGGGTAGTGTGTCGAAAATGTGGAAAAAAAACAAAGGGGTGAGTATGTCGAAAATATCGAAAAATACGTAAGGGGGGGTAGTGTGTCGAAGATGTTGAAAAAAAACAAAGGGGTTAGTATGTCGAAAATATGGAAAAATACGTAAGGGGGGGTAATGTGTCGAAAATATGGAAAAAAAACAAAGGGGTTAGTATGTCGAAAATATGGAAAAATACGTAAGGGGGGGGTAGTGTGTCGAAAATGTGGAAAAAACTCAAAGGGGTGAGTATGTCGAAAATATCGAAAAATACGTAAGGGGGGGTAGTGTGTCGAAAATGTGGAAAAAAAACAAAGGGGTTAGTATGTCGAAAATATCGAAAAATACGTAAGGGGGGGTAGTGTGTCGAAATTGTGGAAAAAAAACAAAGGGGTTAGTATGTCGAAAATATCGAAAAATACGTAAGGGGGGGTAGTGTGTCGAAAATGTGGAAAAAAAACAAAGGGGTTAGTATGTCGAAAATATCGAAAAATACGTAAGGGGGGGGGGTAGTGTGTCGAAAAAATGGAAAAAAAACAAAGGGGTTAGTATATCGAAAATATCGAAAAATACGTAAGGGGGGGTAGTGTGTCGAAAATGTTGAAAAAAAACAAAGGGGTGAGTATGTCGAAAATATCGAAAAATACGTAAGGGGGGGTAGTGTGTCGAAATTGTTGAAAAAAAACAAAGGGGTTAGGAGGTTCGGGTTCGCGCCCCGGCCGAGTCATTCCTAAGACTTAAAAAGTGGTCGGCGGCGCCCTCTGTTGGCTGCGGCTGCATCGGCTCGCTACAACGGGTCAGGTGCAATCGACATTTCGTTCTGTGTACATTGTTACACAGAATGACAATACAAGGAAATTATTATTATTATTATTATTATTATTATGTCGAAAATATGGAAAAATACGTAAGGGGGGGTAATGTGTCGAAAATATGGAAAAAAAACAAAGGGGTTAGTATGTCGAAAATATGGAAAAATACGTAAGGGGGGGTAGTGTGTCGAAAATGTGGAAAAAAAACAAAGGGGTTAGTATGTCGAAAATATCGAAAAATACGTAAGGGGGGGTAGTGTGTCGAAAATATGGAAAAAAAACAAAGGGGTTAGTATGTCGAAAATATGGAAAAATACATAAGGGGGGGGTAGTGTGTCGAAAATGTGGAAAAAAAACAAAGGGGTGAGTATGTCGAAAATATCGAAAAATACGTAAGGGGGGGTAGTGTGTCGAAAATGTTGAAAAAAAACAAAGGGGTTAGTATGTCGAAAATATATAAAAATACGTAAGGGGGGGGTAGTGTGTCGAAAAAATGGAAAAAAAACAAAGGGGTTAGTATATCGAAAATATCGAAAAATACGTAAGGGGGGGTAGTGTGTCGAAAATTTGGAAAAAAAACAAAGGTGTTAGTATGTCGAAAATATCGAAAAATACGTAAGGGGGGGTAGTGTGTCGAAAATGTTGAAAAAAAACAAAGGGGTTAGTATGTCGAAAATATCGAAAAATACGTAAGGGGGGGTAGTGTGTCGAAAATGTTGAAAAAAAACAAAGGGGTGAGTATGTCGAAAATATCGAAAAATACGTAAGGGGGGGTAGTGTGTCGAAAATGTTGAAAAAAAACAAAGGGGTTAGTATGTCGAAAATATCGAAAAATACGTAAGGGGGGGGTAGTGTGTCGAAAATGTTGAAAAAAAACAAAGGGGTGAGTATGTCGAAAATATCGAAAAATACGTAAGGGGGGGTAGTGTGTCGAAAATGTTGAAAAAAAACAAAGGGGTTAGTATGTCGAAAATATGGAAAAATACGTAAGGGGGGGTAATGTGTCGAAAATATGGAAAAAAAACAAAGGGGTTAGTATGTCGAAAATATGGAAAAATACGTAAGGGGGGGTAGTGTGTCGAAAATGTGGAAAAAAAACAAAGGGGTTAGTATGTCGAAAATATCGAAAAATACGTAAGGGGGGGTAGTGTGTCGAAAATATGGAAAAAAAACAAAGGGGTTAGTATGTCGAAAATATGGAAAAATACATAAGGGGGGGTAGTGTGTCGAAAATGTGGAAAAAAAACAAAGGGGTGAGTATGTCGAAAATATCGAAAAATACGTAAGGGGGGGTAGTGTGTCGAAAATGTTGAAAAAAAACAAAGGGGTTAGTATGTCGAAAATATCGAAAAATACGTAAGGGGGGGTAGTGTGTCGAAAATGTTGAAAAAAAACAAAGGGGTGAGTATGTCGAAAATATCGAAAAATACGTAAGGGGGGGGTAGTGTGTCGAAAATGTTGAAAAAAAACAAAGGGGTTAGTATGTCGAAAATATGGAAAAATACGTAAGGGGGGGTAATGTGTCGAAAATATGGAAAAAAAACAAAGGGGTTAGTATGTCGAAAATATGGAAAAATACGTAAGGGGGGGTAGTGTGTCGAAAATGTGGAAAAAAAACAAAGGGGTTAGTATGTCGAAAATATCGAAAAATACGTAAGGGGGGGTAGTGTGTTGAAAATGTTGAAAAAAAACAAAGGGGTGAGTATGTCGAAAATATCGAAAAATACGTAAGGGGGGGTAGTGTGTCGAAAATGTTGAAAAAAAACAAAGGGGTTAGTATGTCGAAAATATGGAAAAATACGTAAGGGGGGGTAATGTGTCGAAAATATGGAAAAAAAACAAAGGGGTTAGTATGTCGAAAATATGGAAAAATACATAAGGGGGGTAGTGTGTCGAAAATGTGGAAAAAAAACAAAGGGGTTATTATGTCAAAAATATCGAAAAATTACGTAAGGGGGGGTAGTGTGTCGAAAAATGTGGAAAAAAACAAAGGGGTTAGTATGTCGAAAATATCGAAAAATACGTAAGGGGGGGTAGTGTGTCGAAAATGTGGAAAAAAAACAAAGGGGTTAGTATGTCGAAAATATCGAAAAATACGTAAGGGGGGGTAGTGTGTTGAAAATGTTGAAAAAAAACAAAGGGGTGAGTATGTCGAAAATATCGAAAAATACGTAAGGGGGGGTAGTGTGTCGAAAATGTTGAAAAAAAACAAAGGGGTTAGTATGTCGAAAATATGGAAAAATACGTAAGGGGGGGTAATGTGTCGAAAATATGGAAAAAAAACAAAGGGGTTAGTATGTCGAAAATATGGAAAAATACGTAAGGGGGGGTAGTGTGTCGAAAATGTGGAAAAAACTCAAAGGGGTGAGTATGTCGAAAATATCGAAAAATACGTAAGGGGGGGTAGTGTGTCGAAAATGTGGAAAAAAAACAAAGGGGTTAGTATGTCGAAAATATCGAAAAATACGTAAGGGGGGGTAGTGTGTCGAAAATGTGGAAAAAAAACAAAGGGGTTAGTCTGTCGAAAATATCGAAAAATACGTAAGGGGGGGGTAGTGTGTCGAAAAAATGGAAAAAAAACAAAGGGGTTAGTATATCGAAAATATCGAAAAATACGTAAGGGGGGGTAGTGTGTCGAAAATGTTGAAAAAAAACAAAGGGGTTAGTATGTCGAAAATATCGAAAAATACGTAAGGGGGGGTAGTGTGTCGAAAATTTGGAAAAAAAACAAAGGGGTTAGTATGTCGAAAATATCGAAAAATACGTAAGGGGGGGTAGTGTGTCGAAAATGTTGAAAAAAAACAAAGGGGTTAGTATGTCGAAAATATCGAAAAATACGTAAGGGGGGGTAGTGTGTCGAAAATGTTGAAAAAAAACAAAGGGGTGAGTATGTCGAAAATATCGAAAAATACGTAAGGGGGGGTAGTGTGTCGAAAATGTTGAAAAAAAACAAAGGGGTTAGTATGTCGAAAATATGGAAAAATACTCAAGGGGGGGTAATGTGTCGAAAATATGGAAAAAAAACAAAGGGGTTAGTATGTCGAAAATATGGAAAAATACGTAAGGGGGGGGTAGTGTGTCGAAAATGTGGAAAAAAAACAAAGGGGTTAGTATGTCGAAAATATGGAAAAATACGTAAGGGGGGGTAGTGTGTCGAAAATGTTGAAAAAAAACAAAGGGGTTAGTATGTCGAAAATATCGAAAAATATGTAAGGGGGGGTAGTGTGTCGAAAATGTGGAAAAAACTCAAAGGGGTGAGTATGTCGAAAATATCGAAAAATACGTAAGGGGGGGTATGTGTCGAAAATGTGGAAAAAAAAACAAAGGGGTTAGTATGTCGAAAATATCGAAAAATACGTAAGGGGGGGTAGTGTGTCGAAAATGTGGAAAAAAAACAAAGGGGTTAGTATGTCGAAAATATCGAAAAATACGTAAGGGGGGGTAGTGTGTCAAAAAAATGGAAAAAAAACAAAGGGGTTAGTATGTCGAAAATATGGAAAAATACGTAAGGGGGGGGTAGTGTGTCGAAAATGTTGAAAAAAAACAAAGGGGTTAGTATGTCGAAAATATCGAAAAATATGTAAGGGGGGGTAGTGTGTCGAAAATGTGGAAAAAACTCAAAGGGGTTAGTATGTCGAAAATATCGAAAAATATGTAAGGGGGGGTAGTGTGTCGAAAATGTGGAAAAAACTCAAAGGGGTGAGTATGTCGAAAATATCGAAAAATACGTAAGGGGGGGTAGTGTGTCGAAAATGTTGAAAAAAAACAAAGGTGTTAGTATGTCGAAAATATATAAAAATACGTAAGGGGGGGTAGTGTGTCAAAAATGTGGAAAAAAAACAAAGGTGTTAGTATGTCGAAAATATCGAAAAATACGTAAGGGGGGGGGTAGTGTGTCGAAAATGTGGGAAAAAAAAAAAGGGGGTTAGTATGTCGAAAATATCGAAAAATACGTAAGGGGGGGTAGTGTGTCGAAAATGTGGAAAAAAACAAAGGGGTTAGTATGTCGAAAATATCGAAAAATACGTAAGGGGGGGTAGTGTGTCGAAAATGTGGAAAAAAAACAAAGGTGTTAGTATGTCGAAAATATCGAAAAATACGTAAGGTGGGGGTAGTGTGTCGAAAATGTGGAAAAAAAAAAAGGGTTAGTATGTCGAAAATATCGAAAAATACGTAAGGGGGGGTAGTGTGTCGAAAAATGTGGAAAAAAACAAAGGGGTTAGTATGTCGAAAATATCGAAAAATACGTAAGGGGGGGGTAGTGTGTCGAAAATGTGGAAAAAAAACAAAGGGGTTAGTATGTCGAAAATGTGGAAAAATACGTAAGGGGGGGTAGTGTGTCGAAAATGTGGAAAAAAAACAAAGGGGTTAGTGTGTCGAAAATATCGAAAAATACGTAAGGGGGGGTAGTGTGTCGAAAATGTTGAAAAAAAACAAAGGGGTTAGTATGTCGAAAATATGGAAAAATACGTAAGGGGGGGTAATGTGTCGAAAATATGGAAAAAAAACAAAGGGGTTAGTATGTCGAAAATATGGAAAAATACGTAAGGGGGGTAGTGTGTCGAAAATGTGGAAAAAAAACAAAGGGGTTAGTATGTCGAAAATATCGAAAAATACGTAAGGGGGGGGTAGTGTGTCGAAAATGTGGAAAAAAAACAAAGGGGTTAGTATGTCGAAAATATCGAAAAATACGTAAGGGGGGGTAGTGTGTCGAAAATGTGGAAAAAAAACAAAGGGGTTAGTATGTCGAAAATATCGAAAAATACGTAAGGGGGGGGGTAGTGTGTCGAAAAAATGGAAAAAAAACAAAGGGGTTAGTATATCGAAAATATCGAAAAATACGTAAGGGGGGGGTAGTGTGTCGAAAAAATGGAAAAAAAACAAAGGGGTTAGTATATCGAAAATATCGAAAAATACGTAAGGGGGGGTAGTGTGTCGAAAATTTGGAAAAAAAACAAAGGGGTTAGTATGTCGAAAATATCGAAAAATATGTAAGGGGGGGTAGTGTGTCGAAAATGTTGAAAAAAAACAAAGGGGTGAGTATGTCGAAAATATCGAAAAATTACGTAAGGGGGGGTAGTGTGTCGAAAATGTTGAAAAAAAACAAAGGGGTTAGTATGTCGAAAATATGGAAAAATACGTAAGGGGGGGTAGTGTGTCGAAAATGTTGAAAAAAAACAAAGGGGTTAGTATGTCGAAAATATCGAAAAATACGTAAGGGGGGGTAGTGTGTCGAAAATGTGGAAAAAAAACAAAGGGGTTAGTATGTCGAAAATATCGAAAAATACGTAAGGGGGGGTAGTGTGTCGAAAATGTGGAAAAAAAACAAAGGGGTTAGTATGTCGAAAATATCGAAAAATACGTAAGGGGGGGGGTAGTGTGTCGAAAAAATGGAAAAAAAACAAAGGGGTTAGTATGTCGAAAATATGGAAAAATACGTAAGGGGGGGTAATGTGTCGAAAATATGGAAAAAAAACAAAGGGGTTAGTATGTCGAAAATATGGAAAAATACGTAAGGGGGGGTAGTGTGTCGAAAATGTGGAAAAAAAACAAAGGGGTTAGTATGTCGAAAATATCGAAAAATACGTAAGGGGGGGTAGTGTGTCGAAAATATGGAAAAAAAACAAAGGGGTTAGTATGTCGAAAATATGGAAAAATACATAAGGGGGGGTAGTGTGTCGAAAATGTGGAAAAAAAACAAAGGGGTGAGTATGTCGAAAATATCGAAAAATACGTAAGGGGGGGTAGTGTGTCAAAAATATGGAAAAAAAACAAAGGGGTTAGTATGTCGAAAATATGGAAAAATACGTAAGGGGGGGTAGTGTGTCGAAAATGTGGAAAAAACTCAAAGGGGTTAGTATGTCGAAAATATCGAAAAATACGTAAGGGGGGGTAGTGTGTCGAAAATGTGAAAAAAAAACAAAGGGGTTAGTATGTCGAAAATATCGAAAAATACGTAAGGGGGGGTAGTGTGTCGAAAATGTGGAAAAAAAACAAAGGGGTTAGTATGTCGAAAATATCGAAAAATACGTAAGGGGGGGTAGTGTGTCGAAAATGTGGAAAAAAAACAAAGGGGTTAGTATGTCGAAAATATCGAAAAATACGTAAGGGGGGGGTAGTGTGTCGAAAAAATGGAAAAAAAACAAAGGGGTTAGTATATCGAAAATATCGAAAAATACGTAAGGGGGGGTAGTGTGTCGAAAATGTTGACAAAAAACAAAGGGGTTAGTATGTCGAAAATATCGAAAAATACGTAAGGGGGGGGTAGTGTGTCGAAAATGTGGAAAAAAAACAAAGGGGTTAGTATGTCGAAAATATCGAAAAATACGTAAGGGGTGGGGTAGTGTGTCGAAAAAATGGAAAAAAAACAAAGGGGTTAGTATGTCGAAAATATGGAAAAATACGTAAGGGGGGGTAGTGTGTCGAAAATGTTGAAAAAAAACAAAGGGGTGAGTATGTCGAAAATATCAAAAAATACGTAAGGGGGGGTAGTGTGTCGAAAATGTGGAAAAAAAACAAAGGGGTTAGTATGTCGAAAATATGGAAAAATACGTAAGGGGGGGTAGTGTGTCGAAAATGTGGAAAAAAAACAAAGGGGTTAGTATGTCGAAAATATGGAAAAATACGTAAGGGGGGGTAATGTGTCGAAAATATGGAAAAAAAACAAAGGGGTTAGTATGTCGAAAATATGGAAAAATACGTAAGGGGGGGTAATGTGTCGAAAATATGAAAAAAAAACAAAGGGGTTAGTATGTCGAAAATATGGAAAAATACGTAAGGGGGGGGTAGTGTGTCGAAAATGTGGAAAAAACTCAAAGGGGTGAGTATGTCGAAAATATCGAAAAATACGTAAGGGGGGGGTAGTGTGTCGAAAATGTGGAAAAAAAACAAAGGGGTTAGTATGTCGAAAATATCGAAAAATACGTAAGGGGGGGTAGTGTGTCGAAAATGTGGAAAAAAAACAAAGGGGTTAGTATGTCGAAAATATCGAAAAATACGTAAGGGGGGGTAGTGTGTCGAAAATGTGGAAAAAAAACAAAGGGGTTAGTATGTCGAAAATATCGAAAAATACGTAAGGGGGGGGTAGTGTGTCGAAAAAATGGAAAAAAAACAAAGGGGTTAGTATATCGAAAATATCGAAAAATACGTAAGGGGGGGTAGTGTGTCGAAAATTTGGAAAAAAAACAAAGGGGTTAGTATGTCGAAAATATCGAAAAATACGTAAGGGGGGGTAGTGTGTCGAAAATGTTGAAAAAAAACAAAGGGGTTAGTATGTCGAAAATATCGAAAAATACGTAAGGGGGGGTAGTGTGTCGAAAATGTTGAAAAAAAACAAAGGGGTGAGTATGTCGAAAATATCGAAAAATACGTAAGGGGGGGTAGTGTGTCGAAAATGTTGAAAAAAAACAAAGGGGTTAGTATGTCGAAAATATGGAAAAATACGTAAGGGGGGGTAATGTGTCGAAAATATGGAAAAAAAACAAAGGGGTTAGTATGTCGAAAATATGGAAAAATACGTAAGGGGGGGTAGTGTGTCGAAAATGTGGAAAAAAAACAAAGGGGTTAGTATGTCGAAAATATCGAAAAATACGTAAGGGGGGGTAGTGTGTCGAAAATATGGAAAAAAAACAAAGGGGTTAGTATGTCGAAAATATCGAAAAATACATAAGGGGGGGTAGTGTGTTGAAAATGTGGAAAAAAAACAAAGGGGTTAGTATGTCGAAAATATGGAAAAATACGTAAGGGGGGGTAGTGTGTCGAAAATGTGGAAAAAAAACAAAGGGGTGAGTATGTCGAAAATATCGAAAAATACGTAAGGGGGGGTAGTGTGTCGAAAATGTGGAAAAAAAACAAAGGGGTTAGTATGTCGAAAATATCGAAAAATACGTAAGGGGGGGTAGTGTATCGAAAATGTGGAAAAAAAACAAAGGGGTTAGTATGTCGAAAATATCGAAAAATACGTAAGGGGGGGTAGTGTGTCGAAAATGTGGAAAAAAAACAAAGGGGTTAGTATGTCGAAAATATCGAAAAATACGTAAGGGGGGGGGGGTAGTGTGTCGAAAAAATGGAAAAAAGACAAAGGGGTTAGTATATCGAAAATATCGAAAAATACGTAAGGGGGGGTAGTGTGTCGAAAATGTTGAAAAAAAACAAAGGGGTGAGTATGTCGAAAATATCGAAAAATACGTAAGGGGGGGTAGTGTGTCGAAAATGTTGAAAAAAAACAAAGGGGTTAGTATGTCGAAAATATGGAAAAATACGTAAGGGGGGGTAATGTGTCGAAAATATGGAAAAAAAACAAAGGGGTTAGTATGTCGAAAATATGGAAAAATACGTAAGGGGGGGTAGTGTGTCGAAAATGTGGAAAAAAAACAAAGGAGGTTAGTATGTCGAAAATATCGAAAAATACGTAAGGGGGGGTAGTGTGTCGAAAATATGGAAAAAAAACAAAGGGGTTAGTATGTCGAAAATATGGAAAAATACATAAGGGGGGGTAGTGTGTCGAAAATGTGGAAAAAAAACAAAGGGGTGAGTATGTCGAAAATATCGAAAAATACGTAAGGGGGGGTAGTGTGTCGAAAATGTTGAAAAAAAACAAAGGGGTTAGTATGTCGAAAATATATAAAAATACGTAAGGGGGGGGTAGTGTGTCGAAAAAATGGAAAAAAAACAAAGGGTTAGTATATCGAAAATATCGAAAAATACGTAAGGGGGGGTAGTGTGTCGAAAATTTGGAAAAAAAACAAAGGGGTTAGTATGTCGAAAATATCGAAAAATACGTAAGGGGGGGTAGTGTGTCGAAAATGTTGAAAAAAAACAAAGGGGTTAGTATGTCGAAAATATCGAAAAATACGTAAGGGGGGGTAGTGTGTCGAAAATGTTGAAAAAAAACAAAGGGGTGAGTATGTCGAAAATATCGAAAAATACGTAAGGGGGGGTAGTGTGTCGAAAATGTTGAAAAAAAACAAAGGGGTTAGTATGTCGAAAATATGGAAAAATACGTAAGGGGGGGTAATGTGTCGAAAATATGGAAAAAAAACAAAGGGGTTAGTATGTCGAAAATATGGAAAAATACGTAAGGGGGGGTAGTGTGTCGAAAATGTGGAAAAAACTCAAAGGGGTGAGTATGTCGAAAATATCGAAAAATACGTAAGGGGGGGTAGTGTGTCGAAAATGTGGAAAAAAAACAAAGGGGTTAGTATGTCGAAAATATCGAAAAATACGTAAGGGGGGGTAGTGTGTCGAAAATGTGAAAAAAAAACAAAGGGGTTAGTATGTCGAAAATATCGAAAAATACGTAAGGGGGGGTAGTGTGTCGAAAATGTGGAAAAAAAACAAAGGGGTTAGTATGTCGAAAATATCGAAAAATACGTAAGGGGGGGGGTAGTGTGTCGAAAAAATGGAAAAAAAACAAAGGGGTTAGTATATCGAAAATATCGAAAAATACGTAAGGGGGGGTAGTGTGTCGAAAATATGGAAAAAAAACAAAGGGGTTAGTAAGTCGAAAATATGGAAAAATACATAAGGGGGGGTAGTGTGTCGAAAATGTGGAAAAAAAACAAAGGGGTGAGTATGTCGAAAATATCGAAAAATACGTAAGGGGGGGGGTAATATGTCGAAAAAATGGAAAAAAGACAAAGGGGTTAGTATATCGAAAATATCGAAAAATACGTAAGGGGGGGTAGTGTGTCGAAAATGTTGAAAAAAAACAAAGGGGTTAGTATGTCGAAAATATCGAAAAATACGTAAGGGGGGGTAGTGTGTCGAAAATGTTGAAAAAAAACAAAGGGGTGAGTATGTCGAAAATATCGAAAAATACGTAAGGGGGGGTAGTGTGTCGAAAATGTTGAAAAAAAACAAAGGGGTTAGTATGTCGAAAATATGGAAAAATACGTAAGGGGGGGTAATGTGTCGAAAATATGGAAAAAAAACAAAGGGGTTAGTATGTCGAAAATATGGAAAAATACGTAAGGGGGGGTAGTGTGTCGAAAATGTGGAAAAAAAACAAAGGGGTTAGAATGTCGAAAATATCGAAAAATACGTAAGGGGGGGTAGTGTGTCGAAAATATGGAAAAATACGTAAGGGGGGGTAATGTGTCGAAAATATGGAAAAAAAACAAAGGGGTTAGTATGTCGAAAATATCGAAAAATACGTAAGGGGGGGTAGTGTGTCGAAAATGTGGAAAAAAAACAAAGGGGTTAGTATGTCGAAAATATCGAAAAATACGTAAGGGGGGGTAGTGTATCGAAAATGTGGAAAAAAAACAAAGGGGTTAGTATGTCGAAAATATCGAAAAATACGTAAGGGGGGGTAGTGTGTCGAAAATGTGGAAAAAAAACAAAGGGGTTAGTATGTCGAAAATATCGAAAAATACGTAAGGGGGGGTAGTGTGTCGAAAATGTGGAAAAAAAACAAAGGGGTTAGTATGTCGAAAATATCGAAAAATACGTAAGGGGGGGGTAGTGTGTCGAAAAAATGGAAAAAAAACAAAGGGGTTAGTATATCGAAAATATCGAAAAATACGTAAGGGGGGGTAGTGTGTCGAAAATATGGAAAAAAAACAAAGGGGTTAGTAAGTCGAAAATATGGAAAAATACATAAGGGGGGGTAGTGTGTCGAAAATGTGGAAAAAAAACAAAGGGGTGAGTATGTCGAAAATATCGAAAAATACGTAAGGGGGGGGGTAATATGTCGAAAAAATGGAAAAAAGACAAAGGGGTTAGTATATCGAAAATATCGAAAAATACGTAAGGGGGGGTAGTGTGTCGAAAATGTTGAAAAAAAACAAAGGGGTTAGTATGTCGAAAATATCGAAAAATACGTAAGGGGGGGTAGTGTGTCGAAAATGTTGAAAAAAAACAAAGGGGTGAGTATGTCGAAAATATCGAAAAATACGTAAGGGGGGGTAGTGTGTCGAAAATGTTGAAAAAAAACAAAGGGGTTAGTATGTCGAAAATATGGAAAAATACGTAAGGGGGGGTAATGTGTCGAAAATATGGAAAAAAAACAAAGGGGTTAGTATGTCGAAAATATGGAAAAATACGTAAGGGGGGGTAGTGTGTCGAAAATGTGGAAAAAAAACAAAGGGGTTAGAATGTCGAAAATATCGAAAAATACGTAAGGGGGGGGTAGTGTGTCGAAAATATGGAAAAATACGTAAGGGGGGGTAATGTGTCGAAAATATGGAAAAAAAACAAAGGGGTTAGTATGTCGAAAATATCGAAAAATACGTAAGGGGGGGTAGTGTGTCGAAAATGTGGAAAAAAAACAAAGGGGTTAGTATGTCGAAAATATCGAAAAATACGTAAGGGGGGGTAGTGTATCGAAAATGTGGAAAAAAAACAAAGGGGTTAGTATGTCGAAAATATCGAAAAATACGTAAGGGGGGGTAGTGTGTCGAAAATGTGGAAAAAAAACAAAGGGGTTAGTATGTCGAAAATATCGAAAAATACGTAAGGGGGGGGGGGGTAGTGTGTCGAAAAAATGGAAAAAAGACAAAGGGGTTAGTATATCGAAAATATCGAAAAATACGTAAGGGGGGGTAGTGTGTCGAAAATGTTGAAAAAAAACAAAGGGGTGAGTATGTCGAAAATATCGAAAAATACGTAAGGGGGGGTAGTGTGTCGAAAATGTGGAAAAAAAACAAAGGGGTTAGTATGTCGAAAATATGGAAAAATACGTAAGGGGGGGTAATGTGTCGAAAATATGGAAAAAAAACAAAGGGGTTAGTATGTCGAAAATATGGAAAAATACGTAAGGGGGGGTAGTGTGTCGAAAATGTGGAAAAAAAACAAAGGGGTTAGTATGTCGAAAATATCGAAAAATACGTAAGGGGGGGTAGTGTGTCGAAAATATGGAAAAAAAACAAAGGGGTTAGTATGTCGAAAATATGGAAAAATACATAAGGGGGGGTAGTGTGTCGAAAATGTGGAAAAAAAACAAAGGGGTGAGTATGTCGAAAATATCGAAAAATACGTAAGGGGGGGTAGTGTGTCGAAAATGTTGAAAAAAAACAAAGGGGTTAGTATGTCGAAAATATATAAAAATACGTAAGGGGGGGGTAGTGTGTCGAAAAAATGGAAAAAAAACAAAGGGTTAGTATATCGAAAATATCGAAAAATACGTAAGGGGGGGTAGTGTGTCGAAAATTTGGAAAAAAAACAAAGGGGTTAGTATGTCGAAAATATCGAAAAATACGTAAGGGGGGGTAGTGTGTCGAAAATGTTGAAAAAAAACAAAGGGGTTAGTATGTCGAAAATATCGAAAAATACGTAAGGGGGGGTAGTGTGTCGAAAATGTTGAAAAAAAACAAAGGGGTGAGTATGTCGAAAATATCGAAAAATACGTAAGGGGGGGTAGTGTGTCGAAAATGTTGAAAAAAAACAAAGGGGTTAGTATGTCGAAAATATGGAAAAATACGTAAGGGGGGGTAATGTGTCGAAAATATGGAAAAAAAACAAAGGGGTTAGTATGTCGAAAATATGGAAAAATACGTAAGGGGGGGTAGTGTGTCGAAAATGTGGAAAAAACTCAAAGGGGTGAGTATGTCGAAAATATCGAAAAATACGTAAGGGGGGGTAGTGTGTCGAAAATGTGGAAAAAAAACAAAGGGGTTAGTATGTCGAAAATATCGAAAAATACGTAAGGGGGGGTAGTGTGTCGAAAATGTGAAAAAAAAACAAAGGGGTTAGTATGTCGAAAATATCGAAAAATACGTAAGGGGGGGTAGTGTGTCGAAAATGTGGAAAAAAAACAAAGGGGTTAGTATGTCGAAAATATCGAAAAATACGTAAGGGGGGGGTAGTGTGTCGAAAAAATGGAAAAAAAACAAAGGGGTTAGTATATCGAAAATATCGAAAAATACGTAAGGGGGGGTAGTGTGTCGAAAATATGGAAAAAAAACAAAGGGGTTAGTAAGTCGAAAATATGGAAAAATACATAAGGGGGGGGTAGTGTGTCGAAAATGTGGAAAAAAAACAAAGGGGTGAGTATGTCGAAAATATCGAAAAATACGTAAGGGGGGGGGTAATATGTCGAAAAAATGGAAAAAAGACAAAGGGGTTAGTATATCGAAAATATCGAAAAATACGTAAGGGGGGGTAGTGTGTCGAAAATGTTGAAAAAAAACAAAGGGGTTAGTATGTCGAAAATATCGAAAAATACGTAAGGGGGGGTAGTGTGTCGAAAATGTTGAAAAAAAACAAAGGGGTGAGTATGTCGAAAATATCGAAAAATACGTAAGGGGGGGTAGTGTGTCGAAAATGTTGAAAAAAAACAAAGGGGTTAGTATGTCGAAAATATGGAAAAATACGTAAGGGGGGGTAATGTGTCGAAAATATGGAAAAAAAACAAAGGGGTTAGTATGTCGAAAATATGGAAAAATACGTAAGGGGGGGGTAGTGTGTCGAAAATGTGGAAAAAAAACAAAGGGGTTAGAATGTCGAAAATATCGAAAAATACGTAAGGGGGGGTAGTGTGTCGAAAATATGGAAAAAAAACAAAGGGGTTAGTAAGTCGAAAATATGGAAAAATACATAAGGGGGGGGTAGTGTGTCGAAAATGTGGAAAAAAAACAAAGGGGTGAGTATGTCGAAAATATCGAAAAATACGTAAGGGGGGGGTAGTGTGTCGAAGATGTTGAAAAAAAACAAAGGGGTTAGTATGTCGAAAATATGGAAAAATACGTAAGGGGGGGGTAATGTGTCGAAAATATGGAAAAAAAACAAAGGGGTTAGTATGTCGAAAATATGGAAAAATACGTAAGGGGGGGTAGTGTGTCGAAAATGTGGAAAAAACTCAAAGGGGTGAGTATGTCGAAAATATCGAAAAATACGTCAGGGGGGGTAGTGTGTCGAAAATGTGGAAAAAAAACAAAGGGGTTAGTATGTCGAAAATATCGAAAAATACGTAAGGGGGGGTACTGTGTCGAAAATGTGGAAAAAAAACAAAGGGGTTAGTATGTCGAAAATATCGAAAAATACGTAAGGGGGGGTAGTGTGTCGAAAATGTGGAAAAAAAACAAAGGGGTTAGTATGTCGAAAATGTGGAAAAATACGTAAGGGGGGGTAGTGTGTCGAAAATGTGGAAAAAAAACAAAGGGGTTAGTATGTCGAAAATATCGAAAAATATGTAAGGGGGGGTAGTGTGTCGAAAATGTGAAAAAAAACAAAGGGGTTAGTATGTCGAAAATATCGAAAAATACGTAAGGGGGGGTAGTGTGTTGAAAATGTTGAAAAAAAACAAAGGGGTGAGTATGTCGAAAATATCGAAAAATTACGTAAGGGGGGTAGTGTGTCGAAAATGTTGAAAAAAAACAAAGGGGTTAGTATGTCGAAAATATGGAAAAATACGTAAGGGGGGGTAGTGTGTCGAAAATGTGGAAAAAAAACAAAGGGGTTAGTATGTCGAAAATATCGAAAAATACGTAAGGGGGGGTAGTGTGTCGAAAATGTGGAAAAAAAACAAAGGGGTTAGTATGTCGAAAATATCGAAAAATACGTAAGGGGGGGGTAGTGTGTCGAAAAAATGGAAAAAAAACAAAGGGGTTAGTATATCGAAAATATCGAAAAATACGTAAGGGGGGGGTAGTGTGTCGAAAAAATGGAAAAAAAACAAAGGGGTTAGTATATCGAAAATATCGAAAAATACGTAAGGGGGGGTAGTGTGTCGAAAATTTGGAAAAAAAACAAAGGGGTTAGTATGTCGAAAATATCCAAAAATACGTAAGGGGGGGTAGTGTGCCGAAAATGTTGAAAAAAAACAAAGGGGTTAGTATGTCGAAAATATCGAAAAATACGTAAGGGGGGGTAGTGTGTCGAAAATGTGGAAAAAAAACAAAGGGGTTGGTATGTCGAAAATATGGAAAAATACGTAAGGGGGGGTAGTGTGTCGAAAATGTGGAAAAAACTCAAAGGGGTGAGTATGTCGAAAATATCGAAAAATACGTAAAGGGGGGTAGTGTGTCGAAAATGTGGAAAAAAAACAAAGGGGTTAGTATGTCGAAAATATGGAAAAATACGTAAGGGGGGGTAGTGTGTCGAAAATGTGGAAAAAAAACAAAGGGGTTAGTATGTCGAAAATATCGAAAAATACGTAAGGGGGGGTAGTGTGTCGAAAATGTGGAAAAAAAACAAAGGGGTTAGTATGTCGAAAATGTGGAAAAATACGTAAGGGGGGGTAGTGTGTCGAAAATGTGGAAAAAAAACAAAGGGGTTAGTATGTCGAAAATATCGAAAAATATGTAAGGGGGGGTAGTGTGTCGAAAAT
Source organism: Urocampus carinirostris (assembly GCF_059441175.1). NCBI lineage: Eukaryota > Metazoa > Chordata > Actinopteri > Syngnathiformes > Syngnathidae > Urocampus > Urocampus carinirostris. The sequence goes on from NC_142366.1 coordinate 23,219,617, forward strand.
GTGAAAAAAAACAAAGGGGTTAGTATGTCGAAAATATCGAAAAATACGTAAGGGGGGGTAGTGTGTTGAAAATGTTGAAAAAAAACAAAGGGGTGAGTATGTCGAAAATATCGAAAAATTACGTAAGGGGGGGTAGTGTGTCGAAAATGTTGAAAAAAAACAAAGGGGTTAGTATGTCGAAAATATGGAAAAATACGTAAGGGGGGGTAGTGTGTCGAAAATGTGGAAAAAAAACAAAGGGGTTAGTATGTCGAAAATATCGAAAAATACGTAAGGGGGGGGGGGTAGTGTGTCGAAAAAATGGAAAAAAAACAAAGGGGTTAGTATATCGAAAATATCGAAAAATACGTAAGGGGGGGTAGTGTGTCGAAAATGTTGAAAAAAAACAAAGGGGTGAGTATGTCGAAAATATCGAAAAATTACGTAAGGGGGGGTAGTGTGTCGAAAATGTTGAAAAAAAACAAAGGGGTTAGTATGTCGAAAATATGGAAAAATACGTAAGGGGGGGTAATGTGTCGAAAATATGGAAAAAAAACAAAGGGGTTAGTATGTCGAAAATATGGAAAAATACGTAAGGGGGGGTAGTGTGTCGAAAATGTGGAAAAAACTCAAAGGGGTGAGTATGTCGAAAATATCGAAAAATACGTAAGGGGGGGTAGTGTGTCGAAAATGTGGAAAAAAAACAAAGGGGTTAGTATGTCGAAAATATCGAAAAATACGTAAGGGGGGGTAGTGTGTCGAAAATGTGGAAAAAAAACAAAGGGGTTAGTATGTCGAAAATATCGAAAAATACGTAAGGGGGGGGGTAGTGTGTCGAAAAAATGGAAAAAAAACAAAGGGGTTAGTATATCGAAAATATCGAAAAATACGTAAGGGGGGGGGTAGTGTGTCGAAAAAATGGAAAAAAAACAAAGGGGTTAGTATATCGAAAATATCGAAAAATACGTAAGGGGGGGTAGTGTGTCGAAAATTTGGAAAAAAAACAAAGGGGTTAGTATGTCGAAAATATCGAAAAATACGTAAGGGGGGGTAGTGTGTCGAAAATGTTGAAAAAAAACAAAGGGGTTAGTATGTCGAAAATATATAAAAATACGTAAGGGGGGGGTAGTGTGTCGAAAAAATGGAAAAAAAACAAAGGGGTTTGTATATCGAAAATATCGAAAAATACGTAAGGGGGGGTAGTGTGTCGAAAATTTGGAAAAAAAACAAAGGGGTTAGTATGTCGAAAATATCGAAAAATACGTAAGGGAGGGTAGTGTGTCGAAAATGTGGAAAAAAAACAAAGGGGTTAGTATGTCGAAAATATCGAAAAATACGTAAGGGGGGGTAGTGTGTCGAAAATGTTGAAAAAAAACAAAGGGGTTAGTATGTCGAAAATATGGAAAAATACGTAAGGGGGGGTAATGTGTCGAAAATATGGAAAAAAAACAAAGGGGTTAGTATGTCGAAAATATGGAAAAATACGTAAGGGGGGGTAGTGTGTCGAAAATGTGGAAAAAACTCCAAGGGGTGAGTATGTCGAAAATATCGAAAAATACGTAAGGGGGGGTAGTGTGTCGAAAATGTGGAAAAAAAACAAAGGGGTTAGTATGTCGAAAATATCGAAAAATACGTAAGGGGGGGTAGTGTGTCGAAAATGTGGAAAAAAAACAAAGGGGTTAGTATGTCGAAAATATCGAAAAATACGTAAGGGGGGGGTAGTGTGTCGAAAAAATGGAAAAAAAACAAAGGGGTTAGTATATCGAAAATATCGAAAAATACGTAAGGGGGGGGGTAGTGTGTCGAAAAAATGGAAAAAAAACAAAGGGGTTAGTATATCGAAAATATCGAAAAATACGTAAGGGGGGGTAGTGTGTCGAAAATTTGGAAAAAAAACAAAGGGGTTAGTATGTCGAAAATATCGAAAAATACGTAAGGGGGGGTAGTGTGTCGAAAATGTTGAAAAAAAACAAAGGGGTTAGTATGTCGAAAATATCGAAAAATACGTAAGGGGGGGGTAGTGTGTCGAAAATGTGGAAAAAAAACAAAGGGGTTGGTATGTCGAAAATATGGAAAAATACGTAAGGGGGGGTAGTGTGTCGAAAATGTGGAAAAAACTCAAAGGGGTGAGTATGTCGAAAATATCGAAAAATACGTAAAGGGGGGTAGTGTGTCGAAAATGTGGAAAAAAAACAAAGGGGTTAGTATGTCGAAAATATGGAAAAATACGTAAGGGGGGGTAGTGTGTCGAAAATGTGGAAAAAAAACAAAGGGGTTAGTATGTCGAAAATATCGAAAAATACGTAAGGGGGGGTAGTGTGTCGAAAATGTGGAAATAAAACAAAGGGGTTAGTATGTCGAAAATGTGGAAAAATACGTAAGGGGGGGTAGTGTGTCGAAAATGTGGAAAAAAAACAAAGGGGTTAGTATGTCGAAAATATCGAAAAATATGTAAGGGGGGGTAGTGTGTCGAAAATGTGAAAAAAAACAAAGGGGTTAGTATGTCGAAAATATCGAAAAATACGTAAGGGGGGGGTAGTGTGTTGAAAATGTTGAAAAAAAACAAAGGGGTGAGTATGTCGAAAATATCGAAAAATTACGTAAGGGGGGGGTAGTGTGTCGAAAATGTTGAAAAAAAACAAAGGGGTGAGTATGTCGAAAATATCGAAAAATACGTAAGGGGGGGTAGTGTGTCGAAAATGTTGAAAAAAAACAAAGGGGTTAGTATGTCGAAAATATGGAAAAATACGTAAGGGGGGGTAGTGTGTCGAAAATGTGGAAAAAAAACAAAGGGGTTAGTATGTCGAAAATATCGAAAAATACGTAAGGGGGGGGGTAGTGTGTCGAAAAAATGGAAAAAAAACAAAGGGGTTAGTATATCGAAAATTTCGAAAAATACGTAAGGGGGGGTAGTGTGTCGAAAATGTTGAAAAAAAACAAAGGGGTGAGTATGTCGAAAATATCGAAAAATACGTAAGGGGGGGTAGTGTGTCGAAAATGTTGAAAAAAAACAAAGGGGTTAGTATGTCGAAAATATGGAAAAATACGTAAGGGGGGGTAATGTGTCGAAAATATGGAAAAAAAACAAAGGGGTTAGTATGTCGAAAATATGGAAAAATACGTAAGGGGGGGGGGTAGTGTGTCGAAAAAATGGAAAAAAAACAAAGGGGTTAGTATATCGAAAATATCGAAAAATACGTAAGGGGGGGGTAGTGTGTCGAAAATGTGGAAAAAAAACAAAGGGGTGAGTATGTCGAAAATATCGAAAAATTACGTAAGGGGGGGTAGTGTGTCGAAAATGTTGAAAAAAAACAAAGGGGTTAGTATGTCGAAAATATGGAAAAATACGTAAGGGGGGGTAATGTGTCGAAAATATGGAAAAAAAACAAAGGGGTTAGTATGTCGAAAATATGGAAAAATACGTAAGGGGGGGTAGTGTGTCGAAAATGTGGAAAAAACTCAAAGGGGTGAGTATGTCGAAAATATCGAAAAATACGTAAGGGGGGGTAGTGTGTCGAAAATGTGGAAAAAAAACAAAGGGGTTAGTATGTCGAAAATATCGAAAAATACGTAAGGGGGGGGTAGTGTGTCGAAAATGTGGAAAAAAAACAAAGGGGTTAGTATGTCGAAAATATCGAAAAATACGTAAGGGGGGGGGGTAGTGTGTCGAAAAAATGGAAAAAAAACAAAGGGGTTAGTATATCGAAAATATCGAAAAATACGTAAGGGGGGGGGTAGTGTGTCGAAAAAATGGAAAAAAAACAAAGGGGTTAGTATATCGAAAATATCGAAAAATACGTAAGGGGGGGTAGTGTGTCGAAAATTTGGAAAAAAAACAAAGGGGTTAGTATGTCGAAAATATCGAAAAATACGTAAGGGGGGGTAGTGTGTCGAAAATGTTGAAAAAAAACAAAGGGGTTAGTATGTCGAAAATATATAAAAATACGTAAGGGGGGGGTAGTGTGTCGAAAAAATGGAAAAAAAACAAAGGGGTTTGTATATCGAAAATATCGAAAAATACGTAAGGGGGGGGTAGTGTGTCGAAAATTTGGAAAAAAAACAAAGGGGTTAGTATGTCGAAAATATCGAAAAATACGTAAGGGAGGGTAGTGTGTCGAAAATGTGGAAAAAAAACAAAGGGGTTAGTATGTCGAAAATATCGAAAAATACGTAAGGGGGGGTAGTGTGTCGAAAATGTTGAAAAAAAACAAAGGGGTTAGTATGTCGAAAATATGGAAAAATACGTAAGGGGGGGTAATGTGTCGAAAATATGGAAAAAAAACAAAGGGGTTAGTATGTCGAAAATATGGAAAAATACGTAAGGGGGGGTAGTGTGTCGAAAATGTGGAAAAAACTCCAAGGGGTGAGTATGTCGAAAATATCGAAAAATACGTAAGGGGGGGTAGTGTGTCGAAAATGTGGAAAAAAAACAAAGGGGTTAGTATGTCGAAAATATCGAAAAATACGTAAGGGGGGGTAGTGTGTCGAAAATGTGGAAAAAAAACAAAGGGGTTAGTATGTCGAAAATATCGAAAAATACGTAAGGGGGGGTAGTGTGTCGAAAATGTGGAAAAAAAACAAAGGGGTTAGTATGTCGAAAATATGGAAAAATACGTAAGGGGGGGTAATGTGTCGAAAATATGGAAAAAAAACAAAGGGGTTAGTATGTCGAAAATATGGAAAAATACGTAAGGGGGGGGGTAGTGTGTCGAAAATGTTGAAAAAAAACAAAGGGGTTAGTATGTCGAAAATATATAAAAATACGTAAGGGGGGGTAGTGTGTCGAAAAAATGGAAAAAAAACAAAGGGGTTAGTATATCGAAAATATCGAAAAATACGTAAGGGGGGTAGTGTGTCGAAAATTTGGAAAAAAAACAAAGGGGTTAGTATGTCGAAAATATCGAAAAATACGTAAGGGAGGGTAGTGTGTCGAAAATGTGGAAAAAAAACAAAGGGGTTAGTATGTCGAAAATATCGAAAAATACGTAAGGGGGGGTAGTGTGTCGAAAATGTTGAAAAAAAACAAAGGGGTTAGTATGTCGAAAATATGGAAAAATACGTAAGGGGGGGTAATGTGTCGAAAATATGGAAAAAAAACAAAGGGGTTAGTATGTCGAAAATATGGAAAAATACGTAAGGGGGGGTAGTGTGTCGAAAATGTGGAAAAAACTCCAAGGGGTGAGTATGTCGAAAATATCGAAAAATACGTAAGGGGGGGGTAGTGTGTCGAAAATGTGGAAAAAAAACAAAGGGGTTAGTATGTCGAAAATATCGAAAAATACGTAAGGGGGGGGTAGTGTGTCGAAAATGTGGAAAAAAAACAAAGGGGTTAGTATGTCGAAAATATCGAAAAATACGTAAGGGGGGGTAGTGTGTCGAAAATGTGGAAAAAAAACAAAGGGGTTAGTATGTCGAAAATATGGAAAAATACGTAAGGGGGGGTAATGTGTCGAAAATATGGAAAAAAAACAAAGGGGTTAGTATGTCGAAAATATGGAAAAATACGTAAGGGGGGGGGTAGTGTGTCGAAAAAATGGAAAAAAAACAAAGGGGTTAGTATATCGAAAATATCGAAAAATACGTAAGGGGGGGTAATGTGTCGAAAATTTGGAAAAAAAACAAAGGGGTTAGTATGTCGAAAATATCGAAAAATATGTAAGGGGGGGTAGTGTGTCGAAAATGTTGAAAAAAAACAAAGGGGTTAGTATGTCGAAAATATCGAAAAATACGTAAGGGGGGGGTAGTGTGTCGAAAATGTTGAAAAAAAACAAAGGGGTTAGTATGTCGAAAATATGGAAAAATACGTAAGGGGGGGTAATGTGTCGAATATATGGAAAAAAAACAAAGGGGTTAGTATGTCGAAAATATGGAAAAATACGTAAGGGGGGGTAGTGTGTCGAAAATGTGGAAAAAAAACAAAGGGGTTAGTATGTCGAAAATATCGAAAAATACGTAAGGGGGGGTAGTGTGTCGAAAATATGGAAAAAAAACAAAGGGGTTAGTATGTCGAAAATATGGAAAAATACATAAGGGGGGGTAGTGTGTCGAAAATGTGGGAAAAAAAACAAAGGGGTGAGTATGTCGAAAATATCGAAAAATACGTAAGGGGGGGTAGTGTGTCGAAGATGTTGAAAAAAAACAAAGGGGTTAGTATGTCGAAAATATGGAAAAATACGTAAGGGGGGGTAATGTGTCGAAAATGTGGAAAAAACTCAAAGGGGTGAGTATGTCGAAAATATCGAAAAATACGTAAGGGGGGGTAGTGTGTCGAAAATGTGGAAAAAAAACAAAGGGGTTAGTATGTCGAAAATATCGAAAAATACGTAAAGGGGGGTAGTGTGTCGAAAATATGGAAAAAAAACAAAGGGGTTAGTATGTCGAAAATATCGAAAAATACGTAAGGGGGGGTAGTGTGTCGAAAATGTGGAAAAAAAACAAAGGGGTTAGTATGTCGAAAATATCGAAAAATACGTAAGGGGGGGGGTAGTGTGTCGAAAAAATGGAAAAAAAACAAAGGGGTTAGTATATCGAAAATATCGAAAAATACGTAAGGGGGGGTAGTGTGTCGAAAATTTGGAAAAAAAACAAAGGGGTTAGTATGTCGAAAATATCGAAAAATACGTAAGGGGGGGGTAGTGTGTCGAAAATGTTGAAAAAAAACAAAGGGGTGAGTATGTCGAAAATATCGAAAAATACGTAAGGGGGGGTAGTGTGTCGAAAATGTTGAAAAAAAACAAAGGGGTTAGTATGTCGAAAATATGGAAAAATACGTAAGGGGGGGTAGTGTGTCGAAAATGTGGAAAAAACTCAAAGGGGTGAGTATGTCGAAATTATCGAAAAATACGTAAGGGGGGGTAGTGTGTCGAAAATGTGGAACAAAAACAAAGGGGTTAGTATGTCGAAAATATCGAAAAATACGTAAGGGGGGGTAGTGTGTCGAAAATGTGGAAAAAAAACAAAGGGGTTAGTATGTCGAAAATATCGAAAAATACGTAAGGGGGGGGTAGTGTGTCGAAAAAATTGAAAAAAAACAAAGGGGTTAGTATATCGAAAATATCGAAAAATACGTAAGGGGGGGGGTAGTGTGTCGAAAAAATGGAAAAAAAACAAAGGGGTTAGTATATCGAAAATATCGAAAAATACGTAAGGGGGGGTAGTGTGTCGAAAATTTGGAAAAAAAACAAAGGGGTTAGTATGTCGAAAATATCGAAAAATACGTAAGGGAGGGTAGTGTGTCGAAAATGTGGAAAAAAAACAAAGGGGTTAGTATGTCGAAAATATCGAAAAATACGTAAGGGGGGGGTAGTGTGTCTAAAATGTTGAAAAAAAACAAAGGGGTTAGTATGTCGAAAATATTGAAAAATACGTAAGGGGGGGTAATGTGTCGAAAATATGGAAAAAAAACAAAGGGGTTAGTATGTCGAAAATATGGAAAAATACGTAAGGGGGGGTAGTGTGTCGAAAATGTGGAAAAAACTCCAAGGGGTGAGTATGTCGAAAATATCGAAAAATACGTAAGGGGGGGTAGTGTGTCGAAAATGTGGAAAAAAAACAAAGGGGTTAGTATGTCGAAAATATCGAAAAATACGTAAGGGGGGGTAGTGTGTCGAAAATGTGGAAAAAAAACAAAGGGGTTAGTATGTCGAAAATATCGAAAAATACGTAAGGGGGGGTAGTGTGTCGAAAATGTGGAAAAAAAACAAAGGGGTTAGTATGTCGAAAATATGGAAAAATACGTAAGGGGGGGTAATGTGTCGAAAATATGGAAAAAAAACAAAGGGGTTAGTATGTCGAAAATATGGAAAAATACGTAAGGGGGGGGGGTAGTGTGTCGAAAATGTTGAAAAAAAACAAAGGGGTTAGTATGTCGAAAATATATAAAAATACGTAAGGGGGGGTAGTGTGTCGAAAAAATGGAAAAAAAACAAAGGGGTTAGTATATCGAAAATATCGAAAAATACGTAAGGGGGGGTAGTGTGTCGAAAATTTGGAAAAAAACAAAGGGGTTAGTATGTCGAAAATATCGAAAAATACGTAAGGGAGGGTAGTGTGTCGAAAATGTGGAAAAAAAACAAAGGGGTTAGTATGTCGAAAATATCGAAAAATACGTAAGGGGGGGTAGTGTGTCGAAAATGTTGAAAAAAAACAAAGGGGTTAGTATGTCGAAAATATGGAAAAATACGTAAGGGGGGGTAATGTGTCGAAAATATGGAAAAAAAACAAAGGGGTTAGTATGTCGAAAATATGGAAAAATACGTAAGGGGGGGTAGTGTGTCGAAAATGTGGAAAAAACTCCAAGGGGTGAGTATGTCGAAAATATCGAAAAATACGTAAGGGGGGGTAGTGTGTCGAAAATGTGGAAAAAAAACAAAGGGGTTAGTATGTCGAAAATATCGAAAAATACGTAAGGGGGGGGTAGTGTGTCGAAAATGTGGAAAAAAAACAAAGGGGTTAGTATGTCGAAAATATGGAAAAATACGTAAGGGGGGGTAATGTGTCGAAAATATGGAAAAAAAACAAAGGGGTTAGTATGTCGAAAATATGGAAAAATACGTAAGGGGGGGGGTAGTGTGTCGAAAAAATGGAAAAAAAACAAAGGGGTTAGTATATCGAAAATATCGAAAAATACGTAAGGGGGGGTAGTGTGTCGAAAATTTGGAAAAAAAACAAAGGGTTTAGTATGTCGAAAATATCGAAAAATATGTAAAGGGGGGGTAGTGTGTCGAAAATGTTGAAAAAAAACAAAGGGGTTAGTATGTCGAAAATATCGAAAAATACGTAAGGGGGGGTAGTGTGTCGAAAATGTTGAAAAAAAACAAAGGGGTTAGTATGTCGAAAATATGGAAAAATACGTAAGGGGGGGTAATGTGTCGAATATATGGAAAAAAAACAAAGGGGTTAGTATGTCGAAAATATGGAAAAATACGTAAGGGGGGGTAGTGTGTCGAAAATGTGGAAAAAAAACAAAGGGGTTAGTATGTCGAAAATATCGAAAAATACGTAAGGGGGGGTAGTGTGTCGAAAATATGGAAAAAAAACAAAGGGGTTAGTATGTCGAAAATATGGAAAAATACATAAGGGGGGATAGTGTGTCGAAAATGTGGGAAAAAAAACAAAGGGGTGAGTATGTCGAAAATATCGAAAAATACGTAAGGGGGGGTAGTGTGTCGAAGATGTTGAAAAAAAACAAAGGGGTTAGTATGTCGAAAATATGGAAAAATACGTAAGGGGGGGTAGTGTGTCGAAAATGTGGAAAAAACTCAAAGGGGTGAGTATGTCGAAAATATCGAAAAATACTACGTAAGGGGGGGTAGTGTGTCGAAAATGTGGAAAAAAAACAAAGGGGTTAGTATGTCGAAAATATCGAAAAATACGTAAAGGGGGGTAGTGTGTCGAAAATATGGAAAAAAAACAAAGGGGTTAGTATGTCGAAAATATCGAAAAATACGTAAGGGGGGGGTAGTGTGTCGAAAATGTGGAAAAAAAACAGAGGGGTTAGTATGTCGAAAATATCGAAAAATACGTAAGGGGGGGGGTAGTGTGTCGAAAAAATGAAAAAAAACAAAGGGGTTAGTATATCGAAAATATCGAAAAATACGTAAGGGGGGGGTAGTGTGTCGAAAATTTGGAAAAAAAACAAAGGGGTTAGTATGTCGAAAATATCGAAAAATACGTAAGGGGGGGTAGTGTGTCGAAAATGTTGAAAAAAAACAAAGGGGTGAGTATGTCGAAAATATCGAAAAATACGTAAGGGGGGGTAGTTTGTCGAAAATGTTGAAAAAAAAACAAAGGGGTTAGTATGTCGAAAATATGGAAAAATACGTAAGGGGGGGTAATGTGTCGAAAATATGGAAAAAAAACAAAGGGGTTAGTATGTCGAAAATATGGAAAAATACGTAAGGGGGGGTAGTGTGTCGAAAATGTGGAAAAAAAACAAAGGGGTTAGTATGTCGAAAATATCGAAAAATACGTAAGGGGGGGGTAGTGTGTCGAAAATATGGAAAAAAAACAAAGGGGTTAGTATGTCGAAAATATGGAAAAATACATAAGGGGGGGTAGTGTGTCGAAAAAATGGAAAAAAAACAAAGGGGTTAGTATATCGAAAATATCGAAAAATACGTAAGGGGGCGTAGTGTGTCGAAAATGTGGAAAAAAAACAAAGGGGTTAGTATGTCGAAAATATCGAAAAATACGTAAGGGGGGGGTAGTGTGTCGAAAATGTTGAAAAAAAACAAAGGGGTTAGTAATATCGAAAAATACGTAAGGGGGGGTAGTGTGTCGAAAATGTGGAAAAAAAACAAAGGGGTTAGTATGTCGAAAATATCGAAAAATACGTAAGGGGGGGTAGTATGTCGAAAATGTCGAAAAAAAACAAAGGGGTTAGTATGTCGAAAATATCGAAAAATACGTAAGGGGGGGGTAGTGTGTCGAAAATGTGGAAAAAAAACAAAGGGGTTATTATGTCGAAAATATCGAAAAATTACGTAAGGGGGGGTAGTGTGTCGAAAATATCGAAAAAAAAAAAAAGGGTTTAGTATGTCGAAAATATCGAAAAATACATAAGGGGGGGTAGTGTGTCGAAAATGTGGAAAAAAAACAAAGGGGTTAGTATGTCGAAAATATCGAAAAATACGTAAGGGGGGGGTAGTGTGTCGAAAATGTGGAAAAAAAACAAAGGGGTTATTATGTCGAAAATATCGAAAAATTACGTAAGGGGGGGGTAGTGTGTCGAAAATTTGGAAAAAAAACAAAGGGGTTAGTATGTCGAAAATATCGAAAAATACGTAAGGGGGGGTAGTGTGTCGAAAATGTTGAAAAAAAACAAAGGGGTTAGTATGTCGAAAATATCGAAAAATACGTAAGGGGGGGTAGTGTGTCGAAAATGTTGAAAAAAAACAAAGGGGTGAGTATGTCGAAAATATCGAAAAATACGTAAGGGGAGGTAGTGTGTCGAAAATGTTGAAAAAAAACAAAGGGGTTAGTATGTCGAAAATATGGAAAAATACGTAAGGGGGGGTAATGTGTCGAAAATATGGAAAAAAAACAAAGGGGTTAGTATGTCGAAAATATGGAAAAATACGTAAGGGGGGGTAGTGTGTCGAAAATGTGGAAAAAAAACAAAGGGGTTAGTATGTCGAAAATATCGAAAAATACGTAAGGGGGGGTAGTGTGTCGAAAATATGGAAAAAAAACAAAGGGGTTAGTATGTCGAAAATATGGAAAAATACATAAGGGGGGTAGTGTGTCGAAAATGTGGAAAAAAAACAAAGGGGTGAGTATGTCGAAAATATCGAAAAATACGTAAGGGGGGGGGTAGTGTGTCGAAAAAATGGAAAAAAAACAAAGGGGTTAGTATATCGAAAATATCGAAAAATACGTAAGGGGGGGTAGTGTGTCGAAAATTTGGAAAAAAAACAAAGGGGTTAGTATGTCGAAAATATCGAAAAATACGTAAGGGGGGGTAGTGTGTCGAAAATGTTGAAAAAAAACAAAGGGGTTAGTATGTCGAAAATATCGAAAAATACGTAAGGGGGGGTAGTGTGTCGAAAATGTTGAAAAAAAACAAAGGGGTGAATATGTCGAAAATATCGAAAAATACGTAAGGGGAGGTAGTGTGTCGAAAATGTTGAAAAAAAACAAAGGGGTTAGTATGTCGAAAATATGGAAAAATACGTAAGGGGGGGTAATGTGTCGAAAATATGGAAAAAAAACAAAGGGGTTAGTATGTCGAAAATATGGAAAAATACGTAAGGGGGGGTAGTGTGTCGAAAATGTGGAAAAAAAACAAAGGGGTTAGTATGTCGAAAATATCGAAAAATACGTAAGGGGGGGTAGTGTGTCGAAAATATGGAAAAAAAACAAAGGGGTTAGTATGTCGAAAATATGGAAAAATACATAAGGGGGGTAGTGTGTCGAAAATGTGGAAAAAAAACAAAGGGGTGAGTATGTCGAAAATATCGAAAAATACGTAAGGGGGGGGGTAGTGTGTCGAAAAAATGGAAAAAAAACAAAGGGGTTAGTATATCGAAAATATCGAAAAATACGTAAGGGGGGGTAGTGTGTCGAAAATTTGGAAAAAAAACAAAGGGGTTAGTATGTCGAAAATATCGAAAAATACGTAAGGGGGGGTAGTGTGTCGAAAATGTTGAAAAAAAACAAAGGGGTTAGTATGTCGAAAATATCGAAAAATACGTAAGGGGGGGTAGTGTGTCGAAAATGTTGAAAAAAAACAAAGGGGTTAGTATGTCGAAAATATGGAAAAATACGTAAGGGGGGGTAATGTGTCGAAAATATGGAAAAAAAACAAAGGGGTTAGTATGTCGAAAATATGGAAAAATACGTAAGGGGGGGTAGTGTGTCGAAAATGTGGAAAAAAAACAAAGGGGTTAGTATGTCGAAAATATCGAAAAATACGTAAGGGGGGGTAGTGTGTCGAAAATGTTGAAAAAAAACAAAGGGGTTAGTATGTCGAAAATATGGAAAAATACGTAAGGGGGGGTAATGTGTCGAAAATATGGAAAAAAAACAAAGGGGTTAGTATGTCGAAAATATCGAAAAATACGTAAGGGGGGGTAGTGTGTCGAAAATGTTGAAAAAAAACAAAGGGGTTAGTATGTCGAAAATATCGAAAAATACGTAAGGGGGGGTAGTGTGTCGAAAATGTGGAAAAAACTCAAAGGGGTGAGTATGTCGAAAATATCGAAAAATACGTAAGGGGGGGTAGTGTGTCGAAAATGTGGAAAAAAAACAAAGGGGTTAGTATGTCGAAAATATCGAAAAATACGTAAGGGGGGGGTAGTGTGTCGAAAATGTGGAAAAAAAACAAAGGGGTTAGTATGTCGAAAATATCGAAAAATACGTAAGGGGGGGGTAGTGTGTCGAAAATGTGGAAAAAAAACAAAGGGGTTAGTATGTCGAAAATATCGAAAAATACGTAAGGGGGGGGGTAGTGTGTCGAAAAAATGGAAAAAAAACAAAGGGGTTAGTATATCGAAAATATCGAAAAATACGTAAGGGGGGGTAGTGTGTCGAAAATTTGGAAAAAAAACAAAGGGGTTAGTATGTCGAAAATATCGAAAAATACGTAAGGGGGGGGTAGTGTGTCGAAAATGTTGAAAAAAAACAAAGGGGTTAGTATGTCGAAAATATCGAAAAATACGTAAGGGGGGGGTAGTGTGTCGAAAATGTTGAAAAAAAACAAAGGGGTGAGTATGTCGAAAATATCGAAAAATACGTAAGGGGGGTAGTGTGTCGAAAATGTTGAAAAAAAACAAAGGGGTTAGTATGTCGAAAATATGGAAAAATACGTAAGGGGGGGTAATGTGTCGAAAATATGGAAAAAAAACAAAGGGGTTAGTATGTCGAAAATATCGAAAAATACGTAAGGGGGGGTAGTGTGTCGAAAATGTGGAAAAAAAACAAAGGGGTTAGTATGTCGAAAATATCGAAAAATACGTAAGGGGGGGGGGTAGTGTGTCGAAAAAATGGAAAAAAAACAAAGGGGTTAGTATATCGAAAATATCGAAAAATACGTAAGGGGGGGTAGTGTGTCGAAAATTTGGAAAAAAAACAAAGGGGTTAGTATGTCGAAAATATCGAAAAATACGTAAGGGGGGGTAGTGTGTCGAAAATGTTGAAAAAAAACAAAGGGGTTAGTATGTCGAAAATATGGAAAAATACATAAGGGGGGTAGTGTGTCGAAAATGTTGAAAAAAAACAAAGGGGTGAGTATGTCCAAAATATCGAAAAATACGTAAGGGGGGGGTAGTGTGTCGAAGATGTTGAAAAAAAAACAAAGGGGTTAGTATGTCGAAAATATGGAAAAATACGTAAGGGGGGGTAATGTGTCGAAAATATGGAAAAAAAACAAAGGGGTTAGTATGTCGAAAATATGGAAAAATACGTAAGGGGGGGTAGTGTGTCGAAAATGTTGAAAAAAAACAAAGGGGTTAGTATGTCGAAAATATCGAAAAATACGTAAGGGGGGGTAGTGTGTCGAAAATGTGGAAAAAACTCAAAGGGGTGAGTATGTCGAAAATATCGAAAAATACGTAAGGGGGGGTAGTGTGTCGAAAATGTGGAAAAAAAACAAAGGGGTTAGTATGTCGAAAATATCGAAAAATACGTAAGGGGGGGTAGTGTGTCGAAAATGTGGAAAAAAAACAAAGGGGTTAGTATGTCGAAAATATCGAAAAATACGTAAGGGGGGGGTAGTGTGTCGAAAATGTGGAAAAAAAACAAAGGGGTTAGTATGTCGAAAATATCGAAAAATACGTAAGGGGGGGGGTAGTGTGTCGAAAAAATGGAAAAAAAACAAAGGGGTTAGTATATCGAAAATATCGAAAAATACGTAAGGGGGGGTAGTGTGTCGAAAATTTGGAAAAAAAACAAAGGGGTTAGTATGTCGAAAATATCGAAAAATACGTAAGGGGGGGTAGTGTGTCGAAAATGTTGAAAAAAAACAAAGGGGTTAGTATGTCGAAAATATCGAAAAATACGTAAGGGGGGGTAGTGTGTCGAAAATGTTGAAAAAAAACAAAGGGGTGAGTATGTCGAAAATATCGAAAAATACGTAAGGGGGGGTAGTGTGTCGAAAATGTTGAAAAAAAACAAAGGGGTTAGTATGTCGAAAATATGGAAAAATACGTAAGGGGGGGTAATGTGTCGAAAATATGGAAAAAAAACAAAGGGGTTAGTATGTCGAAAATATCGAAAAATACGTAAGGGGGGGTAGTGTGTCGAAAATGTGGAAAAAAAACAAAGGGGTTAGTATGTCGAAAATATCGAAAAATACGTAAGGGGGGGGGTAGTGTGTCGAAAAAATGGAAAAAAAACAAAGGGGTTAGTATATCGAAAATATCGAAAAATACGTAAGGGGGGGGTAGTGTGTCGAAAATTTGGAAAAAAAACAAAGGGGTTAGTATGTCGAAAATATCGAAAAATACGTAAGGGGGGGTAGTGTGTCGAAAATGTTGAAAAAAAACAAAGGGGTTAGTATGTCGAAAATATGGAAAAATACATAAGGGGGGTAGTGTGTCGAAAATGTTGAAAAAAAACAAAGGGGTGAGTATGTCCAAAATATCGAAAAATACGTAAGGGGGGGTAGTGTGTCGAAGATGTTGAAAAAAAAACAAAGGGGTTAGTATGTCGAAAATATGGAAAAATACGTAAGGGGGGGTAATGTGTCGAAAATATGGAAAAAAAACAAAGGGGTTAGTATGTCGAAAATATGGAAAAATACGTAAGGGGGGGTAGTGTGTCGAAAATGTTGAAAAAAAACAAAGGGGTTAGTATGTCGAAAATATCGAAAAATACGTAAGGGGGGGTAGTGTGTCGAAAATGTGGAAAAAACTCAAAGGGGTGAGTATGTCGAAAATATCGAAAAATACGTAAGGGGGGGTAGTGTGTCGAAAATGTGGAAAAAAAACAAAGGGGTTAGTATGTCGAAAATATCGAAAAATACGTAAGGGGGGGTAGTGTGTCGAAAATGTGGAAAAAAAACAAAGGGGTTAGTATGTCGAAAATATCGAAAAATACGTAAGGGGGGGTAGTGTGTCGAAAATGTGGAAAAAAAACAAAGGGGTTAGTATGTCGAAAATATCGAAAAATACGTAAGGGGGGGGGGTAGTGTGTCGAAAAAATGGAAAAAAAACAAAGGGGTTAGTATATCGAAAATATCGAAAAATACGTAAGGGGGGGTAGTGTGTCGAAAATTTGGAAAAAAAACAAAGGGGTTAGTATGTCGAAAATATCGAAAAATACGTAAGGGGGGGTAGTGTGTCGAAAATGTTGAAAAAAAACAAAGGGGTTAGTATGTCGAAAATATCGAAAAATACGTAAGGGGGGGTAGTGTGTCGAAAATGTTGAAAAAAAACAAAGGGGTGAGTATGTCGAAAATATCGAAAAATACGTAAGGGGGGTAGTGTGTCGAAAATGTTGAAAAAAAACAAAGGGGTTAGTATGTCGAAAATATGGAAAAATACGTAAGGGGGGGTAATGTGTCGAAAATATGGAAAAAAAACAAAGGGGTTAGTATGTCGAAAATATCGAAAAATACGTAAGGGGGGGTAGTGTGTCGAAAATGTGGAAAAAAAACAAAGGGGTTAGTATGTCGAAAATATCGAAAAATACGTAAGGGGGGGGGGTAGTGTGTCGAAAAAATGGAAAAAAAACAAAGGGGTTAGTATATCGAAAATATCGAAAAATACGTAAGGGGGGGTAGTGTGTCGAAAATTTGGAAAAAAAACAAAGGGGTTAGTATGTCGAAAATATCGAAAAATACGTAAGGGGGGGTAGTGTGTCGAAAATGTTGAAAAAAAACAAAGGGGTTAGTATGTCGAAAATATGGAAAAATACATAAGGGGGGTAGTGTGTCGAAAATGTTGAAAAAAAACAAAGGGGTGAGTATGTCCAAAATATCGAAAAATACGTAAGGGGGGGTAGTGTGTCGAAGATGTTGAAAAAAAAACAAAGGGGTTAGTATGTCGAAAATATGGAAAAATACGTAAGGGGGGGTAATGTGTCGAAAATATGGAAAAAAAACAAAGGGGTTAGTATGTCGAAAATATGGAAAAATACGTAAGGGGGGGTAGTGTGTCGAAAATGTGGAAAAAACTCAAAGGGGTGAGTATGTCGAAAATATCGAAAAATACGTAAGGGGGGGTAGTGTGTCGAAAATGTGGAAAAAAAACAAAGGGGTTAGTATGTCGAAAATATCGAAAAATACGTAAGGGGGGGTAGTGTGTCGAAAATATGGAAAAATACGTAAGGGGGGGTAATGTGTCGAAAATATGGAAAAAAAACAAAGGGGTTAGTATGTCGAAAATATGGAAAAATACGTAAGGGGGGGTAGTGTGTCGAAAATGTTGAAAAAAAACAAAGGGGTTAGTATGTCGAAAATATCGAAAAATACGTAAGGGGGGGGTAGTGTGTCGAAAATGTGGAAAAAACTCAAAGGGGTGAGTATGTCGAAAATATCGAAAAATACGTAAGGGGGGGTAGTGTGTCGAAAATGTGGAAAAAAAACAAAGGGGTTAGTATGTCGAAAATATCGAAAAATACGTAAGGGGGGGTAGTGTGTCGAAAATGTGGAAAAAAAACAAAGGGGTTAGTATGTCGAAAATATCGAAAAATACGTAAGGGGGGGGTAGTGTGTCGAAAATGTGGAAAAAAAACAAAGGGGTTAGTATGTCGAAAATATCGAAAAATACGTAAGGGGGGGGGTAGTGTGTCGAAAAAATGGAAAAAAAACAAAGGGGTTAGTATATCGAAAATATCGAAAAATACGTAAGGGGGGGTAGTGTGTCGAAAATTTGGAAAAAAAACAAAGGGGTTAGTATGTCGAAAATATCGAAAAATACGTAAGGGGGGGTAGTGTGTCGAAAATGTTGAAAAAAAACAAAGGGGTTAGTATGTCGAAAATATCGAAAAATACGTAAGGGGGGGTAGTGTGTCGAAAATGTTGAAAAAAAACAAAGGGGTGAGTATGTCGAAAATATCGAAAAATACGTAAGGGGGGTAGTGTGTCGAAAATGTTGAAAAAAAACAAAGGGGTTAGTATGTCGAAAATATGGAAAAATACGTAAGGGGGGGTAATGTGTCGAAAATATGGAAAAAAAACAAAGGGGTTAGTATGTCGAAAATATCGAAAAATACGTAAGGGGGGGGTAGTGTGTCGAAAATGTGGAAAAAAAACAAAGGGGTTAGTATGTCGAAAATATCGAAAAATACGTAAGGGGGGGGGTAGTGTGTCGAAAAAATGGAAAAAAACAAAGGGGTTAGTATATCGAAAATATCGAAAAATACGTAAGGGGGGGGTAGTGTGTCGAAAATTTGGAAAAAAAACAAAGGGGTTAGTATGTCGAAAATATCGAAAAATACGTAAGGGGGGGGTAGTGTGTCGAAAATGTTGAAAAAAAACAAAGGGGTTAGTATGTCGAAAATATGGAAAAATACATAAGGGGGGTAGTGTGTCGAAAATGTTGAAAAAAAACAAAGGGGTGAGTATGTCCAAAATATCGAAAAATACGTAAGGGGGGGTAGTGTGTCGAAGATGTTGAAAAAAAAACAAAGGGGTTAGTATGTCGAAAATATGGAAAAATACGTAAGGGGGGGTAATGTGTCGAAAATATGGAAAAAAAACAAAGGGGTTAGTATGTCGAAAATATGGAAAAATACGTAAGGGGGGGTAGTGTGTCGAAAATGTGGAAAAAACTCAAAGGGGTGAGTATGTCGAAAATATCGAAAAATACGTAAGGGGGGGTAGTGTGTCGAAAATGTGGAAAAAAAACAAAGGGGTTAGTATGTCGAAAATATCGAAAAATACGTAAGGGGGGGTAGTGTGTCGAAAATATGGAAAAAAAACAAAGGGGTTAGTATGTCGAAAATATGGAAAAATACGTAAGGGGGGTAGTGTGTCGAAAATGTGGAAAAAAAACAAAGGGGTGAGTATGTCGAAAATATCGAAAAATACGTAAGGGGGGGGGTAGTGTGTCGAAAAAATGGAAAAAAAACAAAGGGGTTAGTATATCGAAAATATCGAAAAATACGTAAGGGGGGGTAGTGTGTCGAAAATTTGGAAAAAAAACAAAGGGGTTAGTATGTCGAAAATATCGAAAAATACGTAAGGGGGGGGTAGTGTGTCGAAAATGTTGAAAAAAAACAAAGGGGTTAGTATGTCGAAAATATCGAAAAATACGTAAGGGGGGGTAGTGTGTCGAAAATGTTGAAAAAAAACAAAGGGGTGAGTATGTCGAAAATATCGAAAAATACGTAAGGGGAGGTAGTGTGTCGAAAATGTTGAAAAAAAACAAAGGGGTTAGTATGTCGAAAATATGGAAAAATACGTAAGGGGGGGTAATGTGTCGAAAATATGGAAAAAAAACAAAGGGGTTAGTATGTCGAAAATATGGAAAAATACGTAAGGGGGGGTAGTGTGTCGAAAATGTGGAAAAAAAACAAAGGGGTTAGTATGTCGAAAATATCGAAAAATACGTAAGGGGGGGTAGTGTGTCGAAAATGTGGAAAAAAAACAAAGGGGTTAGTATGTCGAAAATATGGAAAAATACGTAAGGGGGGTAGTGTGTCGAAAATGTGGAAAAAAAACAAAGGGGTGAGTATGTCGAAAATATCGAAAAATACGTAAGGGGGGGGGGTAGTGTGTCGAAAAAATGGAAAAAAAACAAAGGGGTTAGTATATCGAAAATATCGAAAAATACGTAAGGGGGGGTAGTGTGTCGAAAATTTGGAAAAAAAACAAAGGGGTTAGTATGTCGAAAATATCGAAAAATACGTAAGGGGGGGTAGTGTGTCGAAAATGTTGAAAAAAAACAAAGGGGTTAGTATGTCGAAAATATCGAAAAATACGTAAGGGGGGGTAGTGTGTCGAAAATGTTGAAAAAAAACAAAGGGGTTAGTATGTCGAAAATATGGAAAAATACGTAAGGGGGGGTAATGTGTCGAAAATATGGAAAAAAAACAAAGGGGTTAGTATGTCGAAAATATGGAAAAATACGTAAGGGGGGGTAGTGTGTCGAAAATGTGGAAAAAAAACAAAGGGGTTAGTATGTCGAAAATATCGAAAAATACGTAAGGGGGGGTAGTGTGTCGAAAATATGGAAAAAAAACAAAGGGGTTAGTATGTCGAAAATATGGAAAAATACATAAGGGGGGGTAGTGTGTCGAAAATGTGGGAAAAAAAACAAAGGGGTGAGTATGTCGAAAATATCGAAAAATACGTAAGGGGGGGTAGTGTGTCGAAGATGTTGAAAAAAAACAAAGGGGTTAGTATGTCGAAAATATGGAAAAATACGTAAGGGGGGGTAGTGTGTCGAAAATGTGGAAAAAACTCAAAGGGGTGAGTATGTCGAAAATATCGAAAAATACGTAAGGGGGGGTAGTGTGTCGAAAATGTGGAAAAAAAACAAAGGGGTTAGTATGTCGAAAATATCGAAAAATACGTAAAGGGGGGTAGTGTGTCGAAAATATGGAAAAAAAACAAAGGGGTTAGTATGTCGAAAATATCGAAAAATACGTAAGGGGGGGTAGTGTGTCGAAAATGTGGAAAAAAAACAAAGGGGTTAGTATGTCGAAAATATCGAAAAATACGTAAGGGGGGGGGGTAGTGTGTCGAAAAAATGGAAAAAAAACAAAGGGGTTAGTATATCGAAAATATCGAAAAATACGTAAGGGGGGGTAGTGTGTCGAAAATTTGGAAAAAAAACAAAGGGGTTAGTATGTCGAAAATATCGAAAAATACGTAAGGGGGGGTAGTGTGTCGAAAATGTTGAAAAAAAACAAAGGGGTGAGTATGTCGAAAATATCGAAAAATACGTAAGGGGGGGTAGTGTGTCGAAAATGTTGAAAAAAAACAAAGGGGTTAGTATGTCGAAAATATGGAAAAATACGTAAGGGGGGGTAGTGTGTCGAAAATGTGGAAAAAAAACAAAGGGGTTAGTATGTCGAAAATATCGAAAAATACGTAAGGGGGGGTAGTGTGTCGAAAATATGGAAAAAAAACAAAGGGGTTAGTATGTCGAAAATATGGAAAAATACATAAGGGGGGGTAGTGTGTCGAAAAAATGGAAAAAAAACAAAGGGGTTAGTATATCGAAAATATCGAAAAATACGTAAGGGGGCGTAGTGTGTCGAAAATGTGGAAAAAAAACAAAGGGGTTAGTATGTCGAAAATATCGAAAAATACGTAAGGGGGGGTAGTGTGTCGAAAATGTTGAAAAAAAACAAAGGGGTTAGTAATATCGAAAAATACGTAAGGGGGGGTAGTGTGTCGAAAATGTGGAAAAAAAACAAAGGGGTTAGTATGTCGAAAATATCGAAAAATACGTAAGGGGGGGTAGTGTGTCGAAAATGTCGAAAAAAAACAAAGGGGTTAGTATGTCGAAAATATCGAAAAATACGTAAGGGGGGGTAGTGTGTCGAAAATGTGGAAAAAAAACAAAGGGGTTATTATGTCGAAAATATCGAAAAATTACGTAAGGGGGGGTAGTGTGTCGAAAATATCGAAAAAAAACAAAGGGTTTAGTATGTCGAAAATATCGAAAAATACATAAGGGGGGGTAGTGTGTCGAAAATGTGGAAAAAAAACAAAGGGGTTAGTATGTCGAAAATATCGAAAAATACGTAAGGGGGGGTAGTGTGTCGAAAATGTGGAAAAAAAACAAAGGGGTTATTATGTCGAAAATATCGAAAAATTACGTAAGGGGGGGTAGTGTGTCGAAAATTTGGAAAAAAAACAAAGGGGTTAGTATGTCGAAAATATCGAAAAATACGTAAGGGGGGGGTAGTGTGTCGAAAATGTTGAAAAAAAACAAAGGGGTTAGTATGTCGAAAATATCGAAAAATACGTAAGGGGGGGTAGTGTGTCGAAAATGTTGAAAAAAAACAAAGGGGTGAGTATGTCGAAAATATCGAAAAATACGTAAGGGGAGGTAGTGTGTCGAAAATGTTGAAAAAAAACAAAGGGGTTAGTATGTCGAAAATATGGAAAAATACGTAAGGGGGGGTAATGTGTCGAAAATATGGAAAAAAAACAAAGGGGTTAGTATGTCGAAAATATGGAAAAATACGTAAGGGGGGGTAGTGTGTCGAAAATGTGGAAAAAAAACAAAGGGGTTATTATGTCGAAAATATCGAAAAATTACGTAAGGGGGGGTAGTGTGTCGAAAATATCGAAAAAAAACAAAGGGTTTAGTATGTCGAAAATATCGAAAAATACATAAGGGGGGGTAGTGTGTCGAAAATGTGGAAAAAAAACAAAGGGGTTAGTATGTCGAAAATATCGAAAAATACGTAAGGGGGGGTAGTGTGTCGAAAATGTGGAAAAAAAACAAAGGGGTTATTATGTCGAAAATATCGAAAAATTACGTAAGGGGGGGTAGTGTGTCGAAAATTTGGAAAAAAAACAAAGGGGTTAGTATGTCGAAAATATCGAAAAATACGTAAGGGGGGGTAGTGTGTCGAAAATGTTGAAAAAAAACAAAGGGGTTAGTATGTCGAAAATATCGAAAAATACGTAAGGGGGGGTAGTGTGTCGAAAATGTTGAAAAAAAACAAAGGGGTGAGTATGTCGAAAATATCGAAAAATACGTAAGGGGAGGTAGTGTGTCGAAAATGTTGAAAAAAAACAAAGGGGTTAGTATGTCGAAAATATGGAAAAATACGTAAGGGGGGGTAATGTGTCGAAAATATGGAAAAAAAACAAAGGGGTTAGTATGTCGAAAATATGGAAAAATACGTAAGGGGGGGTAGTGTGTCGAAAATGTGGAAAAAAAACAAAGGGGTTAGTATGTCGAAAATATCGAAAAATACGTAAGGGGGGGTAGTGTGTCGAAAATATGGAAAAAAAACAAAGGGGTTAGTATGTCGAAAATATGGAAAAATACATAAGGGGGGTAGTGTGTCGAAAATGTGGAAAAAAAACAAAGGGGTGAGTATGTCGAAAATATCGAAAAATACGTAAGGGGGGGGGTAGTGTGTCGAAAAAATGGAAAAAAAACAAAGGGGTTAGTATATCGAAAATATCGAAAAATACGTAAGGGGGGGTAGTGTGTCGAAAATTTGGAAAAAAAACAAAGGGGTTAGTATGTCGAAAATATCGAAAAATACGTAAGGGGGGGTAGTGTGTCGAAAATGTTGAAAAAAAACAAAGGGGTTAGTATGTCGAAAATATCGAAAAATACGTAAGGGGGGGTAGTGTGTCGAAAATGTTGAAAAAAAACAAAGGGGTGAATATGTCGAAAATATCGAAAAATACGTAAGGGGAGGTAGTGTGTCGAAAATGTTGAAAAAAAACAAAGGGGTTAGTATGTCGAAAATATGGAAAAATACGTAAGGGGGGGTAATGTGTCGAAAATATGGAAAAAAAACAAAGGGGTTAGTATGTCGAAAATATGGAAAAATACGTAAGGGGGGGTAGTGTGTCGAAAATGTGGAAAAAAAACAAAGGGGTTAGTATGTCGAAAATATCGAAAAATACGTAAGGGGGGGTAGTGTGTCGAAAATATGGAAAAAAAACAAAGGGGTTAGTATGTCGAAAATATGGAAAAATACATAAGGGGGGTAGTGTGTCGAAAATGTGGAAAAAAAACAAAGGGGTGAGTATGTCGAAAATATCGAAAAATACGTAAGGGGGGGGGTAGTGTGTCGAAAAAATGGAAAAAAAACAAAGGGGTTAGTATATCGAAAATATCGAAAAATACGTAAGGGGGGGTAGTGTGTCGAAAATTTGGAAAAAAAACAAAGGGGTTAGTATGTCGAAAATATCGAAAAATACGTAAGGGGGGGTAGTGTGTCGAAAATGTTGAAAAAAAACAAAGGGGTTAGTATGTCGAAAATATCGAAAAATACGTAAGGGGGGGTAGTGTGTCGAAAATATGGAAAAAAAACAAAGGGGTTAGTATGTCGAAAATATGGAAAAATACATAAGGGGGGGTAGTGTGTCGAAAATGTGGGAAAAAAAACAAAGGGGTGAGTATGTCGAAAATATCGAAAAATACGTAAGGGGGGGTAGTGTGTCGAAGATGTTGAAAAAAAACAAAGGGGTTAGTATGTCGAAAATATGGAAAAATACGTAAGGGGGGGTAGTGTGTCGAAAATGTGGAAAAAACTCAAAGGGGTGAGTATGTCGAAAATATCGAAAAATACGTAAGGGGGGGTAGTGTGTCGAAAATGTGGAAAAAAAACAAAGGGGTTAGTATGTCGAAAATATCGAAAAATACGTAAAGGGGGGTAGTGTGTCGAAAATATGGAAAAAAAACAAAGGGGTTAGTATGTCGAAAATATCGAAAAATACGTAAGGGGGGGTAGTGTGTCGAAAATGTGGAAAAAAAACAAAGGGGTTAGTATGTCGAAAATATCGAAAAATACGTAAGGGGGGGGGTAGTGTGTCGAAAAAATGGAAAAAAAACAAAGGGGTTAGTATATCGAAAATATCGAAAAATACGTAAGGGGGGGTAGTGTGTCGAAAATTTGGAAAAAAAACAAAGGGGTTAGTATGTCGAAAATATCGAAAAATACGTAAGGGGGGGTAGTGTGTCGAAAATGTTGAAAAAAAACAAAGGGGTGAGTATGTCGAAAATATCGAAAAATACGTAAGGGGGGGTAGTGTGTCGAAAATGTTGAAAAAAAACAAAGGGGTTAGTATGTCGAAAATATGGAAAAATACGTAAGGGGGGGTAGTGTGTCGAAAATGTGGAAAAAAAACAAAGGGGTTAGTATGTCGAAAATATCGAAAAATACGTAAGGGGGGGTAGTGTGTCGAAAATATGGAAAAAAAACAAAGGGGTTAGTATGTCGAAAATATGGAAAAATACATAAGGGGGGGTAGTGTGTCGAAAAAATGGAAAAAAAACAAAGGGGTTAGTATATCGAAAATATCGAAAAATACGTAAGGGGGCGTAGTGTGTCGAAAATGTGGAAAAAAAACAAAGGGGTTAGTATGTCGAAAATATCGAAAAATACGTAAGGGGGGGTAGTGTGTCGAAAATGTTGAAAAAAAACAAAGGGGTTAGTAATATCGAAAAATACGTAAGGGGGGGTAGTGTGTCGAAAATGTGGAAAAAAAACAAAGGGGTTAGTATGTCGAAAATATCGAAAAATACGTAAGGGGGGGTAGTGTGTCGAAAATGTCGAAAAAAAACAAAGGGGTTAGTATGTCGAAAATATCGAAAAATACGTAAGGGGGGGTAGTGTGTCGAAAATGTGGAAAAAAAACAAAGGGGTTATTATGTCGAAAATATCGAAAAATTACGTAAGGGGGGGGTAGTGTGTCGAAAATATCGAAAAAAAACAAAGGGTTTAGTATGTCGAAAATATCGAAAAATACATAAGGGGGGGTAGTGTGTCGAAAATGTGGAAAAAAAACAAAGGGGTTAGTATGTCGAAAATATCGAAAAATACGTAAGGGGGGGTAGTGTGTCGAAAATGTGGAAAAAAAACAAAGGGGTTATTATGTCGAAAATATCGAAAAATTACGTAAGGGGGGGTAGTGTGTCGAAAATTTGGAAAAAAAACAAAGGGGTTAGTATGTCGAAAATATCGAAAAATACGTAAGGGGGGGTAGTGTGTCGAAAATGTAAAAAAAAAACAAAGGGGTTAGTATGTCGAAAATATCGAAAAATACGTAAGGGGGGGTAGTGTGTCGAAAATGTTGAAAAAAAACAAAGGGGTGAGTATGTCGAAAATATCGAAAAATACGTAAGGGGAGGTAGTGTGTCGAAAATGTTGAAAAAAAACAAAGGGGTTAGTATGTCGAAAATATGGAAAAATACGTAAGGGGGGGTAATGTGTCGAAAATATGGAAAAAAAACAAAGGGGTTAGTATGTCGAAAATATGGAAAAATACGTAAGGGGGGGTAGTGTGTCGAAAATGTGGAAAAAAAACAAAGGGGTTAGTATGTCGAAAATATCGAAAAATACGTAAGGGGGGGTAGTGTGTCGAAAATATGGAAAAAAAACAAAGGGGTTAGTATGTCGAAAATATGGAAAAATACATAAGGGGGGTAGTGTGTCGAAAATGTGGAAAAAAAACAAAGGGGTGAGTATGTCGAAAATATCGAAAAATACGTAAGGGGGGGGGTAGTGTGTCGAAAAAATGGAAAAAAAACAAAGGGGTTAGTATATCGAAAATATCGAAAAATACGTAAGGGGGGGTAGTGTGTCGAAAATTTGGAAAAAAAACAAAGGGGTTAGTATGTCGAAAATATCGAAAAATACGTAAGGGGGGGTAGTGTGTCGAAAATGTTGAAAAAAAACAAAGGGGTTAGTATGTCGAAAATATCGAAAAATACGTAAGGGGGGGTAGTGTGTCGAAAATGTTGAAAAAAAACAAAGGGGTGAATATGTCGAAAATATCGAAAAATACGTAAGGGGAGGTAGTGTGTCGAAAATGTTGAAAAAAAACAAAGGGGTTAGTATGTCGAAAATATGGAAAAATACGTAAGGGGGGGTAATGTGTCGAAAATATGGAAAAAAAACAAAGGGGTTAGTATGTCGAAAATATGGAAAAATACGTAAGGGGGGGTAGTGTGTCGAAAATGTGGAAAAAAAACAAAGGGGTTAGTATGTCGAAAATATCGAAAAATACGTAAGGGGGGGTAGTGTGTCGAAAATATGGAAAAAAAACAAAGGGGTTAGTATGTCGAAAATATGGAAAAATACATAAGGGGGGTAGTGTGTCGAAAATGTGGAAAAAAAACAAAGGGGTGAGTATGTCGAAAATATCGAAAAATACGTAAGGGGGGGGGTAGTGTGTCGAAAAAATGGAAAAAAAACAAAGGGGTTAGTATATCGAAAATATCGAAAAATACGTAAGGGGGGGTAGTGTGTCGAAAATTTGGAAAAAAAACAAAGGGGTTAGTATGTCGAAAATATCGAAAAATACGTAAGGGGGGGTAGTGTGTCGAAAATGTGGAAAAAAAACAAAGGGGTGAGTATGTCGAAAATATCGAAAAATACGTAAGGGGGGGGGTAGTGTGTCGAAAAAATGGAAAAAAAACAAAGGGGTTAGTATATCGAAAATATCGAAAAATACGTAAGGGGGGGTAGTGTGTCGAAAATTTGGAAAAAAAACAAAGGGGTTAGTATGTCGAAAATATCGAAAAATACGTAAGGGGGGGTAGTGTGTCGAAAATGTTGAAAAAAAACAAAGGGGTTAGTATGTCGAAAATATCGAAAAATACGTAAGGGGGGGTAGTGTGTCGAAAATATGGAAAAAAAACAAAGGGGTTAGTATGTCGAAAATATGGAAAAATACATAAGGGGGGGTAGTGTGTCGAAAATGTGGGAAAAAAAACAAAGGGGTGAGTATGTCGAAAATATCGAAAAATACGTAAGGGGGGGTAGTGTGTCGAAGATGTTGAAAAAAAACAAAGGGGTTAGTATGTCGAAAATATGGAAAAATACGTGAGGGGGGGTAGTGTGTCGAAAATGTGGAAAAAACTCAAAGGGGTGAGTATGTCGAAAATATCGAAAAATACGTAAGGGGGGGTAGTGTGTCGAAAATGTGGAAAAAAAACAAAGGGGTTAGTATGTCGAAAATATCGAAAAATACGTAAAGGGGGGTAGTGTGTCGAAAATATGGAAAAAAAACAAAGGGGTTAGTATGTCGAAAATATCGAAAAATACGTAAGGGGGGGTAGTGTGTCGAAAATGTGGAAAAAAAACAAAGGGGTTAGTATGTCGAAAATATCGAAAAATACGTAAGGGGGGGGGTAGTGTGTCGAAAAAATGGAAAAAAAACAAAGGGGTTAGTATATCGAAAATATCGAAAAATACGTAAGGGGGGGTAGTGTGTCGAAAATTTGGAAAAAAAACAAAGGGGTTAGTATGTCGAAAATATCGAAAAATACGTAAGGGGGGGTAGTGTGTCGAAAATGTTGAAAAAAAACAAAGGGGTGAGTATGTCGAAAATATCGAAAAATACGTAAGGGGGGGTAGTGTGTCGAAAATGTTGAAAAAAAACAAAGGGGTTAGTATGTCGAAAATATGGAAAAATACGTAAGGGGGGGTAGTGTGTCGAAAATGTGGAAAAAAAACAAAGGGGTTAGTATGTCGAAAATATCGAAAAATACGTAAGGGGGGGTAGTGTGTCGAAAATATGGAAAAAAAACAAAGGGGTTAGTATGTCGAAAATATGGAAAAATACATAAGGGGGGTAGTGTGTCGAAAATGTGGAAAAAAAACAAAGGGGTGAGTATGTCGAAAATATCGAAAAATACGTAAGGGGGGGGGTAGTGTGTCGAAAAAATGGAAAAAAAACAAAGGGGTTAGTATATCGAAAATATCGAAAAATACGTAAGGGGGGGTAGTGTGTCGAAAATTTGGAAAAAAAACAAAGGGGTTAGTATGTCGAAAATATCGAAAAATACGTAAGGGGGGGTAGTGTGTCGAAAATGTGGAAAAAAAACAAAGGGGTGAGTATGTCGAAAATATCGAAAAATACGTAAGGGGGGGGGTAGTGTGTCGAAAAAATGGAAAAAAAACAAAGGGGTTAGTATATCGAAAATATCGAAAAATACGTAAGGGGGGGTAGTGTGTCGAAAATTTGGAAAAAAAACAAAGGGGTTAGTATGTCGAAAATATCGAAAAATACGTAAGGGGGGGTAGTGTGTCGAAAATGTTGAAAAAAAACAAAGGGGTTAGTATGTCGAAAATATCGAAAAATACGTAAGGGGGGGTAGTGTGTCGAAAATATGGAAAAAAAACAAAGGGGTTAGTATGTCGAAAATATGGAAAAATACATAAGGGGGGGTAGTGTGTCGAAAATGTGGGAAAAAAAACAAAGGGGTGAGTATGTCGAAAATATCGAAAAATACGTAAGGGGGGGTAGTGTGTCGAAGATGTTGAAAAAAAACAAAGGGGTTAGTATGTCGAAAATATGGAAAAATACGTGAGGGGGGGTAGTGTGTCGAAAATGTGGAAAAAACTCAAAGGGGTGAGTATGTCGAAAATATCGAAAAATACGTAAGGGGGGGTAGTGTGTCGAAAATGTGGAAAAAAAACAAAGGGGTTAGTATGTCGAAAATATCGAAAAATACGTAAAGGGGGGTAGTGTGTCGAAAATATGGAAAAAAAACAAAGGGGTTAGTATGTCGAAAATATCGAAAAATACGTAAGGGGGGGTAGTGTGTCGAAAATGTGGAAAAAAAACAAAGGGGTTAGTATGTCGAAAATATCGAAAAATACGTAAGGGGGGGGGTAGTGTGTCGAAAAAATGGAAAAAAAACAAAGGGGTTAGTATATCGAAAATATCGAAAAATACGTAAGGGGGGGTAGTGTGTCGAAAATTTGGAAAAAAAACAAAGGGGTTAGTATGTCGAAAATATCGAAAAATACGTAAGGGGGGGTAGTGTGTCGAAAATGTTGAAAAAAAACAAAGGGGTGAGTATGTCGAAAATATCGAAAAATACGTAAGGGGGGGTAGTGTGTCGAAAATGTTGAAAAAAAACAAAGGGGTTAGTATGTCGAAAATATGGAAAAATACGTAAGGGGGGGTAGTGTGTCGAAAATGTGGAAAAAAAACAAAGGGGTTAGTATGTCGAAAATATCGAAAAATACGTAAGGGGGGGTAGTGTGTCGAAAATATGGAAAAAAAACAAAGGGGTTAGTATGTCGAAAATATGGAAAAATACATAAGGGGGGGTAGTGTGTCGAAAAAATGGAAAAAAAACAAAGGGGTTAGTATATCGAAAATATCGAAAAATACGTAAGGGGGCGTAGTGTGTCGAAAATGTGGAAAAAAAACAAAGGGGTTAGTATGTCGAAAATATCGAAAAATACGTAAGGGGGGGTAGTGTGTCGAAAATGTTGAAAAAAAACAAAGGGGTTAGTAATATCGAAAAATACGTAAGGGGGGGTAGTGTGTCGAAAATGTGGAAAAAAAACAAAGGGGTTAGTATGTCGAAAATATCGAAAAATACGTAAGGGGGGGTAGTGTGTCGAAAATGTCGAAAAAAAACAAAGGGGTTAGTATGTCGAAAATATCGAAAAATACGTAAGGGGGGGTAGTGTGTCGAAAATGTGGAAAAAAAACAAAGGGGTTATTATGTCGAAAATATCGAAAAATTACGTAAGGGGGGGTAGTGTGTCGAAAATGTGGAAAAAAAACAAAGGGGTTAGTATGTCGAAAATATCGAAAAATACGTAAGGGGGGGTAGTGTGTCGAAAATGTGGAAAAAAAACAAAGGGGTTATTATGTCGAAAATATCGAAAAATTACGTAAGGGGGGGTAGTGTGTCGAAAATTTGGAAAAAAAACAAAGGGGTTAGTATGTCGAAAATATCGAAAAATACGTAAGGGGGGGTAGTGTGTCGAAAATGTTGAAAAAAAACAAAGGGGTTAGTATGTCGAAAATATCGAAAAATACGTAAGGGGGGGTAGTGTGTCGAAAATGTTGAAAAAAAACAAAGGGGTGAGTATGTCGAAAATATCGAAAAATACGTAAGGGGAGGTAGTGTGTCGAAAATGTTGAAAAAAAACAAAGGGGTTAGTATGTCGAAAATATGGAAAAATACGTAAGGGGGGGTAATGTGTCGAAAATATGGAAAAAAAACAAAGGGGTTAGTATGTCGAAAATATGGAAAAATACGTAAGGGGGGGTAGTGTGTCGAAAATGTGGAAAAAAAACAAAGGGGTTAGTATGTCGAAAATATCGAAAAATACGTAAGGGGGGGTAGTGTGTCGAAAATATGGAAAAAAAACAAAGGGGTTAGTATGTCGAAAATATGGAAAAATACATAAGGGGGGTAGTGTGTCGAAAATGTGGAAAAAAAACAAAGGGGTGAGTATGTCGAAAATATCGAAAAATACGTAAGGGGGGGGGTAGTGTGTCGAAAAAATGGAAAAAAAACAAAGGGGTTAGTATATCGAAAATATCGAAAAATACGTAAGGGGGGGTAGTGTGTCGAAAATTTGGAAAAAAAACAAAGGGGTTAGTATGTCGAAAATATCGAAAAATACGTAAGGGGGGGTAGTGTGTCGAAAATGTTGAAAAAAAACAAAGGGGTTAGTATGTCGAAAATATCGAAAAATACGTAAGGGGGGGTAGTGTGTCGAAAATGTTGAAAAAAAACAAAGGGGTGAATATGTCGAAAATATCGAAAAATACGTAAGGGGAGGTAGTGTGTCGAA
This sequence comes from Urocampus carinirostris, assembly GCF_059441175.1. Taxonomy (NCBI): domain Eukaryota; kingdom Metazoa; phylum Chordata; class Actinopteri; order Syngnathiformes; family Syngnathidae; genus Urocampus; species Urocampus carinirostris. The sequence continues at coordinate 23,250,241 of NC_142366.1, forward strand.
AATGTTGAAAAAAAACAAAGGGGTTAGTATGTCGAAAATATGGAAAAATACGTAAGGGGGGGTAATGTGTCGAAAATATGGAAAAAAAACAAAGGGGTTAGTATGTCGAAAATATGGAAAAATACGTAAGGGGGGGTAGTGTGTCGAAAATGTGGAAAAAAAACAAAGGGGTTAGTATGTCGAAAATATCGAAAAATACGTAAGGGGGGGTAGTGTGTCGAAAATATGGAAAAAAAACAAAGGGGTTAGTATGTCGAAAATATGGAAAAATACATAAGGGGGGTAGTGTGTCGAAAATGTGGAAAAAAAACAAAGGGGTGAGTATGTCGAAAATATCGAAAAATACGTAAGGGGGGGGGTAGTGTGTCGAAAAAATGGAAAAAAAACAAAGGGGTTAGTATATCGAAAATATCGAAAAATACGTAAGGGGGGGTAGTGTGTCGAAAATTTGGAAAAAAAACAAAGGGGTTAGTATGTCGAAAATATCGAAAAATACGTAAGGGGGGGTAGTGTGTCGAAAATGTTGAAAAAAAACAAAGGGGTTAGTATGTCGAAAATATCGAAAAATACGTAAGGGGGGGTAGTGTGTCGAAAATGTTGAAAAAAAACAAAGGGGTTAGTATGTCGAAAATATGGAAAAATACGTAAGGGGGGGTAATGTGTCGAAAATATGGAAAAAAAACAAAGGGGTTAGTATGTCGAAAATATGGAAAAATACGTAAGGGGGGGTAGTGTGTCGAAAATGTGGAAAAAAAACAAAGGGGTTAGTATGTCGACAATATCGAAAAATACGTAAGGGGGGGTAGTGTGTCGAAAATGTTGAAAAAAAACAAAGGGGTTAGTATGTCGAAAATATGGAAAAATACGTAAGGGGGGGTAATGTGTCGAAAATATGGAAAAAAAACAAAGGGGTTAGTATGTCGAAAATATCGAAAAATACGTAAGGGGGGGTAGTGTGTCGAAAATGTTGAAAAAAAACAAAGGGGTTAGTGTGTCGAAAATATCGAAAAATACGTAAGGGGGGGTAGTGTGTCGAAAATGTGGAAAAAACTCAAAGGGGTGAGTATGTCGAAAATATCGAAAAATACGTAAGGGGGGGTAGTGTGTCGAAAATGTGGAAAAAAAACAAAGGGGTTAGTATGTCGAAAATATCGAAAAATACGTAAGGGGGGGTAGTGTGTCGAAAATGTGGAAAAAAAACAAAGGGGTTAGTATGTCGAAAATATCGAAAAATACGTAAGGGGGGGTAGTGTGTCGAAAATGTGGAAAAAAAACAAAGGGGTTAGTATGTCGAAAATATCGAAAAATACGTAAGGGGGGGGTAGTGTGTCGAAAAAATGGAAAAAAAACAAAGGGGTTAGTATATCGAAAATATCGAAAAATACGTAAGGGGGGGTAGTGTGTCGAAAATTTGGAAAAAAAACAAAGGGGTTAGTATGTCGAAAATATCGAAAAATACGTAAGGGGGGGTAGTGTGTCGAAAATGTTGAAAAAAAACAAAGGGGTTAGTATGTCGAAAATATCGAAAAATACGTAAGGGGGGGTAGTGTGTCGAAAATGTTGAAAAAAAACAAAGGGGTGAGTATGTCGAAAATATCGAAAAATACGTAAGGGGGGTAGTGTGTCGAAAATGTTGAAAAAAAACAAAGGGGTTAGTATGTCGAAAATATGGAAAAATACGTAAGGGGGGGTAATGTGTCGAAAATATGGAAAAAAAACAAAGGGGTTAGTATGTCGAAAATATCGAAAAATACGTAAGGGGGGGTAGTGTGTCGAAAATGTGGAAAAAAAACAAAGGGGTTAGTATGTCGAAAATATCGAAAAATACGTAAGGGGGGGGGTAGTGTGTCGAAAAAATGGAAAAAAAACAAAGGGGTTAGTATATCGAAAATATCGAAAAATACGTAAGGGGGGGTAGTGTGTCGAAAATTTGGAAAAAAAACAAAGGGGTTAGTATGTCGAAAATATCGAAAAATACGTAAGGGGGGGTAGTGTGTCGAAAATGTTGAAAAAAAACAAAGGGGTTAGTATGTCGAAAATATGGAAAAATACATAAGGGGGGGTAGTGTGTCGAAAATGTTGAAAAAAAACAAAGGGGTGAGTATGTCCAAAATATCGAAAAATACGTAAGGGGGGGTAGTGTGTCGAAGATGTTGAAAAAAAAACAAAGGGGTTAGTATGTCGAAAATATGGAAAAATACGTAAGGGGGGGTAATGTGTCGAAAATATGGAAAAAAAACAAAGGGGTTAGTATGTCGAAAATATCGAAAAATACGTAAGGGGGGGTAGTGTGTCGAAAATGTTGAAAAAAAACAAAGGGGTTAGTATGTCGAAAATATGGAAAAATACGTAAGGGGGGGTAATGTGTCGAAAATATGGAAAAAAAACAAAGGGGTTAGTATGTCGAAAATATCGAAAAATACGTAAGGGGGGGTAGTGTGTCGAAAATGTTGAAAAAAAACAAAGGGGTTAGTATGTCGAAAATATCGAAAAATACGTAAGGGGGGGTAGTGTGTCGAAAATGTGGAAAAAACTCAAAGGGGTGAGTATGTCGAAAATATGGAAAAATACGTAAGGGGGGGTAATGTGTCGAAAATATGGAAAAAAAACAAAGGGGTTAGTATGTCGAAAATATGGAAAAATACGTAAGGGGGGGTAGTGTGTCGAAAATGTGGAAAAAAAACAAAGGGGTTAGTATGTCGAAAATATCGAAAAATACGTAAGGGGGGGTAGTGTGTCGAAAATGTTGAAAAAAAACAAAGGGGTTAGTATGTCGAAAATATGGAAAAATACGTAAGGGGGGGTAATGTGTCGAAAATATGGAAAAAAAACAAAGGGGTTAGTATGTCGAAAATATCGAAAAATACGTAAGGGGGGGTAGTGTGTCGAAAATGTTGAAAAAAAACAAAGGGGTTAGTATGTCGAAAATATCGAAAAATACGTAAGGGGGGGTAGTGTGTCGAAAATGTGGAAAAAACTCAAAGGGGTGAGTATGTCGAAAATATCGAAAAATACGTAAGGGGGGGTAGTGTGTCGAAAATGTGGAAAAAAAACAAAGGGGTTAGTATGTCGAAAATATCGAAAAATACGTAAGGGGGGGTAGTGTGTCGAAAATGTGGAAAAAAAACAAAGGGGTTAGTATGTCGAAAATATCGAAAAATACGTAAGGGGGGGTAGTGTGTCGAAAATGTGGAAAAAAAACAAAGGGGTTAGTATGTCGAAAATATCGAAAAATACGTAAGGGGGGGGGTAGTGTGTCGAAAAAATGGAAAAAAAACAAAGGGGTTAGTATATCGAAAATATCGAAAAATACGTAAGGGGGGGTAGTGTGTCGAAAATTTGGAAAAAAAACAAAGGGGTTAGTATGTCGAAAATATCGAAAAATACGTAAGGGGGGGTAGTGTGTCGAAAATGTTGAAAAAAACCAAAGGGGTTAGTATGTCGAAAATATCGAAAAATACGTAAGGGGGGGTAGTGTGTCGAAAATGTTGAAAAAAAACAAAGGGGTGAGTATGTCGAAAATATCGAAAAATACGTAAGGGGGGTAGTGTGTCGAAAATGTTGAAAAAAAACAAAGGGGTTAGTATGTCGAAAATATGGAAAAATACGTAAGGGGGGGTAATGTGTCGAAAATATGGAAAAAAAACAAAGGGGTTAGTATGTCGAAAATATCGAAAAATACGTAAGGGGGGGTAGTGTGTCGAAAATGTGGAAAAAAAACAAAGGGGTTAGTATGTCGAAAATATCGAAAAATACGTAAGGGGGGGGGTAGTGTGTCGAAAAAATGGAAAAAAAACAAAGGGGTTAGTATATCGAAAATATCGAAAAATACGTAAGGGGGGGTAGTGTGTCGAAAATTTGGAAAAAAAACAAAGGGGTTAGTATGTCGAAAATATCGAAAAATACGTAAGGGGGGGTAGTGTGTCGAAAATGTTGAAAAAAAACAAAGGGGTTAGTATGTCGAAAATATGGAAAAATACATAAGGGGGGTAGTGTGTCGAAAATGTTGAAAAAAAACAAAGGGGTGAGTATGTCCAAAATATCGAAAAATACGTAAGGGGGGGTAGTGTGTCGAAGATGTTGAAAAAAAAACAAAGGGGTTAGTATGTCGAAAATATGGAAAAATACGTAAGGGGGGGGGTAGTGTGTCGAAAATGTTGAAAAAAAACAAAGGGGTTAGTATGTCGAAAATATGGAAAAATACGTAAGGGGGGGTAGTGTGTCGAAAATGTTGAAAAAAAACAAAGGGGTTAGTATGTCGAAAATATCGAAAAATACGTAAGGGGGGGTAGTGTGTCGAAAATGTGGAAAAAACTCAAAGGGGTGAGTATGTCGAAAATATCGAAAAATACGTAAGGGGGGGTAGTGTGTCGAAAATGTGGAAAAAAAACAAAGGGGTTAGTATGTCGAAAATATCGAAAAATACGTAAGGGGGGGTAGTGTGTCGAAAATGTGGAAAAAAAACAAAGGGGTTAGTATGTCGAAAATATCGAAAAATACGTAAGGGGGGGTAGTGTGTCGAAAATGTGGAAAAAAAACAAAGGGGTTAGTATGTCGAAAATATCGAAAAATACGTAAGGGGGGGGGTAGTGTGTCGAAAAAATGGAAAAAAAACAAAGGGGTTAGTATATCGAAAATATCGAAAAATACGTAAGGGGGGGTAGTGTGTCGAAAATTTGGAAAAAAAACAAAGGGGTTAGTATGTCGAAAATATCGAAAAATACGTAAGGGGGGGTAGTGTGTCGAAAATGTTGAAAAAAAACAAAGGGGTTAGTATGTCGAAAATATCGAAAAATACGTAAGGGGGGGTAGTGTGTCGAAAATGTTGAAAAAAAACAAAGGGGTGAGTATGTCGAAAATATCGAAAAATACGTAAGGGGGGTAGTGTGTCGAAAATGTTGAAAAAAAACAAAGGGGTTAGTATGTCGAAAATATGGAAAAATACGTAAGGGGGGGTAATGTGTCGAAAATATGGAAAAAAAACAAAGGGGTTAGTATGTCGAAAATATCGAAAAATACGTAAGGGGGGGTAGTGTGTCGAAAATGTGGAAAAAAAACAAAGGGGTTAGTATGTCGAAAATATCGAAAAATACGTAAGGGGGGGGGTAGTGTGTCGAAAAAATGGAAAAAAAACAAAGGGGTTAGTATATCGAAAATATCGAAAAATACGTAAGGGGGGGGTAGTGTGTCGAAAATTTGGAAAAAAAACAAAGGGGTTAGTATGTCGAAAATATCGAAAAATACGTAAGGGGGGGTAGTGTGTCGAAAATGTTGAAAAAAAACAAAGGGGTTAGTATGTCGAAAATATGGAAAAATACATAAGGGGGGTAGTGTGTCGAAAATGTTGAAAAAAAACAAAGGGGTGAGTATGTCCAAAATATCGAAAAATACGTAAGGGGGGGTAGTGTGTCGAAGATGTTGAAAAAAAAACAAAGGGGTTAGTATGTCGAAAATATGGAAAAATACGTAAGGGGGGGTAATGTGTCGAAAATATGGAAAAAAAACAAAGGGGTTAGTATGTCGAAAATATGGAAAAATACGTAAGGGGGGGGTAGTGTGTCGAAAATGTGGAAAAAACTCAAAGGGGTGAGTATGTCGAAAATATCGAAAAATACGTAAGGGGGGGTAGTGTGTCGAAAATGTGGAAAAAAAACAAAGGGGTTAGTATGTCGAAAATATCGAAAAATACGTAAGGGGGGGTAGTGTGTCGAAAATGTGGAAAAAAAACAAAGGGGTTAGTATGTCGAAAATATCGAAAAATACGTAAGGGGGGGTAGTGTGTCGAAAATGTGGAAAAAAAACAAAGGGGTTAGTATGTCGAAAATTATCGAAAAATACGTAAGGGGGGGGGGTAGTGTGTCGAAAAAATGGAAAAAAAACAAAGGGGTTAGTATATCGAAAATATCGAAAAATACGTAAGGGGGGGTAGTGTGTCGAAAATTTGGAAAAAAAACAAAGGGGTTAGTATGTCGAAAATATCGAAAAATACGTAAGGGGGGGGTAGTGTGTCGAAAATGTTGAAAAAAACAAAGGGGTTAGTATGTCGAAAATATCGAAAAATACGTAAGGGGGGGTAGTGTGTCGAAAATGTTGAAAAAAAACAAAGGGGTGAGTATGTCGAAAATATCGAAAAATACGTAAGGGGAGGTAGTGTGTCGAAAATGTTGAAAAAAAACAAAGGGGTTAGTATGTCGAAAATATGGAAAAATACGTAAGGGGGGGTAATGTGTCGAAAATATGGAAAAAAAACAAAGGGGTTAGTATGTCGAAAATATGGAAAAATACGTAAGGGGGGGTAGTGTGTCGAAAATGTGGAAAAAAAACAAAGGGGTTAGTATGTCGAAAATATCGAAAAATACGTAAGGGGGGGGTAGTGTGTCGAAAATGTTGAAAAAAAACAAAGGGGTTAGTATGTCGAAAATATGGAAAAATACGTAAGGGGGGGTAATGTGTCGAAAATATGGAAAAAAAACAAAGGGGTTAGTATGTCGAAAATATCGAAAAATACGTAAGGGGGGGGTAGTGTGTCGAAAATGTTGAAAAAAAACAAAGGGGTTTATGTCGAAAATATCGAAAAATACGTAAGGGGGGGTAGTGTGTCGAAAATGTGGAAAAAACTCAAAGGGGTGAGTATGTCGAAAATATCGAAAAATACGTAAGGGGGGGGTAGTGTGTCGAAAATGTGGAAAAAAAACAAAGGGGTTAGTATGTCGAAAATATCGAAAAATACGTAAGGGGGGGTAGTGTGTCGAAAATGTGGAAAAAAAACAAAGGGGTTAGTATGTCGAAAATATCGAAAAATACGTAAGGGGGGGTAGTGTGTCGAAAATGTGGAAAAAAAACAAAGGGGTTAGTATGTCGAAAATATCGAAAAATACGTAAGGGGGGGGGGTAGTGTGTCGAAAAAATGGAAAAAAAACAAAGGGGTTAGTATATCGAAAATATCGAAAAATACGTAAGGGGGGGTAGTGTGTCGAAAATTTGGAAAAAAAACAAAGGGGTTAGTATGTCGAAAATATCGAAAAATACGTAAGGGGGGGTAGTGTGTCGAAAATGTTGAAAAAAAACAAAGGGGTTAGTATGTCGAAAATATCGAAAAATACGTAAGGGGGGGTAGTGTGTCGAAAATGTTGAAAAAAAACAAAGGGGTGAGTATGTCGAAAATATCGAAAAATACGTAAGGGGGGGTAGTGTGTCGAAAATGTTGAAAAAAAAACAAAGGGGTTAGTATGTCGAAAATATGGAAAAATACGTAAGGGGGGGTAATGTGTCGAAAATATGGAAAAAAAACAAAGGGGTTAGTATGTCGAAAATATCGAAAAATACGTAAGGGGGGGGTAGTGTGTCGAAAATGTGGAAAAAAAACAAAGGGGTTAGTATGTCGAAAATATCGAAAAATACATAAGGGGGGGGGTAGTGTGTCGAAAAAATGGAAAAAAAACAAAGGGGTTAGTATATCGAAAATATCGAAAAATACGTAAGGGGGGGGTAGTGTGTCGAAAATTTGGAAAAAAAAACAAAGGGGTTAGTATGTCGAAAATATCGAAAAATACGTAAGGGGGGGTAGTGTGTCGAAAATGTTGAAAAAAAACAAAGGGGTTAGTATGTCGAAAATATGGAAAAATACATAAGGGGGGTAGTGTGTCGAAAATGTTGAAAAAAAACAAAGGGGTGAGTATGTCCAAAATATCGAAAAATACGTAAGGGGGGGTAGTGTGTCGAAGATGTTGAAAAAAAAACAAAGGGGTTAGTATGTCGAAAATATGGAAAAATACGTAAGGGGGGGGTAATGTGTCGAAAATATGGAAAAAAAACAAAGGGGTTAGTATGTCGAAAATATGGAAAAATACGTAAGGGGGGGTAGTGTGTCGAAAATGTTGAAAAAAAACAAAGGGGTTAGTATGTCGAAAATATCGAAAAATACGTAAGGGGGGGGTAGTGTGTCGAAAATGTGGAAAAAACTCAAAGGGGTGAGTATGTCGAAAATATCGAAAAATACGTAAGGGGGGGTAGTGTGTCGAAAATGTGGAAAAAAAACAAAGGGGTTAGTATGTCGAAAATATCGAAAAATACGTAAGGGGGGGGTAGTGTGTCGAAAATGTGGAAAAAAAAACAAAGGGGTTAGTATGTCGAAAATATCGAAAAATACGTAAGGGGGGGTAGTGTGTCGAAAATGTGGAAAAAAAACAAAGGGGTTAGTATGTCGAAAATATCGAAAAATACGTAAGGGGGGGGGTAGTAGTGTGTCGAAAAAATGGAAAAAAAAACAAAGGGGTTAGTATATCGAAAATATCGAAAAATACGTAAGGGGGGGTAGTGTGTCGAAAATTTGGAAAAAAAACAAAGGGGTTAGTATGTCGAAAATATCGAAAAATACGTAAGGGGGGGTAGTGTGTCGAAAATGTTGAAAAAAAAACAAAGGGGTTAGTATGTCGAAAATATCGAAAAATACGTAAGGGGGGGTAGTGTGTCGAAAATGTTGAAAAAAAACAAAGGGGTGAGTATGTCGAAAATATCGAAAAATACGTAAGGGGGGGTAGTGTGTCGAAAATGTTGAAAAAAAACAAAGGGGTTAGTATGTCGAAAATATGGAAAAAATACGTAAGGGGGGGTAATGTGTCGAAAATATGGAAAAAAAACAAAGGGGTTAGTATGTCGAAAATATCGAAAAATACGTAAGGGGGGGGTAGTGTGTCGAAAATGTGGAAAAAAAACAAAGGGGTTAGTATGTCGAAAATATCGAAAAATACGTAAGGGGGGGGGTAGTGTGTCGAAAAAATGGAAAAAAAAACAAAGGGGTTAGTATATCGAAAATATCGAAAAATACGTAAGGGGGGGTAGTGTGTCGAAAATTTGGAAAAAAAACAAAGGGGTTAGTATGTCGAAAATATCGAAAAATACGTAAGGGGGGGTAGTGTGTCGAAAATGTTGAAAAAAAACAAAGGGGTTAGTATGTCGAAAATATGGAAAAATACATAAGGGGGGTAGTGTGTCGAAAATGTTGAAAAAAACAAAGGGGTGAGTATGTCCAAAATATCGAAAAATACGTAAGGGGGGGTAGTGTGTCGAAGATGTTGAAAAAAAAACAAAGGGGTTAGTATGTCGAAAATATGGAAAAATACGTAAGGGGGGGTAATGTGTCGAAAATATGGAAAAAAAACAAAGGGGTTAGTATGTCGAAAATATGGAAAAATACGTAAGGGGGGGTAGTGTGTCGAAAATGTGGAAAAAACTCAAAGGGGTGAGTATGTCGAAAATATCGAAAAATACGTAAGGGGGGGTAGTGTGTCGAAAATGTGGAAAAAAAACAAAGGGGTTAGTATGTCGAAAATATCGAAAAATACGTAAGGGGGGGTAGTGTGTCGAAAATGTGGAAAAAAAACAAAGGGGTTAGTATGTCGAAAATATCGAAAAATACGTAAGGGGGGGTAGTGTGTCGAAAATGTGGAAAAAAAACAAAGGGGTTAGTATGTCGAAAATATCGAAAAATACGTAAGGGGGGGGGTAGTGTGTCGAAAAATGGAAAAAAAACAAAGGGGTTAGTATATCGAAAATATCGAAAAATACGTAAGGGGGGGTAGTGTGTCGAAAATTTGGAAAAAAAACAAAGGGGTTAGTATGTCGAAAATATCGAAAAATACGTAAGGGGGGGTAGTGTGTCGAAAATGTTGAAAAAAAACAAAGGGGTTAGTATGTCGAAAATATCGAAAATACGTAAGGGGGGGTAGTGTGTCGAAAATGTTGAAAAAAAACAAAGGGGGTGAGTATGTCGAAAATATCGAAAAATACGTAAGGGGGAGGTAGTGTGTCGAAAATGTTGAAAAAAAACAAAGGGGTTAGTATGTCGAAAATATGGAAAAATACGTAAGGGGGGGGTAATGTGTCGAAAATATGGAAAAAAAACAAAGGGGTTAGTATGTCGAAAATATGGAAAAATACGTAAGGGGGGGTAGTGTGTCGAAAATGTGGAAAAAAAACAAAGGGGTTAGTATGTCGAAAATATCGAAAAATACGTAAGGGGGGGTAGTGTGTCGAAAATATGGAAAAAAAACAAAGGGGTTAGTATGTCGAAAATATGGAAAAATACGTAAGGGGGGGTAATGTGTCGAAAATGTGGAAAAAAAACAAAGGGGTGAGTATGTCGAAAATATCGAAAAATACGTAAGGGGGGGGTAGTGTGTCGAAAATGTTGAAAAAAAACAAAGGGGTTAGTATGTCGAAAATATATAAAAATACGTAAGGGGGGGGGGTAGTGTGTCGAAAAAAATGGAAAAAAAACAAAGGGGTTAGTATATCGAAAAATATCGAAAAATACGTAAGGGGGGGTAGTGTGTCGAAAATTTGGAAAAAAAACAAAGGGGTTAGTATGTCGAAAATATCGAAAAATACGTAAGGGGGGGTAGTGTGTCGAAAATGTTGAAAAAAAACAAAGGGGTTAGTATGTCGAAAATATCGAAAAATACGTAAGGGGGGGTAGTGTGTCGAAAATGTTGAAAAAAAACAAAGGGGTTAGTATGTCGAAAATATGGAAAAATACGTAAGGGGGGGTAATGTGTCGAAAATATGGAAAAAAAAACAAAGGGGTTAGTATGTCGAAAATATGGAAAAATACGTAAGGGGGGGTAGTGTGTCGAAAATGTGGAAAAAACTCAAAGGGGTGAGTATGTCGAAAATATCGAAAAATACGTAAGGGGGGGGTAGTGTGTCGAAAATGTGGAAAAAAAACAAAGGGGTTAGTATGTCGAAAATATCGAAAAATACGTAAGGGGGGGTAGTGTGTCGAAAATGTGGAAAAAAAACAAAGGGGTTAGTATGTCGAAAATATCGAAAAATACGTAAGGGGGGGGGGGGGTAGTGTGTCGAAAAAATGGAAAAAAAACAAAGGGGTTAGTATATCGAAAATATCGAAAAATACGTAAGGGGGGGTAGTGTGTCGAAAATTTGGAAAAAAAACAAAGGGGTTAGTATGTCGAAAATATCGAAAAATACGTAAGGGGGGGTAGTGTGTCGAAAATGTTGAAAAAAAACAAAGGGGTTAGTATGTCGAAAATATGGAAAAATACGTAAGGGGGGGTAATGTGTCGAAAATATGGAAAAAAAACAAAGGGGTTAGTATGTCGAAAATATGGAAAAATACGTAAGGGGGGGTTAGTGTGTCGAAAATGTGGAAAAAACTCAAGGGGTGAGTATGTCGAAAATATCGAAAAATACGTAAGGGGGGGTAGTGTGTCGAAAATGTGGAAAAAAAACAAAGGGGTTAGTATGTCGAAAATATCGAAAAATACGTAAGGGGAGGTAGTGTGTCGAAAATGTGGAAAAAAAACAAAGGGGTTAGTATGTCGAAAATATCGAAAAATACGTAAGGGGGGTGGTAGTGTGTCGAAAATGTGGAAAAAAAACAAAGGGGTTAGTATATCGAAAATATCGAAAAATACGTAAGGGGGGGGTAGTGTGTCGAAAATTTGGAAAAAAAAACAAAGGGGTTAGTATGTCGAAAATATCGAAAAATACGTAAGGGGGGGGTAGTGTGTCGAAAATGTTGAAAAAAAACAAAGGGGTGAGTATGTCGAAAATATCGAAAAATACGTAAGGGGAGGTAGTGTGTCGAAAATGTTGAAAAAAAAACAAAGGGGTTAGTATGTCGAAAATATGGAAAAATACGTAAGGGGGGGTAATGTGTCGAAAATATGGAAAAAAAACAAAGGGGTTAGTATGTCGAAAATATGGAAAAATACGTAAGGGGGGGGTAGTGTGTCGAAAATGTGGAAAAAAAACAAAGGGGTTAGTATGTCGAAAATATCGAAAAATACGTAAGGGGGGGGTAGTGTGTCGAAAATATGGAAAAAAAACAAAGGGGTTAGTATGTCGAAAATATGGAAAAATACATAAGGGGGGGTAGTGTGTCGAAAATGTGGAAAAAAAACAAAGGGGTGAGTATGTCGAAAATATCGAAAAATACGTAAGGGGGGGTAGTGTGTCGAAAATGTTGAAAAAAAACAAAGGGGTTAGTATGTCGAAAATATATAAAAATACGTAAGGGGGGGGGGTAGTGTGTCGAAAAAATGGAAAAAAAACAAAGGGGTTAGTATATCGAAAATATCGAAAAATACGTAAGGGGGGAGGTAGTGTGTCGAAAATTTGGAAAAAAAACAAAGGGGTTAGTATGTCGAAAATATCGAAAAATACGTAAGGGGGGGGTAGTGTGTCGAAAATGTTGAAAAAAAACAAAGGGGTTAGTATGTCGAAAATATCGAAAAATACGTAAGGGGGGGTAGTGTGTCGAAAATGTTGAAAAAAAACAAAGGGGTTAGTATGTCGAAAATATGGAAAAATACGTAAGGGGGGGTAATGTGTCGAAAATATGGAAAAAAAACAAAGGGGTTAGTATGTCGAAAATATGGAAAAATACGTAAGGGGGGGGTAGTGTGTCGAAAATGTGGAAAAAAACTCAAAGGGGTGAGTATGTCGAAAATATCGAAAAATACGTAAGGGGGGGTAGTGTGTCGAAAATGTGGAAAAAAAACAAAGGGGTTAGTATGTCGAAAATATCGAAAAATACGTAAGGGGGGTGGTAGTGTGTCGAAAATGTGGAAAAAAAACAAAGGGGTTAGTATGTCGAAAATATCAAAAAATACGTAAGGGGGGGGGGTAGTGTGTCGAAAAAATGGAAAAAAAACAAAGGGGTTAGTATATCGAAAATATCGAAAATACGTAAGGGGGGGTAGTGTGTCGAAAATTTGGAAAAAAAACAAAGGGGTTAGTATGTCGAAAATATCGAAAAATACGTAAGGGGGGGTAGTGTGTCGAAAATGTTGAAAAAAAACAAAGGGGTTAGTATGTCGAAAATATCGAAAAATACGTAAGGGGGGGTAGTGTGTCGAAAATGTTGAAAAAAAACAAAGGGGTTAGTATGTCGAAAATATATAAAAATACGTAAGGGGGGGGGTAGTGTGTCGAAAAAATGGAAAAAAAACAAAGGGGTTAGTATATCGAAAATATCGAAAAATACGTAAGGGGGGGTAGTGTGTCGAAAATTTGGAAAAAAAAACAAAGGGGTTAGTATGTCGAAAATATCGAAAAAATACGTAAGGGGGGGTAGTGTGTCGAAAATGTTGAAAAAAAACAAAGGGGTTAGTATGTCGAAAATATCGAAAAATACGTAAGGGGGGGTAGTGTGTCGAAAATGTTGAAAAAAAACAAAGGGGTTAGTATGTCGAAAAATATGGAAAAATACGTAAGGGGGGGTAATGTGTCGAAAATATGGAAAAAAAACAAAGGGGTTAGTATGTCGAAAATATGGAAAAATACGTAAGGGGGGGTAGTGTGTCGAAAATGTGGAAAAAACTCAAAGGGGTGAGTATGTCGAAAATATCGAAAAATACGTAAGGGGGGGTAGTGTGTCGAAAATGTGGAAAAAAAACAAAGGGGTTAGTATGTCGAAAATATCGAAAAATACGTAAGGGGGGGGTAGTGTGTCGAAAATGTGGAAAAAAAACAAAGGGGTTAGTATGTCGAAAATATCGAAAAATACGTAAGGGGGGGGGGGGTAGTGTGTCGAAAAAATGGAAAAAAAACAAAGGGGTTAGTATATCGAAAATATCGAAAAATACGTAAGGGGGGGTAGTGTGTCGAAAATTTGGAAAAAAAACAAAGGGGTTAGTATGTCTAAAATATCGAAAAATACGTAAGGGGGGGTAGTGTGTCGAAAATGTTGAAAAAAAACAAAGGGGTTAGTATGTCGAAAATATGGAAAAATACGTAAGGGGGGGTAATGTGTCGAAAATATGGAAAAAAAACAAAGGGGTTAGTATGTCGAAAATATGGAAAAATACGTAAGGGGGGGTAGTGTGTCGAAAATGTGGAAAAAACTCAAAGGGGTGAGTATGTCGAAAATATCGAAAAATACGTAAGGGGGGGTAGTGTGTCGAAAATGTGGAAAAAAAACAAAGGGGTTAGTATGTCGAAAATATCGAAAAATACGTAAGGGGAGGTAGTGTGTCGAAAATGTGGAAAAAAAACAAAGGGGTTAGTATGTCGAAAATATCGAAAAATACGTAAGGGGGGGTAGTGTGTCGAAAATGTGGAAAAAAAACAAAGGGGTTAGTATATCGAAAATATCGAAAAATACGTAAGGGGGGGTAGTGTGTCGAAAATTTGGAAAAAAAACAAAGGGGTTAGTATGTCGAAAATATCGAAAAATACGTAAGGGGGGGTAGTGTGTCGAAAATGTTGAAAAAAAACAAAGGGGTGAGTATGTCGAAAATATCGAAAAATACGTAAGGGGAGGTAGTGTGTCGAAAATGTTGAAAAAAAACAAAGGGGTTAGTATGTCGAAAATATGGAAAAATACGTAAGGGGGGTAATGTGTCGAAAATATGGAAAAAAAACAAAGGGGTTAGTATGTCGAAAATATGGAAAAATACGTAAGGGGGGGGTAGTGTGTCGAAAATGTGGAAAAAAAACAAAGGGGTTAGTATGTCGAAAATATCGAAAAATACGTAAGGGGGGGTAGTGTGTCGAAAATATGGAAAAAAAACAAAGGGGTTAGTATGTCGAAAATATGGAAAAATACATAAGGGGGGGTAGTGTGTCGAAAATGTGGAAAAAAAACAAAGGGGTGAGTATGTCGAAAATATCGAAAAATACGTAAGGGGGGGTAGTGTGTCGAAAATGTTGAAAAAAAACAAAGGGGTTAGTATGTCGAAAATATATAAAAATACGTAAGGGGGGGGGGTAGTGTGTCGAAAAAATGGAAAAAAAACAAAGGGGTTAGTATATCGAAAATATCGAAAAATACGTAAGGGGGGGTAGTGTGTCGAAAATTTGGAAAAAAAACAAAGGGGTTAGTATGTCGAAAATATCGAAAAATACGTAAGGGGGGGGTAGTGTGTCGAAAATGTTGAAAAAAAACAAAGGGGTTAGTATGTCGAAAATATCGAAAAATACGTAAGGGGGGGTAGTGTGTCGAAAATGTTGAAAAAAAACAAAGGGGTTAGTATGTCGAAAATATGGAAAAATACGTAAGGGGGGGTAATGTGTCGAAAATATGGAAAAAAAACAAAGGGGTTAGTATGTCGAAAATATGGAAAAATACGTAAGGGGGGGTAGTGTGTCGAAAATGTGGAAAAAACTCAAAGGGGTGAGTATGTCGAAAATATCGAAAAATACGTAAGGGGGGGTAGTGTGTCGAAAATGTGGAAAAAAAACAAAGGGGTTAGTATGTCGAAAATATCGAAAAATACGTAAGGGGGGGTAGTGTGTCGAAAATGTGGAAAAAAAACAAAGGGGTTAGTATGTCGAAAATATCGAAAAATACGTAAGGGGGGGGGTAGTGTGTCGAAAAAATGGAAAAAAAACAAAGGGGTTAGTATATCGAAAATATCGAAAAATACGTAAGGGGGGGGTAGTGTGTCGAAAATTTGGAAAAAAAACAAAGGGGTTAGTATGTCGAAAATATCGAAAAATACGTAAGGGGGGGTAGTGTGTCGAAAATGTTGAAAAAAAACAAAGGGGTTAGTATGTCGAAAATATCGAAAATTACGTAAGGGGGGGTAGTGTGTCGAAAATGTTGAAAAAAAACAAAGGGGTGAGTATGTCGAAAATATCGAAAAATACGTAAGGGGGGGTAGTGTGTCGAAAATGTTGAAAAAAAACAAAGGGGTTAGTATGTCGAAAATATGGAAAAATACGTAAGGGGGGTTAATGTGTCGAAAATATGGAAAAAAAACAAAGGGGTTAGTATGTCGAAAATATGGAAAAATACGTAAGGGGGGGTAGTGTGTCGAAAATGTGGAAAAAAAACAAAGGGGTTAGTATGTCGAAAATATCGAAAAATACGTAAGGGGGGGTAGTGTGTCGAAAATATGGAAAAAAAACAAAGGGGTTAGTATGTCGAAAATATGGAAAAATACATAAGGGGGGGTAGTGTGTCGAAAATGTGGAAAAAAAACAAAGGGGTGAGTATGTCGAAAATATCGAAAAATACGTAAGGGGGGGTAGTGTGTCGAAGATGTTGAAAAAAAACAAAGGGGTTAGTATGTCGAAAATATGGAAAAATACGTAAGGGGGGGTAATGTGTCGAAAATATGGAAAAAAAACAAAGGGGTTAGTATGTCGAAAATATGGAAAAATACGTAAGGGGGGGTAGTGTGTCGAAAATGTGGAAAAAACTCAAAGGGGTGAGTATGTCGAAAATATCGAAAAATACGTAAGGGGGGGTAGTGTGTCGAAAATGTGGAAAAAAAACAAAGGGGTTAGTATGTCGAAAATATCGAAAAATACGTAAGGGGGGGTAGTGTGTCGAAAATGTGGAAAAAAAACAAAGGGGTTAGTATGTCGAAAATATCGAAAAATACGTAAGGGGGGGTAGTGTGTCGAAAATGTGGAAAAAAAACAAAGGGGTTAGTATGTCGAAAATATCGAAAAATACGTAAGGGGGGGGGTAGTGTGTCGAAAAAATGGAAAAAAAAAAAAAGGGGTTAGTATATCGAAAATATCGAAAAATATGTAAGGGGGGGTAGTGTGTCGAAAATTTGGAAAAAAAACAAAGGGGTTAGTATGTCGAAAATATCGAAAAATACGTAAGGGGGGGTAGTGTGTCGAAAATGTTGAAAAAAAACAAAGGGGTTAGTATGTCGAAAATATCGAAAAATACGTAAGGGGGGGTAGTGTGTCGAAAATGTTGAAAAAAAACAAAGGGGTGAGTATGTCGAAAATATCGAAAAATACGTAAGGGGGGGTAGTGTGTCGAAAATGTTGAAAAAAAACAAAGGGGTTAGTATGTCGAAAATATGGAAAAATACGTAAGGGGGGGTAATGTGTCGAAAATATGGAAAAAAAACAAAGGGGTTAGTATGTCGAAAATATGGAAAAATACGTAAGGGGGGGTAGTGTGTCGAAAATATGGAAAAAAAACAAAGGGGTTAGTATGTCGAAAATGGAAAAATACGTAAGGGGGGGTAGTGTGTCGAAAATGTGGAAAAAAAACAAAGGGGTGAGTATGTCGAAAATATCGAAAAATACGTAAGGGGGGGTAGTGTGTCGAAAATGTTGAAAAAAAACAAAGGGGTTAGTATGTCGAAAATATATAAAAATACGTAAGGGGGGGGGTAGTGTGTCGAAAAAATGGAAAAAAAACAAAGGGGTTAGTATATCGAAAATATCGAAAAATACGTAAGGGGGGGGTAGTGTGTCGAAAATTTGGAAAAAAAACAAAGGGGTTAGTATGTCGAAAATATCGAAAAATACGTAAGGGGGGGTAGTGTGTCGAAAATGTTGAAAAAAAACAAAGGGGTTAGTATGTCGAAAATATCGAAAAATACGTAAGGGGGGGTAGTGTGTCGAAAATGTTGAAAAAAAAACAAAGGGGTGAGTATGTCGAAAATATCGAAAAATACGTAAGGGGGGGTAGTGTGTCGAAAATGTTGAAAAAAAACAAAGGGGTTAGTATGTCGAAAATATGGAAAAATACGTAAGGGGGGGTAGTGTGTCGAAAATGTTGAAAAAAAACAAAGGGGTTAGTATGTCGAAAATATCGAAAAATACGTAAGGGGGGGTAGTGTGTCGAAAATGTTGAAAAAAAACAAAGGGGTGAGTATGTCGAAAATATCGAAAAATACGTAAGGGGGGGTAGTGTGTCGAAAATGTTGAAAAAAAACAAAGGGGTTAGTATGTCGAAAATATCGAAAAATACGTAAGGGGGGGTAGTGTGTCGAAAATGTTGAAAAAAAACAAAGGGGTGAGTATGTCGAAAATATCGAAAAATACGTAAGGGGGGGTAGTGTGTCGAAAATGTTGAAAAAAAACAAAGGGGTTAGTATGTCGAAAATATGGAAAAATACGTAAGGGGGGGTAATGTGTCGAAAATATGGAAAAAAAACAAAGGGGTTAGTATGTCGAAAATATGGAAAAATACGTAAGGGGGGGTAGTGTGTCGAAAATGTGGAAAAAAAACAAAGGGGTTAGTATGTCGAAAATATCGAAAAATACGTAAGGGGGGGTAGTGTGTCGAAAATATGGAAAAAAAACAAAGGGGTTAGTATGTCGAAAATATGGAAAAATACATAAGGGGGGGTAGTGTGTCGAAAATGTGGAAAAAAAACAAAGGGGTGAGTATGTCGAAAATATCGAAAAATACGTAAGGGGGGGTAGTGTGTCGAAAATGTTGAAAAAAAACAAAGGGGTTAGTATGTCGAAAATATCGAAAAATACGTAAGGGGGGGTAGTGTGTCGAAAATGTTGAAAAAAAACAAAGGGGTGAGTATGTCGAAAATATCGAAAAATACGTAAGGGGGGGTAGTGTGTCGAAAATGTTGAAAAAAAACAAAGGGGTTAGTATGTCGAAAATATGGAAAAATACGTAAGGGGGGGTAATGTGTCGAAAATATGGAAAAAAAACAAAGGGGTTAGTATGTCGAAAATATGGAAAAATACGTAAAGGGGGGTAGTGTGTCGAAAATGTTGAAAAAAAACAAAGGGGTGAGTATGTCGAAAATATCGAAAAATACGTAAGGGGGGGTAGTGTGTCGAAAATGTTGAAAAAAAACAAAGGGGTTAGTATGTCGAAAATATATAAAAATACGTAAGGGGGGGGGTAGTGTGTCGAAAAAATGGAAAAAAAACAAAGGGGTTAGTATATCGAAAATATCGAAAAATACGTAAGGGGGGGTAGTGTTTCGAAAATTTGGAAAAAAAACAAAGGGGTTAGTATGTCGAAAATATCGAAAAATACGTAAGGGGGGGTAGTGTGTCGAAAATGTTGAAAAAAAACAAAGGGGTTAGTATGTCGAAAATATCGAAAAATACGTAAGGGGGGGTAGTGTGTCGAAAATGTTGAAAAAAAACAAAGGGGTTAGTATGTCGAAAATATGGAAAAATACGTAAGGGGGGGTAATGTGTCGAAAATATGGAAAAAAAACAAAGGGGTTAGTATGTCGAAAATATGGAAAAATACGTAAGGGGGGGTAGTGTGTCGAAAATGTGGAAAAAACTCAAAGGGGTGAGTATGTCGAAAATATCGAAAAATACGTAAGGGGGGGTAGTGTGTCGAAAATGTGGAAAAAAAACAAAGGGGTTAGTATGTCGAAAATATCGAAAAATACGTAAGGGGGGGTAGTGTGTCGAAAATGTGGAAAAAAAACAAAGGGGTTAGTATGTCGAAAATATCGAAAAATACGTAAGGGGGGGTAGTGTGTCGAAAATGTGGAAAAAAAACAAAGGGGTTAGTATGTCGAAAATATCGAAAAATACGTAAGGGGGGGGGTAGTGTGTCGAAAAAATGGAAAAAAAACAAAGGGGTTAGTATATCGAAAATATCGAAAAATACGTAAGGGGGGGTAGTGTGTCGAAAATTTGGAAAAAAAACAAAGGGGTTAGTATGTCGAAAATATCGAAAAATACGTAAGGGGGGGTAGTGTGTCGAAAATGTTGAAAAAAAACAAAGGGGTTAGTATGTCGAAAATATCGAAAAATACGTAAGGGGGGGTAGTGTGTCGAAAATGTTGAAAAAAAACAAAGGGGTGAGTATGTCGAAAATATCGAAAAATACGTAAGGGGGGGTAGTGTGTCGAAAATGTTGAAAAAAAAACAAAGGGGTTAGTATGTCGAAAATATGGAAAAATACGTAAGGGGGGGTAATGTGTCGAAAATATGGAAAAAAAACAAAGGGGTTAGTATGTCGAAAATATCGAAAAATACGTAAGGGGGGGTAGTGTGTCGAAAATGTGGAAAAAAAACAAAGGGGTTAGTATGTCGAAAATATCGAAAAATACGTAAGGGGGGGGGTAGTGTGTCGAAAAAATGGAAAAAAAACAAAGGGGTTAGTATATCGAAAATATCGAAAAATACGTAAGGGGGGGTAGTGTGTCGAAAATTTGGAAAAAAAACAAAGGGGTTAGTATGTCGAAAATATCGAAAAATACGTAAGGGGGGGTAGTGTGTCGAAAATGTTGAAAAAAAACAAAGGGGTTAGTATGTCGAAAATATGGAAAAATACATAAGGGGGGTAGTGTGTCGAAAATGTTGAAAAAAAACAAAGGGGTGAGTATGTCGAAAATATCGAAAAATACGTAAGGGGGGTAGTGTGTCGAAGATGTTGAAAAAAAAACAAAGGGGTTAGTATGTCGAAAATATGGAAAAATACGTAAGGGGGGGTAATGTGTCGAAAATATGGAAAAAAAACAAAGGGGTTAGTATGTCGAAAATATGGAAAAATACGTAAGGGGGGGTAGTGTGTCGAAAATGTGGAAAAAACTCAAAGGGGTGAGTATGTCGAAAATATCGAAAAATACGTAAGGGGGGTTAGTGTGTCGAAAATGTGGAAAAAAAACAAAGGGGTTAGTATGTCGAAAATATCGAAAAATACGTAAGGGGGGGTAGTGTGTCGAAAATGTGGAAAAAAAACAAAGGGGTTAGTATGTCGAAAATATCGAAAAATACGTAAGGGGGGGTAGTGTGTCGAAAATGTGGAAAAAAAACAAAGGGGTTAGTATGTCGAAAATATCGAAAAATACGTAAGGGGGGGGGTAGTGTGTCGAAAAAATGGAAAAAAAACAAAGGGGTTAGTATATCGAAAATATCGAAAAATACGTAAGGGGGGGTAGTGTGTCGAAAATTTGGAAAAAAAACAAAGGGGTTAGTATGTCGAAAATATCGAAAAATACGTAAGGGGGGGTAGTGTGTCGAAAATGTTGAAAAAAAACAAAGGGGTTAGTATGTCGAAAATATCGAAAAATACGTAAGGGGGGGTAGTGTGTCGAAAATGTTGAAAAAAAACAAAGGGGTGAGTATGTCGAAAATATCGAAAAATACGTAAGGGGGGGTAGTGTGTCGAAAATGTTGAAAAAAAAACAAAGGGGTTAGTATGTCGAAAATATGGAAAAATACGTAAGGGGGGGTAATGTGTCGAAAATATGGAAAAAAAACAAAGGGGTTAGTATGTCGAAAATATCGAAAAATACGTAAGTGGGGGTAGTGTGTCGAAAATGTGGAAAAAAAACAAAGGGGTTAGTATGTCGAAAATATCGAAAAATACGTAAGGGGGGGGGTAGTGTGTCGAAAAAATGGAAAAAAAACAAAGGGGTTAGTATATCGAAAATATCGAAAAATACGTAAGGGGGGGTAGTGTGTCGAAAATTTGGAAAAAAAACAAAGGGGTTAGTATGTCGAAAATATCGAAAAATACGTAAGGGGGGGTAGTGTGTCGAAAATGTTGAAAAAAAACAAAGGGGTTAGTATGTCGAAAATATGGAAAAATACATAAGGGGGGTAGTGTGTCGAAAATGTTGAAAAAAAACAAAGGGGTGAGTATGTCGAAAATATCGAAAAATACGTAAGGGGGGGTAGTGTGTCGAAGATGTTGAAAAAAAAACAAAGGGGTTAGTATGTCGAAAATATGGAAAAATACGTAAGGGGGGGTAATGTGTCGAAAATATGGAAAAAAAACAAAGGGGTTAGTATGTCGAAAATATGGAAAAATACGTAAGGGGGGGTAGTGTGTCGAAAATGTGGAAAAAACTCAAAGGGGTGAGTATGTCGAAAATATCGAAAAATACGTAAGGGGGGGTAGTGTGTCGAAAATGTGGAAAAAAAACAAAGGGGTTAGTATGTCGAAAATATCGAAAAATACGTAAGGGGGGGTAGTGTGTCGAAAATGTGGAAAAAAAACAAAGGGGTTAGTATGTCGAAAATATCGAAAAATACGTAAGGGGGGTAGTGTGTCGAAAATGTGGAAAAAAAATAAAGGGGTTAGTATGTCGAAAATATCGAAAAATACGTAAGGGGGGGGGTAGTGTGTCGAAAAAATGGAAAAAAAACAAAGGGGTTAGTATATCGAAAATATCGAAAAATACGTAAGGGGGGGTAGTGTGTCGAAAATTTGGAAAAAAAACAAAGGGGTTAGTATGTCGAAAATATCGAAAAATACGTAAGGGGGGGTAGTGTGTCGAAAATGTTGAAAAAAAACAAAGGGGTTAGTATGTCGAAAATATCGAAAAATACGTAAGGGGGGGTAGTGTGTCGAAAATGTTGAAAAAAAACAAAGGGGTGAGTATGTCGAAAATATCGAAAAATACGTAAGGGGAGGTAGTGTGTCGAAAATGTTGAAAAAAAACAAAGGGGTTAGTATGTCGAAAATATGGAAAAATACGTAAGGGGGGGTAATGTGTCGAAAATATGGAAAAAAAACAAAGGGGTTAGTATGTCGAAAATATCGAAAAATACGTAAGGGGGGGTAGTGTGTCGAAAATATGGAAAAAAAACAAAGGGGTTAGTATGTCGAAAATATGGAAAAATACATAAGGGGGGGTAGTGTGTCGAAAATGTGGAAAAAAAACAAAGGGGTGAGTATGTCGAAAATATCGAAAAATACGTAAGGGGGGGTAGTGTGTCGAAAATGTTGAAAAAAAACAAAGGGGTTAGTATGTCGAAAATATATAAAAATACGTAAGGGGGGGGGGTAGTGTGTCGAAAAAATGGAAAAAAAACAAAGGGGTTAGTATATCGAAAATATCGAAAAATACGTAAAGGGGGGTAGTGTGTCGAAAATTTGGAAAAAAAACAAAGGGGTTAGTATGTCGAAAATATCGAAAAATACGTAAGGGGGGGTAGTGTGTCGAAAATGTTGAAAAAAAACAAAGGGGTTAGTATGTCGAAAATATCGAAAAATACGTAAGGGGGGGTAGTGTGTCGAAAATGTTGAAAAAAAACAAAGGGGTTAGTATGTCGAAAATATGGAAAAATACGTAAGGGGGGGTAATGTGTCGAAAATATGGAAAAAAAACAAAGGGGTTAGTATGTCGAAAATATGGAAAAATACGTAAGGGGGGGTAGTGTGTCGAAAATGTGGAAAAAACTCAAAGGGGTGAGTATGTCGAAAATATCGAAAAATACGTAAGGGGGGGTAGTGTGTCGAAAATGTGGAAAAAAAACAAAGGGGTTAGTATGTCGAAAATATCGAAAAATACGTAAGGGGGGTAGTGTGTCGAAAATGTGGAAAAAAAACAAAGGGGTTAGTATGTCGAAAATATCGAAAAATACGTAAGGGGGGGGGTAGTGTGTCGAAAAAATGGAAAAAAAACAAAGGGGTTAGTATATCGAAAATATCGAAAAATACGTAAGGGGGGGTAGTGTGTCGAAAATTTGGAAAAAAAACAAAGGGGTTAGTATGTCGAAAATATCGAAAAATACGTAAGGGGGGGTAGTGTGTCGAAAATGTTGAAAAAAAACAAAGGGGTGAGTATGTCGAAAATATCGAAAAATACGTAAGGGGGGGTAGTGTGTCGAAAATGTTGAAAAAAAACAAAGGGGTTAGTATGTCGAAAATATGGAAAAATACGTAAGGGGGGGTAATGTGTCGAAAATATGAAAAAAAAACCAAAGGGGTTAGTATGTCGAAAATATGGAAAAATACGTAAGGGGGGGTAGTGTGTCGAAAATGTGGAAAAAACTCAAAGGGGTGAGTATGTCGAAAATATCGAAAAATACGTAAGGGGGGGTAGTGTGTCGAAAATGTGGAAAAAAAACAAAGGGGTTAGTATGTCGAAAATATCGAAAAATACGTAAGGGGGGGTAGTGTGTCGAAAATGTGGAAAAAAAACAAAGGGGTTAGTATGTCGAAAATATCGAAAAATACGTAAGGGGGGGTAGTGTGTCGAAAATGTGGAAAAAAAACAAAGGGGTTAGTATGTCGAAAATATCGAAAAATACGTAAGGGGGGGGTAGTGTGTCGAAAAAATGGAAAAAAAACAAAGGGGTTAGTATATCGAAAATATCGAAAAATACGTAAGGGGGGGTAGTGTGTCGAAAATTTGGAAAAAAAACAAAGGGGTTAGTATGTCGAAAATATCGAAAAATACGTAAGGGGGGGTAGTGTGTCGAAAATGTTGAAAAAAAACAAAGGGGTTAGTATGTCGAAAATATCGAAAAATACGTAAGGGGGGGTAGTGTGTCGAAAATGTTGAAAAAAAACAAAGGGGTGAGTATGTCGAAAATATCGAAAAATACGTAAGGGGGGGTAGTGTGTCGAAAATGTGGAAAAAAAACAAAGGGGTTAGTATGTCGAAAATATCGAAAAATACGTAAGGGGGGGTAGTGTGTCGAAAATGTGGAAAAAAAACAAAGGGGTTAGTATGTCGAAAATATCGAAAAATACGTAAGGGGGGGGGTAGTGTGTCGAAAAAATGGAAAAAAAACAAAGGGGTTAGTATATCGAAAATATCGAAAAATACGTAAGGGGGGGTAGTGTGTCGAAAATTTGGAAAAAAAACAAAGGGGTTAGTATGTCGAAAATATCGAAAAATACGTAAGGGGGGGTAGTGTGTCGAAAATGTTGAAAAAAAACAAAGGGGTTAGTATGTCGAAAATATGGAAAAATACGTAAGGGGGGGTAATGTGTCGAAAATATGGAAAAAAAACAAAGGGGTTAGTATGTCGAAAATATGGAAAAATACGTAAGGGGGGGTAGTGTGTCGAAAATGTGGAAAAAAAACAAAGGGGTTAGTATGTCGAAAATATCGAAAAATACGTAAGGGGGGGTAGTGTGTCGAAAATATGGAAAAAAAACAAAGGGGTTAGTATGTCGAAAATATGGAAAAATACATAAGGGGGGGGTAGTGTGTCGAAAATGTGGAAAAAAAACAAAGGGGTGAGTATGTCGAAAATATCGAAAAATACGTAAGGGGGGGTAGTGTGTCGAAAATGTTGAAAAAAAACAAAGGGGTTAGTATGTCGAAAATATCGAAAAATACGTAAGGGGGGGTAGTGTGTCGAAAATGTTGAAAAAAAACACAGGGGTGAGTATGTCGAAAATATCGAAAAATACGTAAGGGGGGGTAGTGTGTCGAAAATGTTGAAAAAAAACAAAGGGGTGAGTATGTCGAAAATATCGAAAAATACGTAAGGGGGGGTAGTGTGTCGAAGATGTTGAAAAAAAAACAAAGGGGTTAGTATGTCGAAAATATGGAAAAATACGTAAGGGGGGGTAATGTGTCGAAAATATGGAAAAAAAACAAAGGGGTTAGTATGTCGAAAATATGGAAAAATACGTAAGGGGGGGTAGTGTGTCGAAAATGTGGAAAAAACTCAAAGGGGTGAGTATGTCGAAAATATCGAAAAATACGTAAGGGGGGTTAGTGTGTCGAAAATGTGGAAAAAAAACAAAGGGGTTAGTATGTCGAAAATATCGAAAAATACGTAAGGGGGGGTAGTGTGTCGAAAATGTGGAAAAAAAACAAAGGGGTTAGTATGTCGAAAATATCGAAAAATACGTAAGGGGGGGTAGTGTGTCGAAAATGTGGAAAAAAAACAAAGGGGTTAGTATGTCGAAAATATCGAAAAATACGTAAGGGGGGGGTAGTGTGTCGAAAAAATGGAAAAAAAACAAAGGGGTTAGTATATCGAAAATATCGAAAAATACGTAAGGGGGGGTAGTGTGTCGAAAATTTGGAAAAAAAACAAAGGGGTTAGTATGTCGAAAATATCGAAAAATACGTAAGGGGGGGTAGTGTGTCGAAAATGTTGAAAAAAAACAAAGGGGTTAGTATGTCGAAAATATCGAAAAATACGTAAGGGGGGGTAGTGTGTCGAAAATGTTGAAAAAAAACAAAGGGGTGAGTATGTCGAAAATATCGAAAAATACGTAAGGGGGGGTAGTGTGTCGAAAATGTTGAAAAAAAAACAAAGGGGTTAGTATGTCGAAAATATGGAAAAATACGTAAGGGGGGGTAATGTGTCGAAAATATGGAAAAAAAACAAAGGGGTTAGTATGTCGAAAATATCGAAAAATACGTAAGGGGGGGTAGTGTGTCGAAAATGTGGAAAAAAAACAAAGGGGTTAGTATGTCGAAAATATCGAAAAATACGTAAGGGGGGGGGTAGTGTGTCGAAAAAATGGAAAAAAAACAAAGGGGTTAGTATATCGAAAATATCGAAAAATACGTAAGGGGGGGTAGTGTGTCGAAAATTTGGAAAAAAAACAAAGGGGTTAGTATGTCGAAAATATCGAAAAATACGTAAGGGGGGGTAGTGTGTCGAAAATGTTGAAAAAAAACAAAGGGGTTAGTATGTCGAAAATATGGAAAAATACATAAGGGGGGTAGTGTGTCGAAAATGTTGAAAAAAAACAAAGGGGTGAGTATGTCGAAAATATCGAAAAATACGTAAGGGGGGGTAGTGTGTCGAAGATGTTGAAAAAAAAACAAAGGGGTTAGTATGTCGAAAATATGGAAAAATACGTAAGGGGGGGTAATGTGTCGAAAATATGGAAAAAAAACAAAGGGGTTAGTATGTCGAAAATATGGAAAAATACGTAAGGGGGGGTAGTGTGTCGAAAATGTGGAAAAAACTCAAAGGGGTGAGTATGTCGAAAATATCGAAAAATACGTAAGGGGGGGTAGTGTGTCGAAAATGTGGAAAAAAAACAAAGGGGTTAGTATGTCGAAAATATCGAAAAATACGTAAGGGGGGGTAGTGTGTCGAAAATGTGGAAAAAAAACAAAGGGGTTAGTATGTCGAAAATATCGAAAAATACGTAAGGGGGGTAGTGTGTCGAAAATGTGGAAAAAAAACAAAGGGGTTAGTATGTCGAAAATATCGAAAAATACGTAAGGGGGGGGGTAGTGTGTCGAAAAAATGGAAAAAAAACAAAGGGGTTAGTATATCGAAAATATCGAAAAATACGTAAGGGGGGGTAGTGTGTCGAAAATTTGGAAAAAAAACAAAGGGGTTAGTATGTCGAAAATATCGAAAAATACGTAAGGGGGGGTAGTGTGTCGAAAATGTTGAAAAAAAACAAAGGGGTTAGTATGTCGAAAATATCGAAAAATACGTAAGGGGGGGTAGTGTGTCGAAAATGTTGAAAAAAAACAAAGGGGTGAGTATGTCGAAAATATCGAAAAATACGTAAGGGGAGGTAGTGTGTCGAAAATGTTGAAAAAAAACAAAGGGGTTAGTATGTCGAAAATATGGAAAAATACGTAAGGGGGGGTAATGTGTCGAAAATATGGAAAAAAAACAAAGGGGTTAGTATGTCGAAAATATGGAAAAATACGTAAGGGGGGGTAATGTGTCGAAAATGTTGAAAAAAAACAAAGGGGTGAGTATGTCGAAAATATCGAAAAATACGTAAGGGGAGGTAGTGTGTCGAAAATGTTGAAAAAAAACAAAGGGGTTAGTATGTCGAAAATATGGAAAAATACGTAAGGGGGGGTAATGTGTCGAAAATGTGGAAAAAAAACAAAGGGGTTAGTATGTCGAAAATATCGAAAAATACGTAAGGGGGGGTAGTGTGTCGAAAATATGGAAAAAAAACAAAGGGGTTAGTATGTCGAAAATATGGAAAAATACATAAGGGGGGGTAGTGTGTCGAAAATGTGGAAAAAAAACAAAGGGGTGAGTATGTCGAAAATATCGAAAAATACGTAAGGGGGGGTAGTGTGTCGAAAATGTTGAAAAAAAACAAAGGGGTTAGTATGTCGAAAATATATAAAAATACGTAAGGGGGGGTAGTGTGTCGAAAATGTGGAAAAAAAACAAAGGGGTTAGTATGTCGAAAATATCGAAAAATACGTAAGGGGGGGTAGTGTGTCGAAAATGTGGAAAAAAAACAAAGGGGTTAGTATGTCGAAAATATCGAAAAATACGTAAGGGGGGGGTAGTGTGTCGAAAAAATGGAAAAAAAACAAAGGGGTTAGTATGTCGAAAATATCGAAAAATACGTAAGGGGGGGGTAGTGTGTCGAAAAAATGGAAAAAAAACAAAGGGGTTAGTATATCGAAAATATCGAAAAATACGTAAAGGGGGGTAGTGTGTCGAAAATTTGGAAAAAAAACAAAGGGGTTAGTATGTCGAAAATATCGAAAAATACGTAAGGGGGGGTAGTGTGTCGAAAATGTTGAAAAAAAACAAAGGGGTTAGTATGTCGAAAATATCGAAAAATACGTAAGGGGGGGTAGTGTGTCGAAAATGTTGAAAAAAAACAAAGGGGTTAGTATGTCGAAAATATGGAAAAATACGTAAGGGGGGGTAATGTGTCGAAAATATGGAAAAAAAACAAAGGGGTTAGTATGTCGAAAATATGGAAAAATACGTAAGGGGGGGTAGTGTGTCGAAAATGTGGAAAAAACTCAAAGGGGTGAGTATGTCGAAAATATCGAAAAATACGTAAGGGGGGGTAGTGTGTCGAAAATGTGGAAAAAAAACAAAGGGGTTAGTATGTCGAAAATATCGAAAAATACGTAAGGGGGGGTAGTGTGTCGAAAATGTGGAAAAAAAACAAAGGGGTTAGTATGTCGAAAATATCGAAAAATACGTAAGGGGGGGGGGTAGTGTGTCGAAAAAATGGAAAAAAAACAAAGGGGTTAGTATATCGAAAATATCGAAAAATACGTAAGGGGGGGTAGTGTGTCGAAAATTTGGAAAAAAAACAAAGGGGTTAGTATGTCGAAAATATCGAAAAATACGTAAGGGGGGGTAGTGTGTCGAAAATGTTGAAAAAAAACAAAGGGGTGAGTATGTCGAAAATATCGAAAAATACGTAAGGGGGGGTAGTGTGTCGAAAATGTTGAAAAAAAACAAAGGGGTTAGTATGTCGAAAATATGGAAAAATACGTAAGGGGGGGTAATGTGTCGAAAATATGGAAAAAAAACAAAGGGGTTAGTATGTCGAAAATATGGAAAAATACGTAAGGGGGGGTAGTGTGTCGAAAATGTGGAAAAAACTCAAAGGGGTGAGTATGTCGAAAATATCGAAAAATACGTAAGGGGGGGTAGTGTGTCGAAAATGTGGAAAAAAAACAAAGGGGTTAGTATGTCGAAAATATCGAAAAATACGTAAGGGGGGGTAGTGTGTCGAAAATGTGGAAAAAAAACAAAGGGGTTAGTATGTCGAAAATATCGAAAAATACGTAAGGGGGGGTAGTGTGTCGAAAATGTGGAAAAAAAACAAAGGGGTTAGTATGTCGAAAATATCGAAAAATACGTAAGGGGGGGTAGTGTGTCGAAAAAATGGAAAAAAAACAAAGGGGTTAGTATATCGAAAATATCGAAAAATACGTAAGGGGGGGTAGTGTGTCGAAAATTTGGAAAAAAAACAAAGGGGTTAGTATGTCGAAAATATCGAAAAATACGTAAGGGGGGGTAGTGTGTCGAAAATGTTGAAAAAAAACAAAGGGGTTAGTATGTCGAAAATATCGAAAAATACGTAAGGGGGGGTAGTGTGTCGAAAATGTTGAAAAAAAACAAAGGGGTGAGTATGTCGAAAATATCGAAAAATACGTAAGGGGGGGTAGTGTGTCGAAAATGTTGAAAAAAAACAAAGGGGTTAGTATGTGGAAAATATGGAAAAATACGTAAGGGGGGGTAATGTGTCGAAAATATGGAAAAAAAACAAAGGGGTTAGTATGTCGAAAATATGGAAAAATACGTAAGGGGGTATAATGTGTCGAAAATATGGAAAAAAAACAAAGGGGTTAGTATGTCGAAAATATGGAAAAATACGTAAGGGGGGGTAGTGTGTCGAAAATGTGGAAAAAAAACAAAGGGGTTAGTATGTCGAAAATATGGAAAAATACGTAAGGGGGGGTAGTGTGTCGAAAATGTTGAAAAAAAACAAAGGGGTTAGTATGTCGAAAATATCGAAAAATATGTAAGGGGGGGTAGTGTGTCGAAAATGTGGAAAAAACTCAAAGGGGTGAGTATGTCGAAAATATCGAAAAATACGTAAGGGGGGGTATGTGTCGAAAATGTGGAAAAAAAACAAAGGGGTTAGTATGTCGAAAATATCGAAAAATACGTAAGGGGGGGTAGTGTGTCGAAAATGTGGAAAAAAAACAAAGGGGTTAGTATGTCGAAAATATCGAAAAATACGTAAGGGGGGGGTAGTGTGTCAAAAAAATGGAAAAAAAACAAAGGGGTTAGTATGTCGAAAATATGGAAAAATACGTAAGGGGGGGTAGTGTGTCGAAAATGTTGAAAAAAAACAAAGGGGTTAGTATGTCGAAAATATCGAAAAATATGTAAGGGGGGGTAGTGTGTCGAAAATGTGGAAAAAACTCAAAGGGGTGAGTATGTCGAAAATATCGAAAAATACGTAAGGGGGGGTATGTGTCGAAAATGTGGAAAAAAAACAAAGGGGTTAGTATGTCGAAAATATCGAAAAATACGTAAGGGGGGGGTAGTGTGTCGAAAATTTGGAAAAAAAACAAAGGGGTTAGTATGTCGAAAATATCGAAAAATACGTAAGGGGGGGTAGTGTGTCGAAAATGTGGAAAAAAAACAAAGGGGTGAGTATGTCGAAAATATCGAAAAATACGTAAGGGGGGGTAGTGTGTCGAAAATGTTGAAAAAAAACAAAGGTGTTAGTATGTCGAAAATATATAAAAATACGTAAGGGGGGGTAGTGTGTCAAAAATGTGGAAAAAAAACAAAGGTGTTAGTATGTCGAAAATATCGAAAAATACGTAAGGGGGGGTAGTGTGTCGAAAATGTGGAAAAAAACAAAGGGGTTAGTATGTCGAAAATATCGAAAAATACGTAAGGGGGGGTAGTGTGTCGAAAATGTGGAAAAAAAAAAAGGGTTAGTATGTCGAAAATATCGAAAAATACGTAAGGGGGGGTAGTGTGTCGAAAAATGTGGAAAAAAACAAAGGGGTTAGTATGTCGAAAATATCGAAAAATACGTAAGGGGGGGTAGTGTGTCGAAAATGTGGAAAAAAAAACAAAGGGGTGAGTATGTCGAAAATATCGAAAAATACGTAAGGGGGGGTAGTGTGTCGAAAATGTTGAAAAAAAACAAAGGTGTTAGTATGTCGAAAATATATAAAAATACGTAAGGGGGGGTAGTGTGTCAAAAATGTGGAAAAAAAACAAAGGTGTTAGTATGTCGAAAATATCGAAAAATACGTAAGGGGGGGGTAGTGTGTCGAAAATGTGGAGAAAAAAAAAAAGGGGTTAGTATGTCGAAAATATCGAAAAATACGTAAGGGGGGGTAGTGTGTCGAAAATGTGGAAAAAAACAAAGGGGTTAGTATGTCGAAAATATCGAAAAATACGTAAGGGGGGGTAGTGTGTCGAAAATGTGGAAAAAAAACAAAGTGTTAGTATGTCGAAAATATCGAAAAATACGTAAGGGGGGGGTAGTGTGTCGAAAATGTGGAAAAAAAAAAGGGTTAGTATGTCGAAAATATCGAAAAATACGTAAGGGGGGGTAGTGTGTCGAAAAATGTGGAAAAAAACAAAGGGGTTAGTATGTCGAAAATATCGAAAAATACGTAAGGGGGGTAGTGTGTCGAAAATGTGGAAAAAAAACAAAGGGGTTAGTATGTCGAAAATGTGGAAAAATACGTAAGGGGGGGTAGTGTGTCGAAAATGTGGAAAAAAAACAAAGGGGTTAGTATGTCGAAAATATCGAAAAATACGTAAGGGGGGGTAGTGTGTCGAAAATGTTGAAAAAAAACAAAGGGGTTAGTATGTCGAAAATATGGAAAAATACGTAAGGGGGGGTAATGTGTCGAAAATATGGAAAAAAAACAAAGGGGTTAGTATGTCGAAAATATGGAAAAATACGTAAGGGGGGTAGTGTGTCGAAAAAATGGAAAAAAAACAAAGGGGTTAGTATGTCGAAAATATCGAAAAATACGTAAGGGGGGGTAGTGTGTCGAAAATGTGGAAAAAAAACAAAGGGGTGAGTATGTCGAAAATATCGAAAAATACGTAAGGGGGGGTAGTGTGTCGAAAATGTTGAAAAAAAACAAAGGTGTTAGTATGTCGAAAATATATAAAAATACGTAAGGGGGGGTAGTGTGTCAAAAATGTGGAAAAAAAAACAAAGGTGTTAGTATGTCGAAAATATCGAAAAATACGTAAGGGGGGGTAGTGTGTCGAAAATGTGGAAAAAAAACAAAGGGGTGAGTATGTCGAAAATATCGAAAAATACGTAAGGGGGGGTAGTGTGTCGAAAATGTGGAAAAAAAAAAAAGGGTTAGTATGTCGAAAATATCGAAAAATACGTAAGGGGGGGTAGTGTGTCGAAAAATGTGGAAAAAAACAAAGGGGTTAGTATGTCGAAAATATCGAAAAATACGTAAGGGGGGGTAGTGTGTCGAAAATGTGGAAAAAAAACAAAGGGGTGAGTATGTCGAAAATATCGAAAAATACGTAAGGGGGGGTAGTGTGTCGAAAATGTTGAAAAAAAACAAAGGTGTTAGTATGTCGAAAATATATAAAAATACGTAAGGGGGGGTAGTGTGTCAAAAATGTGGAAAAAAAACAAAGGTGTTAGTATGTCGAAAATATCGAAAATACGTAAGGGGGGGGTAGTGTGTCGAAAATGTGGAGAAAAAAAAAAAAGGGGTTAGTATGTCGAAAATATCGAAAAATACGTAAGGGGGGGTAGTGTGTCGAAAATGTGGAAAAAAACAAAGGGTTAGTATGTCGAAAATATCGAAAAATACGTAAGGGGGGGTAGTGTGTCGAAAATGTGGAAAAAAAAACAAAGGTGTTAGTATGTCGAAAATATCGAAAAATACGTAAGGGGGGGGTAGTGTGTCGAAAATGTGGAAAAAAAAAAAGGGTTAGTATGTCGAAAATATCGAAAAATACGTAAGGGGGGGTAGTGTGTCGAAAAATGTGGAAAAAAACAAAGGGGTTAGTATGTCGAAAATATCGAAAAATACGTAAGGGGGGGTAGTGTGTCGAAAAAATGGAAAAAAAACAAAGGGGTTAGTATGTCGAAAATATCGAAAAATACGTAAGGGGGGGTAGTGTGTCGAAAATGTTGAAAAAAAACAAAGGGGTTAGTATGTCGAAAATATGGAAAAATACGTAAGGGGGGGTAATGTGTCGAAAATATGGAAAAAAAACAAAGGGGTTAGTATGTCGAAAATATGGAAAAATACGTAAGCGGGGTAGTGTGTCGAAAATGTGGAAAAAAAACAAAGGGGTTAGTATGTCGAAAATATCGAAAAATACGTAAGGGGGGGTAGTGTGTCGAAAATGTGGAAAAAAAACAAAGGGGTTAGTATGTCGAAAATATCGAAAAATACGTAAGGGGGGGTAGTGTGTCGAAAATGTGGAAAAAAAACAAAGGGGTTAGTATGTCGAAAATATCGAAAAATACGTAAGGGGGGGGGTAGTGTGTCGAAAAAGTGGAAAAAAAACAAAGGGGTTAGTATATCGAAAATATCGAAAAATACGTAAGGGGGGGGTAGTGTGTCGAAAAAATGGAAAAAAAACAAAGGGGTTAGTATATCGAAAATATCGAAAAATACGTAAGGGGGGGGTAGTGTGTCGAAAATTTGGAAAAAAAACAAAGGGGTTAGTATGTCGAAAATATCGAAAAATACGTAAGGGGGGGTAGTGTGTCGAAAATGTTGAAAAAAAACAAAGGGGTTAGTATGTCGAAAATATCGAAAAATACGTAAGGGGGGGTAGTGTGTCGAAAATGTTGAAAAAAAACAAAGGGGTGAGTATGTCGAAAATATGGAAAAATACGTAAGGGGGGGACCCCTAATGATGAGAGAAAACTTTGGTCCTCGATTTCCCTCGCCCGGACGCGGGTTACCGGGGCCCCCTTCTGGAGCCAGGCCTGGAGGTGGGGTCCGCTGGCGAGCGCCTGGTGGCCGGACCCTTACCCACGGGGGCCGGCCGGGCACAGCCCGAAGGGACGACGTGGGACCCTCTTCCCATGGGCTCACCACCTGTAGGAGGGGCCAAAGGGGTCGGGTGCGCAGAGAGCTGGGTAGCAGCCAAGGGAGGGGTCCTTGGCGCGACGATCCCCGGCTACAGAAACTGGCTTTTGGGACATGGAACGTTACCTCTCTGGCAGGGAAGGAGCCCGAGTTGGTGCGTGAGGTTGAGAAATTCCGACTAGATATAGTCGGACTCACCTCTACGCACGGCTTGGGCTCTGGTACCAGTCCTCTCGAGAGGGGTTGGACTCTCTTCCACTCTGGAGTTGCCCGTGGTGAGAGGCGCAGAGCCGGTGTGGGCATATTAATTGCTCCACGGCTCGGCGCCTGTACGTTGGGGTTCACCCCGGTAGACGAGAGGGTAGCCTCCCTCCGCCTTCGGGTGGGGGGACGGGTCCTGACTGTTGTTTGTGCTTATGCACCAAATAGCAGTTCGGAGTACCCAACCTTCTTGGGGTCCTTAGAGGGTGTGCTTGAGAGCGCGCCCCCTGGGGACTCCCTCGTACTGCTGGGAGACTTCAACGCTCACGTGGGCAATGACAGTGAGACCTGGAAGGGCGTGATTGGGAAGAACGGCCCCCCTGACCTGAACCCGAGTGGTGTTTCGTTATTGGACTTCTGTGCTCGTCATGGTCTGTCCATAATGAACACCATTTTCAGACATAAGGGTGTCCATATGTGCACTTGGCACCAGGACACCCTAGGCCGTAGTTCGATGATCGACTTTGTCATCGTTTCGTCGGACCTGCGGCCGCATGTTCTGGACACTCGGGTGAAGAGAGGGGCGGAGCTGTCAACTGATCACCACCTGGTGGTGAGTTGGCTTCGATGGTGGGGGAAGATGCCGGCCCGACCCGGCAGACCCAAGCGTGTTGTGAGGGTCTGTTGGGAACGGCTGGCAGAATCTCCTGTCAGAAGAAGTTTCAATTCACACCTCTGGCAGAACTTCGCCCATGTCCCGAGGGAGGCGGGGGACATTGAGTCCGAGTGGACCATGTTCCGCGCCTCCATTGTCGAGGCGGCTGATCGGAGCTGTGGCCGCAAGGTAGTCGGTGCCTGCCGCGGTGGCAACCCTCAGACCCGTTGGTGGTCACCGGCGGTGAGGGATGCCGTCAAGCTGAAGAAGGAGTCTTATCGGGCCTTCCTGGCCTGTGGGACTCTGGAAGCAGCTGGCAGGTATCGGCTGGCCAAGCGGAATGCGGCTTTGGCGGTTGCCGAGGCAAAAACTCGGGCATGGGAGGAGTTTGGCGAGGCCATGGAAGCCGACTTCCGAACGGCTTCGAGGAAATTCTGGTCCACCATCCGACGTCTTAGGGGGAGGAAGCGGTGTGCCATCGACACTGTGTATAGTGCCGATGGGGCGCTGCTGACCTCGACCCGGGACGTTGTGAATCGGTGGGCGGAGTACTTCGAAGACCTCCTCAATTCCACCGGCACGTCTTCCTCTGGGGAAGCAGAGCCTGAGGACTCTGGGTTGGGCTCTCGTATCACTGGGGTTGAAGTCACCGAGGTTGTCAAAAAACTCCTCGGTGGCAGGGCCCCGGGGGTCGATGAGATCCGCCCAGACTTCATTAAGGCTCTGGATGTTGTGGGCGTGTCATGGTTGACGCGCCTCTGCAACATCGCGTGGACATCGGGGACAGTGCCTCTGGACTGGCAGACTGGGGTGGTGGTTCCCGTCTTTAAGAAGGGGGACCGGAGAGTGTGTTCCAACTACAGGGGAATCACACTTCTCAGCCTCCCTGGTAAGGTCTATTCAGGGGTACTGGAGAGGAGGGTCCGCCAGGAAGTCGAATCTCGGATTCAGGAGGAACAGTGTGGTTTTCGTCCTGGCCGTGGAACACTGGACCAGCTCTATACACTCTTCAGGGTCTTTGAGGGTGCATGGGAATTTGCCTGTCCGGTCTACATGTGTTTTGTGGACTTGGAGAAGGCATTCGACCGTGTTCCTCGGGAGGCCCTGTGGGGGGTGCTTCGGGAGTATGGGGTACCGCACAGTCTTATCCGGGCTGTGCGGTCCCTGTATGCCGGTGCCAGAGTCTGGTCCGCATTGCCGGCAATAAGTCGGATTCGTTCCCGGTGAGGGTTGGGCTCCGCCAGGGCTGCCCTTTGTCACCGATTCTGTTCATAACTTTTATGGACAGAATTTCTAGGCGCAGCCTTGGCGGGGATGGAGTCCGGTTTGGGGGCCTCAGCATTGCGTCACTGCTTTTTGCAGATGACGTGGTGCTGTTGGCTTCCTCAGCCCGTGATCTTCAGCTCTCGCTGGAGCGATTCGCAACCGAGTGTGAAGCGGCCGGGATGGGGATCAGCACCTCCAAGTCCGAGGCCATGGTTCTCAGTCGGAAAAGGGTGGTATGCTCCCTCCGTGTCGGGGAGGAGGTCTTGCCCCAAGTGGAGGAGTTCAAGTATCTTGGGGTCTTGTTCACGAGTGAGGGTAGGATGGAACGGGAGATCGACAGACGGGTCGGTGCAGCGTCTGCCGTCATTCGGACCCTGTACCGGTCTGTCGTGGTGAAGAGGGAGCTGAGCCGAAAGGCAAAGCTCTCGATCTACCAGTCCATCTACGTTCCTACCCTCACCTATGGTCATGAACTTTGGGTCATGACCGAAAGAACTCGATCCCGGATACAAGCGGCCGAAATGAGTTTCCTCCGCAGGGTGGCTGGGTTCTCCCTTAGAGATAGGGTGAGAAGCTCAGTCATCCGGGAGGGACTCGGAGTAGAGCCACTGCTCCTCCGCGTTGAGAGGAGCCAGTTGAGGTGGCTCGGGCATCTAATAAGGATGCCTCCTGGACGCCTCCCTCGGGAGGTGTTCCGGGCATGTCCCACCGGCAGGAGGCCCCGGGGGCGGCCCAGGACACGTTGGAGAGACTATGTCTCTCGGCTGGCTTGGGAACGCCTCGGGGTCCCGTCGGATGAGCTGGAAGAAGTGGCTGGGGATAGGGACGTCTGGGCTTCCCTTTTAACGCTGCTGCCCCCGCGACCCGACCTCGGATAAGCGGAAGACAATGGATGGATGGATGGACGTAAGGGGGGGTAATGTGTCGAAAATATGGAAAAAAAACAAAGGGGTTAGTATGTCGAAAATATGGAAAAATACGTAAGGGGGGGTAGTGTGTCGAAAATGTGGAAAAAAAACAAAGGGGTTAGTATGTCGAAAATATCGAAAAATACGTAAGGGGGGTAGTGTGTCGAAAATATGGAAAAAAAACAAAGGGGTTAGTATGTCGAAAATATGGAAAAATACATAAGGGGGGGTAGTGTGTCGAAAATGTGGAAAAAAAACAAAGGGGTGAGTATGTCGAAAATATCGAAAAATACGTAAGGGGGGGTAGTGTGTCGAAAATATGGAAAAAAAACAAAGGGGTTAGTATGTCGAAAATATGGAAAAATACGTAAGGGGGGGTAGTGTGTCGAAAATGTGGAAAAAACTCAAAGGGGTGAGTATGTCGAAAATATCGAAAAATACGTAAGGGGGGGTAGTGTGTCGAAAATGTGGAAAAAAAACAAAGGGGTTAGTATGTCGAAAATATCGAAAAATACGTAAGGGGGGGTAGTGTGTCGAAAATGTGGAAAAAAAACAAAGGGGTTAGTATGTCGAAAATATCGAAAAATACGTAAGGGGGGGTAGTGTGTCGAAAATGTGGAAAAAAAACAAAGGGGTTAGTATGTCGAAAATATCGAAAAATACGTAAGGGGGGGTAGTGTGTCGAAAAAATGGAAAAAAAACAAAGGGGTTAGTATATCGAAAATATCGAAAAATACGTAAGGGGGGGTAGTGTGTCGAAAATGTTGAAAAAAAACAAAGGGGTTAGTATGTCGAAAATATCGAAAAATACGTAAGGGGGGGTAGTGTGTCGAAAATGTGGAAAAAAAACAAAGGGGTTAGTATGTCGAAAATATCGAAAAATACGTAAGGGGTGGGGTAGTGTGTCGAAAAAATGGAAAAAAAACAAAGGGGTTAGTATGTCGAAAATATGGAAAAAAACGTAAGGGGGGGTAGTGTGTCGAAAATGTTGAAAAAAAACAAAGGGGTGAGTATGTCGAAAATATCAAAAAATACGTAAGGGGGGGTAGTGTGTCGAAAATGTGGAAAAAAAACAAAGGGGTTAGTATGTCGAAAATATGGAAAAATACGTAAGGGGGGGTAATGTGTCGAAAATATGGAAAAAAAACAAAGGGGTTAGTATGTCGAAAATATGGAAAAATACGTAAGGGGGGGTAATGTGTCGAAAATATGAAAAAAAAACAAAGGGGTTAGTATGTCGAAAATATGGAAAAATACGTAAGGGGGGGTAGTGTGTCGAAAATGTGGAAAAAACTCAAAGGGGTGAGTATGTCGAAAATATCGAAAAATACGTAAGGGGGGGTAGTGTGTCGAAAATGTGGAAAAAAAACAAAGGGGTTAGTATGTCGAAAATATCGAAAAATACGTAAGGGGGGGTAGTGTGTCGAAAATGTGGAAAAAAAACAAAGGGGTTAGTATGTCGAAAATATCGAAAAATACGTAAGGGGGGGTAGTGTGTCGAAAATGTGGAAAAAAAACAAAGGGGTTAGTATGTCGAAAATATCGAAAAATACGTAAGGGGGGGGGTAGTGTGTCGAAAAAATGGAAAAAAAACAAAGGGGTTAGTATATCGAAAATATCGAAAAATACGTAAGGGGGGGTAGTGTGTCGAAAATTTGGAAAAAAAACAAAGGGGTTAGTATGTCGAAAATATCGAAAAATACGTAAGGGGGGGTAGTGTGTCGAAAATGTTGAAAAAAAACAAAGGGGTTAGTATGTCGAAAATATCGAAAAATACGTAAGGGGGGGTAGTGTGTCCAAAATGTTGAAAAAAAACAAAGGGGTGAGTATGTCGAAAATATCGAAAAATACGTAAGGGGGGGTAGTGTGTCGAAAATGTTGAAAAAAAACAAAGGGGTTAGTATGTCGAAAATATGGAAAAATACGTAAGGGGGGGTAATGTGTCGAAAATATGGAAAAAAAACAAAGGGGTTAGTATGTCGAAAATATGGAAAAATACGTAAGGGGGGGTAGTGTGTCGAAAATGTGGAAAAAAAACAAAGGGGTTAGTATGTCGAAAATATCGAAAAATACGTAAGGGGGGGTAGTGTGTCGAAAATATGGAAAAAAAACAAAGGGGTTAGTATGTCGAAAATATCGCAAAATACATAAGGGGGGGTAGTGTGTCGAAAATGTGGAAAAAAAACAAAGGGGTTAGTATGTCGAAAATATGGAAAAATACGTAAGGGGGGGTAGTGTGTCGAAAATGTGGAAAAAAAACAAAGGGGTGAGTATGTCGAAAATATCGAAAAATACGTAAGGGGGGGTAGTGTGTCGAAAATGTGGAAAAAAAACAAAGGGGTTAGTATGTCGAAAATATCGAAAAATACGTAAGGGGGGGTAGTGTGTCGAAAATGTGGAAAAAAAACAAAGGGGTTAGTATGTCGAAAATATCGAAAAATACGTAAGGGGGGGTAGTGTGTCGAAAATGTGGAAAAAAAACAAAGGGGTTAGTATGTCGAAAATATGGAAAAATACGTAAGGGGGGGTAATGTGTCGAAAATATGGAAAAAAAACAAAGGGGTTAGTATGTCGAAAATATGGAAAAATACGTAAGGGGGGGTAATGTGTCGAAAATATGAAAAAAAAACAAAGGGGTTAGTATGTCGAAAATATGGAAAAATACGTAAGGGGGGGTAGTGTGTCGAAAATGTGGAAAAAACTCAAAGGGGTGAGTATGTCGAAAATATCGAAAAATACGTAAGGGGGGGTAGTGTGTCGAAAATGTGGAAAAAAAACAAAGGGGTTAGTATGTCGAAAATATCGAAAAATACGTAAGGGGGGGTAGTGTGTCGAAAATGTGGAAAAAAAACAAAGGGGTTAGTATGTCGAAAATATCGAAAAATACGTAAGGGGGGGTAGTGTGTCGAAAATGTGGAAAAAAAACAAAGGGGTTAGTATGTCGAAAATATCGAAAAATACGTAAGGGGGGGGTAGTGTGTCGAAAAAATGGAAAAAAAACAAAGGGGTTAGTATATCGAAAATATCGAAAAATACGTAAGGGGGGGTAGTGTGTCGAAAATTTGGAAAAAAAACAAAGGGGTTAGTATGTCGAAAATATCGAAAAATACGTAAGGGGGGGTAGTGTGTCGAAAATGTTGAAAAAAAACAAAGGGGTTAGTATGTCGAAAATATCGAAAAATACGTAAGGGGGGGTAGTGTGTCCAAAATGTTGAAAAAAAACAAAGGGGTGAGTATGTCGAAAATATCGAAAAATACGTAAGGGGGGGTAGTGTGTCGAAAATGTTGAAAAAAAACAAAGGGGTTAGTCTGTCGAAAATATGGAAAAATACGTAAGGGGGGGTAATGTGTCGAAAATATGGAAAAAAAACAAAGGGGTTAGTATGTCGAAAATATGGAAAAATACGTAAGGGGGGGTAGTGTGTCGAAAATGTGGAAAAAAAACAAAGGGGTTAGTATGTCGAAAATATCGAAAAATACGTAAGGGGGGGGTAGTGTGTCGAAAATATGGAAAAAAAACAAAGGGGTTAGTATGTCGAAAATATCGCAAAATACATAAGGGGGGGTAGTGTGTCGAAAATGTGGAAAAAAAACAAAGGGGTTAGTATGTCGAAAATATGGAAAAATACGTAAGGGGGGGTAGTGTGTCGAAAATGTGGAAAAAAAACAAAGGGGTGAGTATGTCGAAAATATCTAAAAATACGTAAGGGGGGGTAGTGTGTCGAAAATGTGGAAAAAAAACAAAGGGGTTAGTATGTCGAAAATATCGAAAAATACGTAAGGGGGGGTAGTGTGTCGAAAATGTGGAAAAAAAACAAAGGGGTTAGTATGTCGAAAATATCGAAAAATACGTAAGGGGGGGTAGTGTGTCGAAAATGTGGAAAAAAAACAAAGGGGTTAGTATGTCGAAAATATCGAAAAATACGTAAGGGGGGGGGGTAGTGTGTCGAAAAAATGGAAAAAAGACAAAGGGGTTAGTATATCGAAAATATCGAAAAATACGTAAGGGGGGGTAGTGTGTCGAAAATGTTGAAAAAAAACAAAGGGGTGAGTATGTCGAAAATATCGAAAAATACGTAAGGGGGGGTAGTGTGTCGAAAATGTTGAAAAAAAACAAAGGGGTTAGTATGTCGAAAATATGGAAAAATACGTAAGGGGGGGTAATGTGTCGAAAATATGGAAAAAAACAAAGGGGTTAGTATGTCGAAAATATGGAAAAATACGTAAGGGGGGGTAGTGTGTCGAAAATGTGGAAAAAAAACAAAGGGGTTAGTATGTCGAAAATATCGAAAAATACGTAAGGGGGGGGTAGTGTGTCGAAAATATGGAAAAAAAACAAAGGGGTTAGTATGTCGAAAATATGGAAAAATACATAAGGGGGGGTAGTGTGTCGAAAATGTGGAAAAAAAACAAAGGGGTGAGTATGTCGAAAATATCGAAAAATACGTAAGGGGGGGTAGTGTGTCGAAAATCTTGAAAAAAAACAAAGGGGTTAGTATGTCGAAAATATATAAAAATACGTAAGGGGGGGTAGTGTGTCGAAAATGTGGAAAAAAAACAAAGGGGTTAGTATATCGAAAATATCGAAAAATACGTAAGGGGGGGTAGTGTGTCGAAAATTTGGAAAAAAAACAAAGGGGTTAGTATGTCGAAAATATCGAAAAATACGTAAGGGGGGGTAGTGTGTCGAAAATGTTGAAAAAAAACAAAGGGGTTAGTATGTCGAAAATATCGAAAAATACGTAAGGGGGGGTAGTGTGTCGAAAATGTTGAAAAAAAACAAAGGGGTGAGTATGTCGAAAATATCGAAAAATACGTAAGGGGGGGTAGTGTGTCGAAAATGTTGAAAAAAAACAAAGGGGTTAGTATGTCGA
Source organism: Urocampus carinirostris (assembly GCF_059441175.1). Classification (NCBI taxonomy): domain Eukaryota; kingdom Metazoa; phylum Chordata; class Actinopteri; order Syngnathiformes; family Syngnathidae; genus Urocampus; species Urocampus carinirostris. The sequence goes on from NC_142366.1 coordinate 23,291,825, forward strand.
AAATATGGAAAAATACGTAAGGGGGGGTAATGTGTCGAAAATATGGAAAAAAAACAAAGGGGTTAGTATGTCGAAAATATGGAAAAATACGTAAGGGGGGGTAGTGTGTCGAAAATGTGGAAAAAAAACAAAGGGGTTAGTATGTCGAAAATATCGAAAAATACGTAAGGGGGGGGGGGTAGTGTGTCGAAAAAATGGAAAAAAAACAAAGGGGTTAGTATATCGAAAATATCGAAAAATACGTAAGGGGGGGTAGTGTGTCGAAAATATGGAAAAAAAACAAAGGGGTTAGTAAGTCGAAAATATGGAAAAATACATAAGGGGGGGGTAGTGTGTCGAAAATGTGGAAAAAAAACAAAGGGGTGAGTATGTCGAAAATATCGAAAAATACGTAAGGGGGGGGGGTAGTGTGTCGAAAAAATGGAAAAAAGACAAAGGGGTTAGTATATCGAAAATATCGAAAAATACGTAAGGGGGGGGTAGTGTGTCGAAAATGTTGAAAAAAAACAAAGGGGTTAGTATGTCGAAAATATCGAAAAATACGTAAGGGGTGGTAGTGTGTCGAAAATGTTGAAAAAAAACAAAGGGGTGAGTATGTCGAAAATATCGAAAAATACGTAAGGGGGGGTAGTGTGTCGAAAATGTTGAAAAAAAACAAAGGGGTTAGTATGTCGAAAATATGGAAAAATACGTAAGGGGGGGTAATGTGTCGAAAATATGGAAAAAAAACAAAGGGGTTAGTATGTCGAAAATATGGAAAAATACGTAAGGGGGGGTAGTGTGTCGAAAATGTGGAAAAAAAACAAAGGGGTTAGAATGTCGAAAATATCGAAAAATACGTAAGGGGGGGGTAGTGTGTCGAAAATATGGAAAAAAAACAAAGGGGTTAGTAAGTCGAAAATATGGAAAAATACATAAGGGGGGGGTAGTGTGTCGAAAATGTGGAAAAAAAACAAAGGGGTGAGTATGTCGAAAATATCGAAAAATACGTAAGGGGGGGTAATGTGTCGAAAATATGGAAAAAAAACAAAGGGGTTAGTATGTCGAAAATATGGAAAAATACGTAAGGGGGGGGTAGTGTGTCGAAAATGTGGAAAAAACTCAAAGGGGTGAGTATGTCGAAAATATCGAAAAATACGTAAGGGGGGGTAGTGTGTCGAAAATGTGGAAAAAAAACAAAGGGGTTAGTATGTCGAAAATATCGAAAAATACGTAAGGGGGGGGTACTGTGTCGAAAATGTGGAAAAAAAACAAAGGGGTTAGTATGTCGAAAATATCGAAAAATACGTAAGGGGGGGTAGTGTGTCGAAAATGTGGAAAAAAAACAAAGGGGTGAGTATGTCGAAAATATCGAAAAATACGTAAGGGGGGGTAGTGTGTCGAAAATGTTGAAAAAAAACAAAGGGGTTAGTATGTCGAAAATATGGAAAAATACGTAAGGGGGGGTAATGTGTCGAAAATATGGAAAAAAAACAAAGGGGTTAGTATGTCGAAAATATGGAAAAATACGTAAGGGGGGGGTAGTGTGTCGAAAATGTGGAAAAAAAACAAAGGGGTTAGTATGTCGAAAATATCGAAAAATACGTAAGGGGGGGTAGTGTGTCGAAAATATGGAAAAAAAACAAAGGGGTTAGTAAGTCGAAAATATGGAAAAATACATAAGGGGGGGGTAGTGTGTCGAAAATGTGGAAAAAAAACAAAGGGGTGAGTATGTCGAAAATATCGAAAAATACGTAAGGGGGGGTAGTGTGTCGAAAATCTTGAAAAAAAACAAAGGGGTTAGTATGTCGAAAATATATAAAAATACGTAAGGGGGGGGGGTAGTGTGTCGAAAAAATGGAAAAAAAACAAAGGGTTAGTATATCGAAAATATCGAAAAATACGTAAGGGTGGGGTAGTGTGTCGAAAATTTGGAAAAAAAACAAAGGGGTTAGTATGTCGAAAATATCGAAAAATACGTAAGGGGGGGGTAGTGTGTCGAAAATGTTGAAAAAAAACAAAGGGGTTAGTATGTCGAAAATATCGAAAAATACGTAAGGGGGGGGTAGTGTGTCGAAAATGTTGAAAAAAAACAAAGGGGTGAGTATGTCGAAAATATCGAAAAATACGTAAGGGGGGGTAGTGTGTCGAAAATGTTGAAAAAAAACAAAGGGGTTAGTATGTCGAAAATATGGAAAAATACGTAAGGGGGGGTAATGTGTCGAAAATATGGAAAAAAAACAAAGGGGTTAGTATGTCGAAAATATGGAAAAATACGTAAGGGGGGGTAGTGTGTCGAAAATGTGGAAAAAAAACAAAGGGGTTAGTATGTCGAAAATATCGAAAAATACGTAAGGGGGGGGGGGTAGTGTGTCGAAAAAATGGAAAAAAAACAAAGGGGTTAGTATATCGAAAATATCGAAAAATACGTAAGGGGGGGGGTAGTGTGTCGAAAATATGGAAAAAAAACAAAGGGGTTAGTAAGTCGAAAATATGGAAAAATACATAAGGGGGGGTAGTGTGTCGAAAATGTGGAAAAAAAACAAAGGGGTGAGTATGTCGAAAATATCGAAAAATACGTAAGGGGGGGGGGTAGTGTGTCGAAAAAATGGAAAAAAGACAAAGGGGTTAGTATATCGAAAATATCGAAAAATACGTAAGGGGGGGTAGTGTGTCGAAAATGTTGAAAAAAAACAAAGGGGTTAGTATGTCGAAAATATCGAAAAATACGTAAGGGGGTGGTAGTGTGTCGAAAATGTTGAAAAAAAACAAAGGGGTGAGTATGTCGAAAATATCGAAAATACGTAAGGGGGGGTAGTGTGTCGAAAATGTTGAAAAAAAACAAAGGGGTTAGTATGTCGAAAATATGGAAAAATACGTAAGGGGGGGTAATGTGTCGAAAATATGAAAAAAAAACAAAGGGGTTAGTATGTCGAAAATATGGAAAAATACGTAAGGGGGGGTAGTGTGTCGAAAATGTGGAAAAAAAACAAAGGGGTTAGAATGTCGAAAATATCGAAAAATACGTAAGGGGGGGGTAGTGTGTCGAAAATATGGAAAAAAAACAAAGGGGTTAGTAAGTCGAAAATATGGAAAAATACATAAGGGGGGGGTAGTGTGTCGAAAATGTGGAAAAAAAACAAAGGGGTGAGTATGTCGAAAATATCGAAAAATACGTAAGGGGGGGTAATGTGTCGAAAATATGGAAAAAAAACAAAGGGGTTAGTATGTCGAAAATATGGAAAAATACGTAAGGGGGGGTAGTGTGTCGAAAATGTGGAAAAAACTCAAAGGGGTGAGTATGTCGAAAATATCGAAAAATACGTAAGGGGGGGGTAGTGTGTCGAAAATGTGGAAAAAAAACAAAGGGGTTAGTATGTCGAAAATATCGAAAAATACGTAAGGGGGGGTACTGTGTCGAAAATGTGGAAAAAAAACAAAGGGGTTAGTATGTCGAAAATATCGAAAAATACGTAAGGGGGGGTAGTGTGTCGAAATGTGGAAAAAAAACAAAGGGGTTAGTATGTCGAAAATGTGGAAAAATACGTAAGGGGGGGGGGTAGTGTGTTCGAAAATGTGGAAAAAAAACAAAGGGGTTAGTATGTCGAAAATATCGAAAAAATATGTAAGGGGGGGGTAGTGTGTCGAAAATGTGAAAAAAAACAATGGGGTTAGTATGTCGAAAATATCGAAAAATACGTAAGGGGGGGGTAGTGTGTTGAAAATGTTGAAAAAAAACAAAGGGGGTGAGTATGTCGAAAATATCGAAAAATTACGTAAGGGGGGGGTAGTGTGTGTCGAAAATGTTGAAAAAAAACAAAGGGGGTTAGTATGTCGAAAATATGGAAAAATACGTAAGGGGGGGTAGTGTGTCGAAAATGTGGAAAAAAAAACAAAGGGGTTAGTATGTCGAAAATATCGAAAAATACGTAAGGGGGGGGGTAGTGTGTCGAAAAAATGGAAAAAAAACAAAGGGGTTAGTATATCGAAAATATCGAAAAATACGTAAGGGGGGGGTAGTGTGTCGAAAATGTTGAAAAAAAACAAAGGGGTGAGTATGTCGAAAATATCGAAAAATACGTAAGGGGGGGTAGTGTGTCGAAAATGTTGAAAAAAAACAAAGGGGTGAGTATGTCGAAAATATCGAAAAATACGTAAAGGGGGGTAGTGTGTCGAAGATGTTGAAAAAAAACAAAGGGGTTAGTATGTCGAAAATATGGAAAAATACGTAAGGGGGGGGTAATGTGTCGAAAATATGGAAAAAAAACAAAGGGGTTAGTATGTCGAAAATATGGAAAAATACGTAAGGGGGGGTAGTGTGTCGAAAATGTGGAAAAAACTCAAAGGGGTGAGTATGTCGAAAATATCGAAAAATACGTAAGGGGGGGTAGTGTGTCGAAAATGTGGAAAAAAACAAAGGGGTTAGTATGTCGAAAATATCGAAAAATACGTAAGGGGGGGTAGTGTGTCGAAAATGTGGAAAAAAAACAAAGGGGTTAGTATGTCGAAAATATCGAAAAATACGTAAGGGGGGGTAGTGTGTCGAAAATGTGGAAAAAAAACAAAGGGGTTAGTATGTCGAAAATATCGAAAAATACGTAAGGGGGGGGTAGTGTGTCGAAAAAATGGAAAAAAAACAAAGGGGTTAGTATATCGAAAATATCGAAAAATACGTAAGGGGGGGGGGTAGTGTGTCGAAAAAATGGAAAAAAAACAAAGGGGTTAGTATATCGAAAATATCGAAAAATACGTAAGGGGGGGTAGTGTGTCGAAAATTTGGAAAAAAAACAAAGGGGTTAGTATGTCGAAAATATCGAAAAATACGTAAGGGGGGGTAGTGTGTCGAAAATGTTGAAAAAAAACAAAGGGGTTAGTATGTCGAAAATATCGAAAAATACGTAAGGGGGGGTAGTGTGTCGAAAATGTGGAAAAAAAACAAAGGGGTTGGTATGTCGAAAATATGGAAAAATACGTAAGGGGGGGTAGTGTGTCGAAAATGTGGAAAAAACTCAAAGGGGTGAGTATGTCGAAAATATCGAAAAATACGTAAAGGGGGGTAGTGTGTCGAAAATGTGGAAAAAAAACAAAGGGGTTAGTATGTCGAAAATATCGAAAAATACGTAAGGGGGGGTAGTGTGTCGAAAATGTGGAAAAAAAACAAAGGGGTTAGTATGTCGAAAATATCGAAAAATACGTAAGGGGGGGTAGTGTGTCGAAAATGTGGAAAAAAAACAAAGGGGTTAGTATGTCGAAAATGTGGAAAAATACGTAAGGGGGGGGTAGTGTGTCGAAAATGTGGAAAAAAAACAAAGGGGTTAGTATGTCGAAAATATCGAAAAATATGTAAGGGGGGGTAGTGTGTCGAAAATGTGAAAAAAAACAAAGGGGTTAGTATGTCGAAAATATCGAAAAATACGTAAGGGGGGGTAGTGTGTTGAAAATGTTGAAAAAAAACAAAGGGGTGAGTATGTCGAAAATATCGAAAAATTACGTAAGGGGGGGTAGTGTGTCGAAAATGTTGAAAAAAAACAAAGGGGTTAGTATGTCGAAAATATGGAAAAATACGTAAGGGGGGGTAGTGTGTCGAAAATGTGGAAAAAAAACAAAGGGGTTAGTATGTCGAAAATATCGAAAAATACGTAAGGGGGGGGTAGTGTGTCGAAAAAATGGAAAAAAAACAAAGGGGTTAGTATATCGAAAATATCGAAAAATACGTAAGGGGGGGTAGTGTGTCGAAAATGTTGAAAAAAAACAAAGGGGTGAGTATGTCGAAAATATCGAAAAATACGTAAGGGGGGGTAGTGTGTCGAAAATGTTGAAAAAAAACAAAGGGGTTAGTATGTCGAAAATATGGAAAAATACGTAAGGGGGGGTAATGTGTCGAAAATATGGAAAAAAAACAAAGGGGTTAGTATGTCGAAAATATGGAAAAATACGTAAGGGGGGGGGTAGTGTGTCGAAAAAATGGAAAAAAAACAAAGGGGTTAGTATATCGAAAATATCGAAAAATACGTAAGGGGGGGTAGTGTGTCGAAAATGTTGAAAAAAAACAAAGGGGTGAGTATGTCGAAAATATCGAAAAATACGTAAGGGGGGGTAGTGTGTCGAAAATGTTGAAAAAAAACAAAGGGGTTAGTATGTCGAAAATATCGAAAAATACGTAAGGGGGGGTAGTGTGTCGAAAATATGGAAAAAAAACAAAGGGGTTAGTATGTCGAAAATATGGAAAAATACATAAGGGGGGGTAGTGTGTCGAAAATGTGGAAAAAAAACAAAGGGGTGAGTATGTCGAAAATATCGAAAAATACGTAAGGGGGGGTAGTGTGTCGAAGATGTTGAAAAAAAACAAAGGGGTTAGTATGTCGAAAATATGGAAAAATACGTAAGGGGGGGTAATGTGTCGAAAATATGGAAAAAAAACAAAGGGGTTAGTATGTCGAAAATATGGAAAAATACGTAAGGGGGGGTAGTGTGTCGAAAATGTGGAAAAAACTCAAAGGGGTGAGTATGTCGAAAATATCGAAAAATACGTAAGGGGGGGTAGTGTGTCGAAAATGTGGAAAAAAAAACAAAGGGGTTAGTATGTCGAAAATATCGAAAAATACGTAAGGGGGGGTAGTGTGTCGAAAATGTGGAAAAAAAACAAAGGGGTTAGTATGTCGAAAATATCGAAAAATACGTAAGGGGGGGTAGTGTGTCGAAAATGTGGAAAAAAAACAAAGGGGTTAGTATGTCGAAAATATCGAAAAATACGTAAGGGGGGGGTAGTGTGTCGAAAAAATGGAAAAAAAACAAAGGGGTTAGTATATCGAAAATATCGAAAAATACGTAAGGGGGGGGTAGTGTGTCGAAAAAATGGAAAAAAAACAAAGGGGTTAGTATATCGAAAATATCGAAAAATACGTAAGGGGGGGTAGTGTGTCGAAAATTTGGAAAAAAACAAAGGGGTTAGTATGTCGAAAATATCGAAAAATACGTAAGGGGGGGTAGTGTGTCGAAAATGTTGAAAAAAAACAAAGGGGTTAGTATGTCGAAAATATCGAAAAATACGTAAGGGGGGGTAGTGTGTCGAAAATGTGGAAAAAACTCAAAGGGGTGAGTATGTCGAAAATATCGAAAAATACGTAAAGGGGGGTAGTGTGTCGAAAATGTGGAAAAAAAACAAAGGGGTTAGTATGTCGAAAATGTGGAAAAAATACGTAAGGGGGGGTAGTGTGTCGAAAATGTGGAAAAAAAACAAAGGGGTTAGTATGTCGAAAATATCGAAAAATATGTAAGGGGGGGTAGTGTGTCGAAAATGTGAAAAAAAACAAAGGGGTTAGTATGTCGAAAATATCGAAAAATACGTAAGGGGGGGGTAGTGTGTCGAAAATGTTGAAAAAAAACAAAGGGGTTAGTATGTCGAAAATATGGAAAAATACGTAAGGGGGGGTAGTGTGTCGAAAATGTTGAAAAAAAACAAAGGGGTTAGTATGTCGAAAATATGGAAAAATACGTAAGGGGGGGTAGTGTGTCGAAAATGTGGAAAAAAAACAAAGGGGTTAGTATGTCGAAAATATCGAAAAATACGTAAGGGGGGGGGGTAGTGTGTCGAAAAAATGGAAAAAAAACAAAGGGGTTAGTATATCGAAAATATCGAAAAATACGTAAGGGGGGGTAGTGTGTCGAAAATGTTGAAAAAAAACAAAGGGGTGAGTATGTCGAAAATATCGAAAAATACGTAAGGGGGGGGTAGTGTGTCGAAAATGTTGAAAAAAAACAAAGGGGTTAGTATGTCGAAAATATGGAAAAATACGTAAGGGGGGGTAATGTGTCGAAAATATGGAAAAAAAACAAAGGGGTTAGTATGTCGAAAATATGGAAAAATACGTAAGGGGGGGGGTAGTGTGTCGAAAAAATGGAAAAAAAACAAAGGGGTTAGTATATCGAAAATATCGAAAAATACGTAAGGGGGGGTAGTGTGTCGAAAATGTGGAAAAAAAACAAAGGGGTTAGTATGTCGAAAATATCGAAAAATACGTAAGGGGGGGTAGTGTGTCGAAAATGTGGAAAAAAAACAAAGGGGTTAGTATGTCGAAAATGTGGAAAAATACGTAAGGGGGGGTAGTGTGTCGAAAATGTGGAAAAAAAACAAAGGGGTTAGTATGTCGAAAATATCGAAAAATATGTAAGGGGGGGTAGTGTGTCGAAAATGTGAAAAAAAACAAAGGGGTTAGTATGTCGAAAATATCGAAAAATACGTAAGGGGGGGTAGTGTGTTGAAAATGTTGAAAAAAAACAAAGGGGTGAGTATGTCGAAAATATCGAAAAATTACGTAAGGGGGGGTAGTGTGTCGAAAATGTTGAAAAAAAACAAAGGGGTTAGTATGTCGAAAATATGGAAAAATACGTAAGGGGGGGTAATGTGTCGAAAATATGGAAAAAAAACAAAGGGGTTAGTATGTCGAAAATATGGAAAAATACGTAAGGGGGGGTAGTGTGTCGAAAATGTGGAAAAAACTCAAAGGGGTGAGTATGTCGAAAATATCGAAAAATACGTAAGGGGGGGTAGTGTGTCGAAAATGTGGAAAAAAAACAAAGGGGTTAGTATGTCGAAAATATCGAAAAATACGTAAGGGGGGGTAGTGTGTCGAAAATGTGGAAAAAAAACAAAGGGGTTAGTATGTCGAAAATATCGAAAAATACGTAAGGGGGGGGTAGTGTGTCGAAAAAATGGAAAAAAAACAAAGGGGTTAGTATATCGAAAATATCGAAAAATACGTAAGGGGGGGGGTAGTGTGTCGAAAAAATGGAAAAAAAACAAAGGGGTTAGTATATCGAAAATATCGAAAAATACGTAAGGGGGGGTAGTGTGTCGAAAATTTGGAAAAAAAACAAAGGGGTTAGTATGTCGAAAATATCGAAAAATACGTAAGGGGGGGTAGTGTGTCGAAAATGTTGAAAAAAAACAAAGGGGTTAGTATGTCGAAAATATATAAAAATACGTAAGGGGGGGGTAGTGTGTCGAAAAAATGGAAAAAAAACAAAGGGGTTAGTATATCGAAAATATCGAAAAATACGTAAGGGGGGGTAGTGTGTCGAAAATGTGGAAAAAAAACAAAGGGGTTAGTATGTCGAAAATATCGAAAAATACGTAAGGGGGGGGTAGTGTGTCGAAAATGTTGAAAAAAAACAAAGGGGTTAGTATGTCGAAAATATGGAAAAATACGTAAGGGGGGGTAATGTGTCGAAAATATGGAAAAAAAACAAAGGGGTTAGTATGTCGAAAATATGGAAAAATACGTAAGGGGGGGTAGTGTGTCGAAAATGTGGAAAAAACTCCAAGGGGTGAGTATGTCGAAAATATCGAAAAATACGTAAGGGGGGGGTAGTGTGTCGAAAATGTGGAAAAAAAACAAAGGGGTTAGTATGTCGAAAATATCGAAAAATACGTAAGGGGGGGTAGTGTGTCGAAAATGTGGAAAAAAAACAAAGGGGTTAGTATGTCGAAAATATCGAAAAATACGTAAGGGGGGGTAGTGTGTCGAAAATGTGGAAAAAAAACAAAGGGGTTAGTATGTCGAAAATATGGAAAAATACGTAAGGGGGGGTAATGTGTCGAAAATATGGAAAAAAAACAAAGGGGTTAGTATGTCGAAAATATCGAAAAATACGTAAGGGGGGGGGTAGTGTGTCGAAAATGTTGAAAAAAAACAAAGGGGTTAGTATGTCGAAAATATATAAAAATACGTAAGGGGGGGGTAGTGTGTCGAAAAAATGGAAAAAAAACAAAGGGGTTAGTATATCGAAAATATCGAAAAATACGTAAGGGGGGGTAGTGTGTCGAAAATTTGGAAAAAAAACAAAGGGGTTAGTATGTCGAAAATATCGAAAAATACGTAAGGGAGGGTAGTGTGTCGAAAATGTGGAAAAAAAACAAAGGGGTTAGTATGTCGAAAATATCGAAAAATACGTAAGGGGGGGTAGTGTGTCGAAAATGTTGAAAAAAAACAAAGGGGTTAGTATGTCGAAAATATGGAAAAATACGTAAGGGGGGGTAATGTGTCGAAAATATGGAAAAAAAACAAAGGGGTTAGTATGTCGAAAATATGGAAAAATACATAAGGGGGGGTAGTGTGTCGAAAATGTGGAAAAAAAACAAAGGGGTGAGTATGTCGAAAATATCGAAAAATACGTAAGGGGGGGTAGTGTGTCGAAAATGTGGAAAAAAAACAAAGGGGTTAGTATGTCGAAAATATCGAAAAATACGTAAGGGGGGGTAGTGTGTCGAAAATGTGGAAAAAAAACAAAGGGGTTAGTATGTCGAAAATATCGAAAAATACGTAAGGGGGGGTAGTGTGTCGAAAATGTGGAAAAAAAACAAAGGGGTTAGTATGTCGAAAATATGGAAAAATACGTAAGGGGGGGTAATGTGTCGAAAATATTGAAAAAAAACAAAGGGGTTAGTATGTCGAAAATATGGAAAAATACGTAAGGGGGGGGGGTAGTGTGTCGAAAAAATGGAAAAAAAACAAAGGGGTTAGTATATCGAAAATATCGAAAAATACGTAAGGGGGGGGTAGTGTGTCGAAAATTTGGAAAAAAAACAAAGGGGTTAGTATGTCGAAAATATCGAAAAATATGTAAGGGGGGGTAGTGTGTCGAAAATGTTGAAAAAAAACAAAGGGGTTAGTATGTCGAAAATATCGAAAAATACGTAAGGGGGGGTAATGTGTCGAAAATATGGAAAAAAAACAAAGGGGTTAGTATGTCGAAAATATGGAAAAATACGTAAGGGGGGGTAGTGTGTCGAAAATGTGGAAAAAAAACAAAGGGGTTAGTATGTCGAAAATATCGAAAAATACGTAAGGGGGGGTAGTGTGTCGAAAATATGGAAAAAAAAACAAAGGGGTTAGTATGTCGAAAATATGGAAAAATACATAAGGGGGGGTAGTGTGTCGAAAATGTGGAAAAAAAACAAAGGGGTTAGTATGTCGAAAATATCGAAAAATACGTAAGGGGGGGTAGTGTGTCGAAAATGTGGAAAAAAAAACAAAGGGGTTAGTATGTCGAAATTGTGGAAAAATACGTAAGGGGGGGTAGTGTGTCGAAAATGTGGAAAAAAAACAAAGGGGTTAGTATGTCGAAAATATCGAAAAATATGTAAGGGGGGGTAGTGTGTCGAAAATGTGAAAAAAAACAAAGGGGTTAGTATGTCGAAAATATCGAAAAATACGTAAGGGGGGGTAGTGTGTTGAAAATGTTGAAAAAAAACAAAGGGGTGAGTATGTCGAAAATATCGAAAAATTACGTAAGGGGGGGGTAGTGTGTCGAAAATGTGAAAAAAAACAAAGGGGTTAGTATGTCGAAAATATGGAAAAATACGTAAGGGGGGGTAATGTGTCGAAAATATGGAAAAAAAACAAAGGGGTTAGTATGTCGAAAATATGGAAAAATACGTAAGGGGGGGTAGTGTGTCGAAAATGTGGAAAAAACTCAAAGGGGTGAGTATGTCGAAAATATCGAAAAATACGTAAGGGGGGGTAGTGTGTCGAAAATGTGGAAAAAAAACAAAGGGGTTAGTATGTCGAAAATATCGAAAAATACGTAAGGGGGGGGGGGTAGTGTGTCGAAAAAATGGAAAAAAAACAAAGGGGTTGGTATGTCGAAAATATGGAAAAATACGTAAGGGGGGGGTAGTGTGTCGAAAATGTGGAAAAAACTCAAAGGGGTGAGTATGTCGAAAATATCGAAAAATACGTAAGGGGGGGTAGTGTGTCGAAAATGTGGAAAAAAAACAAAGGGGTTAGTATGTCGAAAATATCGAAAAATACGTAAGGGGGGGGGGTAGTGTGTCGAAAAAATGGAAAAAAAACAAAGGGGTTGGTATGTCGAAAATATGGAAAAATACGTAAGGGGGGGGTAGTGTGTCGAAAATGTGGAAAAAACTCAAAGGGGTGAGTATGTCGAAAATATCGAAAAATACGTAAAGGGGGGTAGTGTGTCGAAAATGTGGAAAAAAAACAAAGGGGTTAGTATGTCGAAAATATCGAAAAATACGTAAGGGGGGGTAGTGTGTCGAAAATGTTGAAAAAAAACAAAGGGGTTAGTATGTCGAAAATATGGAAAAATACGTAAGGGGGGGTAATGTGTCGAAAATATGGAAAAAAAACAAAGGGGTTAGTATGTCGAAAATATGGAAAAATACGTAAGGGGGGGGTAGTGTGTCGAAAATGTGGAAAAAACTCCAAGGGGTGAGTATGTCGAAAATATCGAAAAATACGTAAGGGGGGGTAGTGTGTCGAAAATGTGGAAAAAAAACAAAGGGGTTAGTATGTCGAAAATATCGAAAAATACGTAAGGGGGGGTAGTGTGTCGAAAATGTGGAAAAAAAACAAAGGGGTTAGTATGTCGAAAATATCGAAAAATACGTAAGGGGGGGTAGTGTGTCGAAAATGTGGAAAAAAAACAAAGGGGTTAGTATGTCGAAAATATGGAAAAATACGTAAGGGGGGGTAATGTGTCGAAAATATGGAAAAAAAACAAAGGGGTTAGTATGTCGAAAATATCGAAAAATACGTAAGGGGGGGGGTAGTGTGTCGAAAATGTTGAAAAAAAACAAAGGGGTTAGTATGTCGAAAATATATAAAAATACGTAAGGGGGGGGTAGTGTGTCGAAAAAATGGAAAAAAAACAAAGGGGTTAGTATATCGAAAATATCGAAAAATACGTAAGGGGGGGTAGTGTGTCGAAAATTTGGAAAAAAAACAAAGGGGTTAGTATGTCGAAAATATCGAAAAATACGTAAGGGAGGGTAGTGTGTCGAAAATGTGGAAAAAAAACAAAGGGGTTAGTATGTCGAAAATATCGAAAAATACGTAAGGGGGGGTAGTGTGTCGAAAATGTTGAAAAAAAACAAAGGGGTTAGTATGTCGAAAATATGGAAAAATACGTAAGGGGGGGTAATGTGTCGAAAATATGGAAAAAAAACAAAGGGGTTAGTATGTCGAAAATATGGAAAAATACATAAGGGGGGGTAGTGTGTCGAAAATGTGGAAAAAAAACAAAGGGGTGAGTATGTCGAAAATATCGAAAAATACGTAAGGGGGGGTAGTGTGTCGAAAATGTGGAAAAAAAACAAAGGGGTTAGTATGTCGAAAATATCGAAAAATACGTAAGGGGGGGGTAGTGTGTCGAAAATGTGGAAAAAAAACAAAGGGGTTAGTATGTCGAAAATATCGAAAAATACGTAAGGGGGGGTAGTGTGTCGAAAATGTGGAAAAAAAACAAAGGGGTTAGTATGTCGAAAATATGGAAAAATACGTAAGGGGGGGTAATGTGTCGAAAATATTGAAAAAAAACAAAGGGGTTAGTATGTCGAAAATATGGAAAAATACGTAAGGGGGGGGGGTAGTGTGTCGAAAAAATGGAAAAAAAACAAAGGGGTTAGTATATCGAAAATATCGAAAAATACGTAAGGGGGGGGTAGTGTGTCGAAAATTTGGAAAAAAAACAAAGGGGTTAGTATGTCGAAAATATCGAAAAATATGTAAGGGGGGGTAGTGTGTCGAAAATGTTGAAAAAAAACAAAGGGGTTAGTATGTCGAAAATATCGAAAAATACGTAAGGGGGGGTAATGTGTCGAAAATATGGAAAAAAAACAAAGGGGTTAGTATGTCGAAAATATGGAAAAATACGTAAGGGGGGGGTAGTGTGTCGAAAATGTGGAAAAAAAACAAAGGGGTTAGTATGTCGAAAATATCGAAAAATACGTAAGGGGGGGTAGTGTGTCGAAAATATGGAAAAAAAACAAAGGGGTTAGTATGTCGAAAATATGGAAAAATACATAAGGGGGGGTAGTGTGTCGAAAATGTGGAAAAAAAACAAAGGGGTTAGTATGTCGAAAATATCGAAAAATACGTAAGGGGGGGTAGTGTGTCGAAAATGTGGAAAAAAAAACAAAGGGGTTAGTATGTCGAAATTGTGGAAAAATACGTAAGGGGGGGTAGTGTGTCGAAAATGTGGAAAAAAAACAAAGGGGTTAGTATGTCGAAAATATCGAAAAATATGTAAGGGGGGGTAGTGTGTCGAAAATGTGAAAAAAAACAAAGGGGTTAGTATGTCGAAAATATCGAAAAATACGTAAGGGGGGGGTAGTGTGTTGAAAATGTTGAAAAAAAACAAAGGGGTGAGTATGTCGAAAATATCGAAAAATTACGTAAGGGGGGGTAGTGTGTCGAAAATGTTGAAAAAAAACAAAGGGGTTAGTATGTCGAAAATATGGAAAAATACGTAAGGGGGGGTAATGTGTCGAAAATATGGAAAAAAAACAAAGGGGTTAGTATGTCGAAAATATGGAAAAATACGTAAGGGGGGGTAGTGTGTCGAAAATGTGGAAAAAACTCAAAGGGGTGAGTATGTCGAAAATATCGAAAAATACGTAAGGGGGGGTAGTGTGTCGAAAATGTGGAAAAAAAACAAAGGGGTTAGTATGTCGAAAATATCGAAAAATACGTAAGGGGGGGGTAGTGTGTCGAAAATGTGGAAAAAAAACAAAGGGGTTAGTATGTCGAAAATATCGAAAAATACGTAAGGGGGGGGGGTAGTGTGTCGAAAAAATGGAAAAAAAACAAAGGGGTTGGTATGTCGAAAATATGGAAAAATACGTAAGGGGGGGTAGTGTGTCGAAAATGTGGAAAAAACTCAAAGGGGTGAGTATGTCGAAAATATCGAAAAATACGTAAAGGGGGGTAGTGTGTCGAAAATGTGGAAAAAAAACAAAGGGGTTAGTATGTCGAAAATATCGAAAAATACGTAAGGGGGGGTAGTGTGTCGAAAATGTGGAAAAAAAACAAAGGGGTTAGTATGTCGAAAATATCGAAAAATACGTAAGGGGGGGTAGTGTGTCGAAAATGTGGAAAAAAAACAAAGGGGTTAGTATGTCGAAAATGTGGAAAAATACGTAAGGGGGGGTAGTGTGTCGAAAATGTGGAAAAAAAACAAAGGGGTTAGTATGTCGAAAATATCGAAAAATATGTAAGGGGGGGTAGTGTGTCGAAAATGTGAAAAAAAACAAAGGGGTTAGTATGTCGAAAATATCGAAAAATACGTAAGGGGGGGTAGTGTGTCGAAAATGTTGAAAAAAAACAAAGGGGTTAGTATGTCGAAAATATGGAAAAATACGTAAGGGGGGGTAGTGTGTCGAAAATGTTGAAAAAAAACAAAGGGGTTAGTATGTCGAAAATATGGAAAAATACGTAAGGGGGGGTAGTGTGTCGAAAATGTGGAAAAAAAACAAAGGGGTTAGTATGTCGAAAATATCGAAAAATACGTAAGGGGGGGGTAGTGTGTCGAAAAAATGGAAAAAAAACAAAGGGGTTAGTATATCGAAAATATCGAAAAATACGTAAGGGGGGGTAGTGTGTCGAAAATGTTGAAAAAAAACAAAGGGGTGAGTATGTCGAAAATATCGAAAAATACGTAAGGGGGGGTAGTGTGTCGAAAATGTTGAAAAAAAACAAAGGGGTTAGTATGTCGAAAATATGGAAAAATACGTAAGGGGGGGTAATGTGTCGAAAATATGGAAAAAAAACAAAGGGGTTAGTATGTCGAAAATATGGAAAAATACGTAAGGGGGGGGGTAGTGTGTCGAAAAAATGGAAAAAAAACAAAGGGGTTAGTATATCGAAAATATCGAAAAATACGTAAGGGGGGGTAGTGTGTCGAAAATGTGGAAAAAAAACAAAGGGGTTAGTATGTCGAAAATATCGAAAAATACGTAAGGGGGGTAGTGTGTCGAAAATGTGGAAAAAAAACAAAGGGGTTAGTATGTCGAAAATGTGGAAAAATACGTAAGGGGGGGTAGTGTGTCGAAAATGTGGAAAAAAAACAAAGGGGTTAGTATGTCGAAAATATCGAAAAATATGTAAGGGGGGGTAGTGTGTCGAAAATGTGAAAAAAAACAAAGGGGTTAGTATGTCGAAAATATCGAAAAATACGTAAGGGGGGGTAGTGTGTTGAAAATGTTGAAAAAAAACAAAGGGGTGAGTATGTCGAAAATATCGAAAAATTACGTAAGGGGGGGTAGTGTGTCGAAAATGTTGAAAAAAAACAAAGGGGTTAGTATGTCGAAAATATGGAAAAATACGTAAGGGGGGGTAATGTGTCGAAAATATGGAAAAAAAACAAAGGGGTTAGTATGTCGAAAATATGGAAAAATACGTAAGGGGGGGTAGTGTGTCGAAAATGTGGAAAAAACTCAAAGGGGTGAGTATGTCGAAAATATCGAAAAATACGTAAGGGGGGGTAGTGTGTCGAAAATGTGGAAAAAAAACAAAGGGGTTAGGATGTCGAAAATATCGAAAAATACGTAAGGGGGGGTAGTGTGTCGAAAATGTGGAAAAAAAAAAAGGGGTTAGTATGTCGAAAATATCGAAAAATACGTAAGGGGGGGGGTAGTGTGTCGAAAAAATGGAAAAAAAACAAAGGGGTTAGTATATCGAAAATATCGAAAAATACGTAAGGGGGGGGTAGTGTGTCGAAAAAATGGAAAAAAAACAAAGGGGTTAGTATATCGAAAATATCGAAAAATACGTAAGGGGGGGTAGTGTGTCGAAAATTTGGAAAAAAAACAAAGGGGTTAGTATGTCGAAAATATCGAAAAATACGTAAGGGGGGGTAGTGTGTCGAAAATGTTGAAAAAAAACAAAGGGGTTAGTATGTCGAAAATATATAAAAATACGTAAGGGGGGGGTAGTGTGTCGAAAAAATGGAAAAAAAACAAAGGGGTTAGTATATCGAAAATATCGAAAAATACGTAAGGGGGGGTAGTGTGTCGAAAATGTGGAAAAAAAACAAAGGGGTTAGTATGTCGAAAATATCGAAAAATACGTAAGGGGGGGGTAGTGTGTCGAAAATGTTGAAAAAAAACAAAGGGGTTAGTATGTCGAAAATATGGAAAAATACGTAAGGGGGGGTAATGTGTCGAAAATATGGAAAAAAAACAAAGGGGTTAGTATGTCGAAAATATGGAAAAATACGTAAGGGGGGGTAGTGTGTCGAAAATGTGGAAAAAACTCCAAGGGGTGAGTATGTCGAAAATATCGAAAAATACGTAAGGGGGGGTAGTGTGTCGAAAATGTGGAAAAAAAACAAAGGGGTTAGTATGTCGAAAATATCGAAAAATACGTAAGGGGGGGTAGTGTGTCGAAAATGTGGAAAAAAAACAAAGGGGTTAGTATGTCGAAAATATCGAAAAATACGTAAGGGGGGGTAGTGTGTCGAAAATGTGGAAAAAAAACAAAGGGGTTAGTATGTCGAAAATATGGAAAAATACGTAAGGGGGGGTAATGTGTCGAAAATATGGAAAAAAAACAAAGGGGTTAGTATGTCGAAAATATGGAAAAATACGTAAGGGGGGGGGTAGTGTGTCGAAAATGTTGAAAAAAAACAAAGGGGTTAGTATGTCGAAAATATATAAAAATACGTAAGGGGGGGGTAGTGTGTCGAAAAAATGGAAAAAAAACAAAGGGGTTAGTATATCGAAAATATCGAAAAATACGTAAGGGGGGGTAGTGTGTCGAAAATGTGGAAAAAAAACAAAGGGGTTAGTATGTCGAAAATATCGAAAAATACGTAAGGGGGGGTAGTGTGTCGAAAATGTTGAAAAAAAACAAAGGGGTTAGTATGTCGAAAATATGGAAAAATACGTAAGGGGGGTAATGTGTCGAAAATATGGAAAAAAAACAAAGGGGTTAGTATGTCGAAAATATGGAAAAATACGTAAGGGGTGGTAGTGTGTCGAAAATGTGGAAAAAACTCCAAGGGGTGAGTATGTCGAAAATATCGAAAAATACGTAAGGGGGGGTAGTGTGTCGAAAATGTGGAAAAAAAACAAAGGGGTTAGTATGTCGAAAATATCGAAAAATACGTAAGGGGGGGTAATGTGTCGAAAATATTGAAAAAAAACAAAGGGGTTAGTATGTCGAAAATATGGAAAAATACGTAAGGGGGGGGGGGTAGTGTGTCGAAAAAATGGAAAAAAAACAAAGGGGTTAGTATATCGAAAATATCGAAAAATACGTAAGGGGGGGTAGTGTGTCGAAAATTTGGAAAAAAAACAAAGGGGTTAGTATGTCGAAAATATCGAAAAATATGTAAGGGGGGGTAGTGTGTCGAAAATGTTGAAAAAAAACAAAGGGGTTAGTATGTCGAAAATATCGAAAAATACGTAAGGGGGGGTAATGTGTCGAAAATATGGAAAAAAAACAAAGGGGTTAGTATGTCGAAAATATGGAAAAATACGTAAGGGGGGGTAGTGTGTCGAAAATGTGGAAAAAAAACAAAGGGGTTAGTATGTCGAAAATATCGAAAAATACGTAAGGGGGGGTAGTGTGTCGAAAATATGGAAAAAAAACAAAGGGGTTAGTATGTCGAAAATATGGAAAAATACATAAGGGGGGGTAGTGTGTCGAAAATGTGGGAAAAAAAACAAAGGGGTGAGTATGTCGAAAATATCGAAAAATACGTAAGGGGGGGTAGTGTGTCGAAAATGTGGAAAAAAAACAAAGGGGTTAGTATGTCGAAAATATCGAAAAATACGTAAGGGGGGGTAGTGTGTCGAAAATATGGAAAAAAAACAAAGGGGTTAGTATGTCGAAAATATCGAAAAATACGTAAGGGGGGGTAGTGTGTCGAAAATGTGGAAAAAAAACAAAGGGGTTAGTATGTCGAAAATATCGAAAAATACGTAAGGGGGGGTAGTGTGTCGAAAATGTGGAAAAAAAACAAAGGGGTTAGTATGTCGAAAATATCGAAAAATACGTAAGGGGGGGGGTAGTGTGTCGAAAAAATGGAAAAAAAACAAAGGGGTTAGTATATCGAAAATATCAAAAAATACGTAAGGGGGGGTAGTGTGTCGAAAATTTGGAAAAAAAACAAAGGGGTTAGTATGTCGAAAATATCGAAAAATACGTAAGGGGGGGTAGTGTGTCGAAAATGTTGAAAAAAAACAAAGGGGTTAGTATGTCGAAAATATCGAAAAATACCTAAGGGGGGGTAGTGTGTCGAAAATGTTGAAAAAAAACAAAGGGGTGAGTATGTCGAAAATATCGAAAAATACGTAAGGGGGGGTAGTGTGTCGAAAATGTTGAAAAAAAACAAAGGGGTTAGTATGTCGAAAATATGGAAAAATACGTAAGGGGGGGTAATGTGTCGAAAATATGGAAAAAAAACAAAGGGGTTAGTATGTCGAAAATATGGAAAAATACGTAAGGGGGGGTAGTGTGTCGAAAATGTGGAAAAAAAACAAAGGGGTTAGTATGTCGAAAATATCGAAAAATACGTAAGGGGGGGTAGTGTGTCGAAAATATGGAAAAAAAACAAAGGGGTTAGTATGTCGAAAATATGGAAAAATACATAAGGGGGGGTAGTGTGTCGAAAAAATGGAAAAAAAACAAAGGGGTTAGTATATCGAAAATATCGAAAAATACGTAAGGGGGCGTAGTGTGTCGAAAATGTGGAAAAAAAACAAAGGGGTTAGTATGTCGAAAATATCGAAAAATACGTAAGGGGGGGTAGTGTGTCGAAAATGTTGAAAAAAAACAAAGGGGTTAGTAATATCGAAAAATACGTAAGGGGGGGTAGTGTGTCGAAAATGTGGAAAAAAAACAAAGGGGTTAGTATGTCGAAAATATCGAAAAATACGTAAGGGGGGGTAGTGTGTCGAAAATGTCGAAAAAAAACAAAGGGGTTAGTATGTCGAAAATATCGAAAAATACGTAAGGGGGGGTAGTGTGTCGAAAATGTGGAAAAAAAACAAAGGGGTTATTATGTCGAAAATATCGAAAAATTACGTAAGGGGGGGTAGTGTGTCGAAAATATCGAAAAAAAACAAAGGGTTTAGTATGTCGAAAATATCGAAAAATACGTAAGGGGGGGTAGTGTGTCGAAAATGTGGAAAAAAAACAAAGGGGTTAGTATGTCGAAAATATCGAAAAATACCTAAGGGGGGGTAGTGTGTCGAAAATGTTGAAAAAAAACAAAGGGGTGAGTATGTCGAAAATATCGAAAAATACGTAAGGGGGGGTAGTGTGTCGAAAATGTGGAAAAAAAACAAAGGGGTTATTATGTCAAAAATATCGAAAAATTACGTAAGGGGGGGTAGTGTGTCGAAAATTTGGAAAAAAAACAAAGGGGTTAGTATGTCGAAAATATCGAAAAATACGTAAGGGGGGGTAGTGTGTCGAAAATGTTGAAAAAAAACAAAGGGGTTAGTATGTCGAAAATATGGAAAAATACGTAAGGGGGGGTAATGTGTCGAAAATATGGAAAAAAAACAAAGGGGTTAGTATGTCGAAAATATGGAAAAATACGTAAGGGGGGGTAGTGTGTCGAAAATGTGGAAAAAACTCAAAGGGGTGAGTATGTCGAAAATATCGAAAAATACGTAAGGGGGGGGTAGTGTGTCGAAAATGTGGAAAAAAAACAAAGGGGTTAGTATGTCGAAAATATCGAAAAATACGTAAGGGGGGGGTAGTGTGTCGAAAATGTGGAAAAAAAACAAAGGGGTTAGTATGTCGAAAATATCGAAAAATACGTAAGGGGGGGTAGTGTGTCGAAAATGTGGAAAAAAAACAAAGGGGTTAGTATGTCGAAAATATCGAAAAATACGTAAGGGGGGGGGGGTAGTGTGTCGAAAAAATGGAAAAAAAACAAAGGGGTTAGTATATCGAAAATATCGAAAAATACGTAAGGGGGGGTAGTGTGTCGAAAATTTGGAAAAAAAACAAAGGGGTTAGTATGTCGAAAATATCGAAAAATACGTAAGGGGGGGTAGTGTGTCGAAAATGTTGAAAAAAAACAAAGGGGTTAGTATGTCGAAAATATCGAAAAATACGTAAGGGGGGGTAGTGTGTCGAAAATGTTGAAAAAAAACAAAGGGGTTAGTATGTCGAAAATATGGAAAAATACGTAAGGGGGGGTAATGTGTCGAAAATATGGAAAAAAAACAAAGGGGTTAGTATGTCGAAAATATCGAAAAATACGTAAGGGGGGGTAGTGTGTCGAAAATGTGGAAAAAAAACAAAGGGGTTAGTATGTCGAAAATATCGAAAAATACGTAAGGGGGGGGGTAGTGTGTCGAAAAAATGGAAAAAAAACAAAGGGGTTAGTATATCGAAAATATCGAAAAATACGTAAGGGGGGGTAGTGTGTCGAAAATTTGGAAAAAAAACAAAGGGGTTAGTATGTCGAAAATATCGAAAAATACGTAAGGGGGGGTAGTGTGTCGAAAATGTTGAAAAAAAACAAAGGGGTTAGTATGTCGAAAATATGGAAAAATACATAAGGGGGGTAGTGTGTCGAAAATGTTGAAAAAAAACAAAGGGGTGAGTATGTCGAAAATATCGAAAAATACGTAAGGGGGGGTAGTGTGTCGAAGATGTTGAAAAAAAAACAAAGGGGTTAGTATGTCGAAAATATGGAAAAATACGTAAGGGGGGGTAATGTGTCGAAAATATGGAAAAAAAACAAAGGGGTTAGTATGTCGAAAATATGGAAAAATACGTAAGGGGGGGTAGTGTGTCGAAAATGTGGAAAAAACTCAAAGGGGTGAGTATGTCGAAAATATCGAAAAATACGTAAGGGGGGGTAGTGTGTCGAAAATGTGGAAAAAAAACAAAGGGGTTAGTATGTCGAAAATATCGAAAAATACGTAAGGGGGGGTAGTGTGTCGAAAATGTGGAAAAAAAACAAAGGGGTTAGTATGTCGAAAATATCGAAAAATACGTAAGGGGGGGTAGTGTGTCGAAAATGTGGAAAAAAAACAAAGGGGTTAGTATGTCGAAAATATCGAAAAATACGTAAGGGGGGGGTAGTGTGTCGAAAAAATGGAAAAAAAACAAAGGGGTTAGTATATCGAAAATATCGAAAAATACGTAAGGGGGGGTAGTGTGTCGAAAATTTGGAAAAAAAACAAAGGGGTTAGTATGTCGAAAATATCGAAAAATACGTAAGGGGGGGGTAGTGTGTCGAAAATGTTGAAAAAAAACAAAGGGGTTAGTATGTCGAAAATATCGAAAAATACGTAAGGGGGGGTAGTGTGTCGAAAATGTTGAAAAAAAACAAAGGGGTGAGTATGTCGAAAATATCGAAAAATACGTAAGGGGAGGTAGTGTGTCGAAAATGTTGAAAAAAAACAAAGGGGTTAGTATGTCGAAAATATGGAAAAATACGTAAGGGGGGGTAATGTGTCAAAAATATGGAAAAAAAACAAAGGGGTTAGTATGTCGAAAATATGGAAAAATACGTAAGGGGGGGTAATGTGTCGAAAATGTTGAAAAAAAACAAAGGGGTGAGTATGTCGAAAATATCGAAAAATACGTAAGGGGAGGTAGTGTGTCGAAAATGTTGAAAAAAAACAAAGGGGTTAGTATGTCGAAAATATGGAAAAATACGTAAGGGGGGGTAATGTGTCGAAAATGTGGAAAAAAAACAAAGGGGTTAGTATGTCGAAAATATCGAAAAATACGTAAGGGGGGGTAGTGTGTCGAAAATATGGAAAAAAAACAAAGGGGTTAGTATGTCGAAAATATGGAAAAATACATAAGGGGGGGTAGTGTGTCGAAAATGTGGAAAAAAAACAAAGGGGTGAGTATGTCGAAAATATCGAAAAATACGTAAGGGGGGGGTAGTGTGTCGAAAATGTTGAAAAAAAACAAAGGGGTTAGTATGTCGAAAATATATAAAAATACGTAAGGGGGGGGGGTAGTGTGTCGAAAAAATGGAAAAAAAACAAAGGGGTTAGTATATCGAAAATATCGAAAAATACGTAAAGGGGGGTAGTGTGTCGAAAATTTGGAAAAAAAACAAAGGGGTTAGTATGTCGAAAATATCGAAAAATACGTAAGGGGGGGTAGTGTGTCGAAAATGTTGAAAAAAAACAAAGGGGTTAGTATGTCGAAAATATCGAAAAATACGTAAGGGGGGGGTAGTGTGTCGAAAATGTTGAAAAAAAACAAAGGGGTTAGTATGTCGAAAATATGGAAAAATACGTAAGGGGGGGGTAATGTGTCGAAAATATGGAAAAAAAACAAAGGGGTTAGTATGTCGAAAATATGGAAAAATACGTAAGGGGGGGTAGTGTGTCGAAAATGTGGAAAAAACTCAAAGGGGTGAGTATGTCGAAAATATCGAAAAATACGTAAGGGGGGGGTAGTGTGTCGAAAATGTGGAAAAAAAACAAAGGGGTTAGTATGTCGAAAATATCGAAAAATACGTAAGGGGGGGGGGTAGTGTGTCGAAAAAATGGAAAAAAAACAAAGGGGTTAGTATATCGAAAATATCGAAAAATACGTAAGGGGGGGTAGTGTGTCGAAAATTTGGAAAAAAAACAAAGGGGTTAGTATGTCGAAAATATCGAAAAATACGTAAGGGGGGGTAGTGTGTCGAAAATGTTGAAAAAAAACAAAGGGGTTAGTATGTCGAAAATATCGAAAAATACGTAAGGGGGCGTAGTGTGTCGAAAATGTTGAAAAAAAACAAAGGGGTGAGTATGTCGAAAATATCGAAAAATACGTAAGGGGGGGTAGTGTGTCGAAAATGTTGAAAAAAAACAAAGGGGTTAGTATGTCGAAAATATGGAAAAATACGTAAGGGGGGGTAATGTGTCGAAAATATGGAAAAAAAACAAAGGGGTTAGTATGTCGAAAATATGGAAAAATACGTAAGGGGGTATAATGTGTCGAAAATATGGAAAAAAAACAAAGGGGTTAGTATGTCGAAAATATG
Source organism: Urocampus carinirostris (assembly GCF_059441175.1). Classification (NCBI taxonomy): domain Eukaryota; kingdom Metazoa; phylum Chordata; class Actinopteri; order Syngnathiformes; family Syngnathidae; genus Urocampus; species Urocampus carinirostris. The sequence continues at coordinate 23,315,570 of NC_142366.1, forward strand.
GAAAAATACGTAAGGGGGGGTAGTGTGTCGAAAATGTGGAAAAAAAACAAAGGGGTTAGTATGTCGAAAATATGGAAAAATACGTAAGGGGGGGTAGTGTGTCGAAAATGTTGAAAAAAAACAAAGGGGTTAGTATGTCGAAAATATCGAAAAATATGTAAGGGGGGGTAGTGTGTCGAAAATGTGGAAAAAACTCAAAGGGGTGAGTATGTCGAAAATATCGAAAAATACGTAAGGGGGGGTATGTGTCGAAAATGTGGAAAAAAAACAAAGGGGTTAGTATGTCGAAAATATCGAAAAATACGTAAGGGGGGGTAGTGTGTCGAAAATGTGGAAAAAAAACAAAGGGGTTAGTATGTCGAAAATATCGAAAAATACGTAAGGGGGGGTAGTGTGTCAAAAAAATGGAAAAAAAACAAAGGGGTTAGTATGTCGAAAATATGGAAAAATACGTAAGGGGGGGTAGTGTGTCGAAAATGTTGAAAAAAAACAAAGGGGTTAGTATGTCGAAAATATCGAAAAATATGTAAGGGGGGGTAGTGTGTCGAAAATGTGGAAAAAACTCAAAGGGGTGAGTATGTCGAAAATATCGAAAAATACGTAAGGGGGGGTATGTGTCGAAAATGTGGAAAAAAAACAAAGGGGTTAGTATGTCGAAAATATCGAAAAATACGTAAGGGGGGGTAGTGTGTCAAAAAAATGGAAAAAAAACAAAGGGGTTAGTATGTCGAAAATATCGAAAAATACGTAAGGGGGGGTAGTGTGTCGAAAATGTGGAAAAAAAACAAAGGGGTGAGTATGTCGAAAATATCGAAAAATACGTAAGGGGGGGTAGTGTGTCGAAAATGTTGAAAAAAAACAAAGGTGTTAGTATGTCGAAAATATATAAAAATACGTAAGGGGGGGGTAGTGTGTCAAAAATGTGGAAAAAAAACAAAGGTGTTAGTATGTCGAAAATATCGAAAAATACGTAAGGGGGGGGGTAGTGTGTCGAAAATGTGGAAAAAAAAAAAAAGGGGTTAGTATGTCGAAAATATCGAAAAATACGTAAGGGGGGGTAGTGTGTCGAAAATGTGGAAAAAAACAAAGGGGTTAGTATGTCGAAAATATCGAAAAATACGTAAGGGGGGGTAGTGTGTCGAAAATGTGGAAAAAAAACAAAGGTGTTAGTATGTCGAAAATATCGAAAAATACGTAAGGGGGGGGTAGTGTGTCGAAAATGTGGAAAAAAAAAAAGGGTTAGTATGTCGAAAATATCGAAAAATACGTAAGGGGGGGTAGTGTGTCGAAAAATGTGGAAAAAAACAAAGGGGTTAGTATGTCGAAAATATCGAAAAATACGTAAGGGGGGGTAGTGTGTCGAAAATGTTGAAAAAAAACAAAGGTGTTAGTATGTCGAAAATATATAAAAATACGTAAGGGGGGGTAGTGTGTCAAAAATGTGGAAAAAAAACAAAGGTGTTAGTATGTCGAAAATATCGAAAAATACGTAAGGGGGGGGGTAGTGTGTCGAAAATGTGGAAAAAAAAAAAGGGGTTAGTATGTCGAAAATATCGAAAAATACGTAAGGGGGGGGTAGTGTGTCGAAAATGTGGAAAAAAACAAAGGGGTTAGTATGTCGAAAATATCGAAAAATACGTAAGGGGGGGTAGTGTGTCGAAAATGTGGAAAAAAAACAAAGGTGTTAGTATGTCGAAAATATCGAAAAATACGTAAGGGGGGGGGTAGTGTGTCGAAAATGTGGAAAAAAAAAAAGGGTTAGTATGTCGAAAATATCGAAAAATACGTAAGGGGGGGTAGTGTGTCGAAAAATATGGAAAAAAACAAAGGGGTTAGTATGTCGAAAATATCGAAAAATACGTAAGGGGGGGTAGTGTGTCGAAAATGTGGAAAAAAAACAAAGGGGTTAGTATGTCGAAAATGTGGAAAAATACGTAAGGGGGGGGTAGTGTGTCGAAAATGTGGAAAAAAAACAAAGGGGTTAGTATGTCGAAAATATGGAAAAATACGTAAGGGGGGGTAATGTGTCGAAAATATGGAAAAAAAACAAAGGGGTTAGTATGTCGAAAATATGCAAAAATACGTAAGGGGGGTAGTGTGTCGAAAATGTGGAAAAAAAACAAAGGGGTTAGTATGTCGAAAATATCGAAAAATACGTAAGGGGGGGTAGTGTGTCGAAAATGTGGAAAAAAAACAAAGGGGTTAGTATGTCGAAAATATCGAAAAATACGTAAGGGGGGGTAGTGTGTCGAAAATGTGGAAAAAAAACAAAGGGGTTAGTATGTCGAAAATATCGAAAAATACGTAAGGGGGGGGGGGTAGTGTGTCGAAAAAATGGAAAAAAAACAAAGGGGTTAGTATATCGAAAATATCGAAAAATACGTAAGGGGGGGGTAGTGTGTCGAAAAAATGGAAAAAAAACAAAGGGGTTAGTATATCGAAAATATCGAAAAATACGTAAGGGGGGGTAGTGTGTCGAAAATTTGGAAAAAAAAACAAAGGGGTTAGTATGTCGAAAATATCGAAAAATATGTAAGGGGGGGTAGTGTGTCGAAAATGTTGAAAAAAAACAAAGGGGTGAGTATGTCGAAAATATCGAAAAATTACGTAAGGGGGGGTAATGTGTCGAAAATATGGAAAAAAAACAAAGGGGTTAGTATGTCGAAAATATGGAAAAATACGTAAGGGGGGTAGTGTGTCGAAAATGTGGAAAAAAAACAAAGGGGTTAGTATGTCGAAAATATCTAAAAATACGTAAGGGGGGGTAGTGTGTCGAAAATGTGGAAAAAAAACAAAGGGGTTAGTATGTCGAAAATATCGAAAAATACGTAAGGGGGGGTAGTGTGTCGAAAATGTGGAAAAAAAACAAAGGGGTTAGTAATATCGAAAAATACGTAAGGGGGGGTAGTGTGTCGAAAAAATGGAAAAAAAACAAAGGGGTTAGTATATCGAAAATATCGAAAAATACGTAAGGGGGGGGGTAGTGTGTCGAAAAAATGGAAAAAAAACAAAGGGGTTAGTATATCGAAAATATCGAAAAATACGTAAGGGGGGGGTAGTGTGTCGAAAATGTGGAAAAAAAACAAAGGGGTTAGTATGTCGAAAATATCGAAAAATACGTAAGGGGGGGGGGGGTAGTGTGTCGAAAAAATGGAAAAAAAACAAAGGGGTTAGTATATCGAAAATATCGAAAAATACGTAAGGGGGGGGTAGTGTGTCGAAAAAATGGAAAAAAAACAAAGGGGTTAGTATATCGAAAATATCGAAAAATACGTAAGGGGGGGGTAGTGTGTCGAAAATTTGGAAAAAAAACAAAGGGGTTAGTATGTCGAAAATATCGAAAAATACGTAAGGGGGGGTAGTGTGTCGAAATTGTTGAAAAAAAACAAAGGGGTTAGTATGTCGAAAATATCGAAAAATACGTAAGGGGGGGGTAGTGTGTCGAAAATGTTGAAAAAAAACAAAGGGGTGAGTATGTCGAAAATATGGAAAAATACGTAAGGGGGGGTAATGTGTCGAAAATATGGAAAAAAAACAAAGGGGTTAGTATGTCGAAAATATGGAAAAATACGTAAGGGGGGGTAGTGTGTCGAAAATGTGGAAAAAAAACAAAGGGGTTAGTATGTCGAAAATATCGAAAAATACGTAAGGGGGGGTAGTGTGTCGAAAATATGGAAAAAAAACAAAGGGGTTAGTATGTCGAAAATATGGAAAAATACATAAGGGGGGGTAGTGTGTCGAAAATGTGGAAAAAAAACAAAGGGGTGAGTATGTCGAAAATATCGAAAAATACGTAAGGGGGGGGTAGTGTGTCGAAAATATGGAAAAAAAACAAAGGGGTTAGTATGTCGAAAATATGGAAAAATACGTAAGGGGGGGGTAGTGTGTCGAAAATGTGGAAAAAACTCAAAGGGGTGAGTATGTCGAAAATATCGAAAAATACGTAAGGGGGGGGTAGTGTGTCGAAAATGTGGAAAAAAAACAAAGGGGTTAGTATGTCAAAAATATCGAAAAATACGTAAGGGGGGGTAGTGTGTCGAAAATGTGGAAAAAAAACAAAGGGGTTAGTATGTCGAAAATATCGAAAAATACGTAAGGGGGGGTAGTGTGTCGAAAATGTGGAAAAAAAACAAAGGGGTTAGTATGTCGAAAATATCGAAAAATACGTAAGGGGGGGTAGTGTGTCGAAAATGTGGAAAAAAAACAAAGGGGTTAGTATGTCGAAAATATCGAAAAATACGTAAGGGGGGGTAGTGTGTCGAAAATGTGGAAAAAAAACAAAGGGGTTAGTATGTCGAAAATATGGAAAAATACGTAAGGGGGGGTAGTGTGTCGAAAATGTGGAAAAAAAACAAAGGGGTTAGTATGTCGAAAATATGGAAAAATACGTAAGGGGGGGTAATGTGTCGAAAATATGAAAAAAAAACAAAGGGGTTAGTATGTCGAAAATATGGAAAAATACGTAAGGGGGGGGTAGTGTGTCGAAAATGTGGAAAAAACTCAAAGGGGTGAGTATGTCGAAAATATCGAAAAATACGTAAGGGGGGGTAGTGTGTCGAAAATGTGGAAAAAAAACAAAGGGGTTAGTATGTCGAAAATATCGAAAAATACGTAAGGGGGGGGTAGTGTGTCGAAAATGTGGAAAAAAAACAAAGGGGTTAGTATGTCGAAAATATCGAAAAATACGTAAGGGGGGGGTAGTGTGTCGAAAATGTGGAAAAAAAACAAAGGGGTTAGTATGTCGAAAATATCGAAAAATACGTAAGGGGGGGGTAGTGTGTCGAAAAAATGGAAAAAAAACAAAGGGGTTAGTATATCGAAAATATCGAAAAATACGTAAGGGGGGGTAGTGTGTCGAAAATTTGGAAAAAAAACAAAGGGGTTAGTATGTCGAAAATATCGAAAAATACGTAAGGGGGGGTAGTGTGTCGAAAATGTTGAAAAAAAACAAAGGGGTTAGTATGTCGAAAATATCGAAAAATACGTAAGGGGGGGTAGTGTGTCGAAAATGTTGAAAAAAAACAAAGGGGTGAGTATGTCGAAAATATCGAAAAATACGTAAGGGGGGGGTAGTGTGTCGAAAATGTTGAAAAAAAACAAAGGGGTTAGTATGTCGAAAATATGGAAAAATACGTAAGGGGGGGTAATGTGTCGAAAATATGGAAAAAAAACAAAGGGGTTAGTATGTCGAAAATATGGAAAAATACGTAAGGGGGGGTAGTGTGTCGAAAATGTGGAAAAAAAACAAAGGGGTTAGTATGTCGAAAATATCGAAAAATACGTAAGGGGGGGTAGTGTGTCGAAAATATGGAAAAAAAACAAAGGGGTTAGTATGTCGAAAATATCGAAAAATACATAAGGGGGGGTAGTGTGTCGAAAATGTGGAAAAAAAACAAAGGGGTTAGTATGTCGAAAATATGGAAAAATACGTAAGGGGGGGTAGTGTGTCGAAAATGTGGAAAAAAAACAAAGGGGTGAGTATGTCGAAAATATCGAAAAATACGTAAGGGGGGGTAGTGTGTCGAAAATGTGGAAAAAAAACAAAGGGGTTAGTATGTCGAAAATATCGAAAAATACGTAAGGGGGGGTAGTGTGTCGAAAATGTGGAAAAAAAACAAAGGGGTTAGTATGTCGAAAATATCGAAAAATACGTAAGGGGGGGTAGTGTGTCGAAAATGTGGAAAAAAAACAAAGGGGTTAGTATGTCGAAAATATCGAAAAATACGTAAGGGGGGGGGGTAGTGTGTCGAAAAAATGGAAAAAAGACAAAGGGGTTAGTATATCGAAAATATCGAAAAATACGTAAGGGGGGGGTAGTGTGTCGAAAATGTTGAAAAAAAACAAAGGGGTGAGTATGTCGAAAATATCGAAAAATACGTAAGGGGGGGTAGTGTGTCGAAAATGTTGAAAAAAAACAAAGGGGTTAGTATGTCGAAAATATGGAAAAATACGTAAGGGGGGGTAATGTGTCGAAAATATGGAAAAAAAACAAAGGGGTTAGTATGTCGAAAATATGGAAAAATACGTAAGGGGGGGTAGTGTGTCGAAAATGTGGAAAAAAAACAAAGGGGTTAGTATGTCGAAAATATCGAAAAATACGTAAGGGGGGGTAGTGTGTCGAAAATATGGAAAAAAAACAAAGGGGTTAGTATGTCGAAAATATGGAAAAATACATAAGGGGGGGTAGTGTGTCGAAAATGTGGAAAAAAAACAAAGGGGTGAGTATGTCAAAAATATCGAAAAATACGTAAGGGGGGGTAGTGTGTCGAAAATGTTGAAAAAAAACAAAGGGGTTAGTATGTCGAAAATATATAAAAATACGTAAGGGGGGGGGTAGTGTGTCGAAAAAATGGAAAAAAAACAAAGGGTTAGTATATCGAAAATATCGAAAAATACGTAAGGGGGGGTAGTGTGTCGAAAATTTGGAAAAAAAACAAAGGGGTTAGTATGTCGAAAATATCGAAAAATACGTAAGGGGGGGTAGTGTGTCGAAAATGTTGAAAAAAAACAAAGGGGTTAGTATGTCGAAAATATCGAAAAATACGTAAGGGGGGGTAGTGTGTCGAAAATGTTGAAAAAAAACAAAGGGGTGAGTATGTCGAAAATATCGAAAAATACGTAAGGGGGGGTAGTGTGTCGAAAATGTTGAAAAAAAACAAAGGGGTTAGTATGTCGAAAATATGGAAAAATACGTAAGGGGGGGTAGTGTGTCGAAAATATGGAAAAAAAACAAAGGGGTTAGTATGTCGAAAATATGGAAAAATACGTAAGGGGGGGTAGTGTGTCGAAAATGTGGAAAAAACTCAAAGGGGTGAGTATGTCGAAAATATCGAAAAATACGTAAGGGGGGGTAGTGTGTCGAAAATGTGGAAAAAAAACAAAGGGGTTAGTATGTCGAAAATATGGAAAAATACGTAAGGGGGGGTAGTGTGTCGAAAATGTGGAAAAAACTCAAAGGGGTGAGTATGTCGAAAATATCGAAAAATACGTAAGGGGGGGTAGTGTGTCGAAAATGTGGAAAAAAAACAAAGGGGTTAGTATGTCGAAAATATCGAAAAATACGTAAGGGGGGGTAGTGTGTCGAAAATGTGGAAAAAAAACAAAGGGGTTAGTATGTCGAAAATATCGAAAAATACGTAAGGGGAGGTAGTGTGTCGAAAATGTGGAAAAAAAACAAAGGGGTTAGTATGTCGAAAATATCGAAAAATACGTAAGGGGGGGGGTAGTGTGTCGAAAAAATGGAAAAAAAACAAAGGGGTTAGTATATCGAAAATATCGAAAAATACGTAAGGGGGGGTAGTGTGTCGAAAATATGGAAAAAAAACAAAGGGGTTAGTAAGTCGAAAATATGGAAAAATACATAAGGGGGGGTAGTGTGTCGAAAAAATGGAAAAAAGACAAAGGGGTTAGTATATCGAAAATATCGAAAAATACGTAAGGGGGGGTAGTGTGTCGAAAATGTTGAAAAAAAACAAAGGGGTTAGTATGTCGAAAATATCGAAAAATACGTAAGGGGGGGTAGTGTGTCGAAAATGTTGAAAAAAAACAAAGGGGTTAGTATGTCGAAAATATGGAAAAATACGTAAGGGGGGGTAATGTGTCGAAAATATGGAAAAAAAACAAAGGGGTTAGTATGTCGAAAATATGGAAAAATACGTAAGGGGGGGTAGTGTGTCGAAAATGTGGAAAAAAAACAAAGGGGTTAGAATGTCGAAAATATCGAAAAATACGTAAGGGGGGGGTAGTGTGTCGAAAATATGGAAAAAAAACAAAGGGGTTAGTAAGTCGAAAATATGGAAAAATACATAAGGGGGGGTAGTGTGTCGAAAATGTGGAAAAAAAACAAAGGGGTGAGTATGTCGAAAATATCGAAAAATACGTAAGGGGGGGTAGTGTGTCGAAGATGTTGAAAAAAAACAAAGGGGTTAGTATGTCGAAAATATGGAAAAATACGTAAGGGGGGGTAATGTGTCGAAAATATGGAAAAAAAACAAAGGGGTTAGTATGTCGAAAATATGGAAAAATACGTAAGGGGGGGTAGTGTGTCGAAAATGTGGAAAAAACTCAAAGGGGTGAGTATGTCGAAAATATCGAAAAATACGTAAGGGGGGGTAGTGTGTCGAAAATGTGGAAAAAAAACAAAGGGGTTAGTATGTCGAAAATATCGAAAAATACGTAAGGGGGGGTACTGTGTCGAAAATGTGGAAAAAAAACAAAGGGGTTAGTATGTCGAAAATATCGAAAAATACGTAAGGGGGGGTAGTGTGTCGAAAATGTGGAAAAAAAACAAAGGGGTTAGTATGTCGAAAATGTGGAAAAATACGTAAGGGGGGGTAGTGTGTCGAAAATGTGGAAAAAAAACAAAGGGGTTAGTATGTCGAAAATATCGAAAAATATGTAAGGGGGGGGTAGTGTGTCGAAAATGTGAAAAAAAACAAAGGGGTTAGTATGTCGAAAATATCGAAAAATACGTAAGGGGGGGGTAGTGTGTTGAAAATGTTGAAAAAAAACAAAGGGGTGAGTATGTCGAAAATATCAAAAAATTACGTAAGGGGGGGTAGTGTGTCGAAAATGTTGAAAAAAAACAAAGGGGTTAGTATGTCGAAAATATGGAAAAATACGTAAGGGGGGGTAGTGTGTCGAAAATGTGGAAAAAAAACAAAGGGGTTAGTATGTCGAAAATATCGAAAAATACGTAAGGGGGGGGGGTAGTGTGTCGAAAAAATGGAAAAAAAACAAAGGGGTTAGTATATCGAAAATATCGAAAAATACGTAAGGGGGGGTAGTGTGTCGAAAATGTTGAAAAAAAACAAAGGGGTGAGTATGTCGAAAATATCGAAAAATACGTAAGGGGGGGGTAGTGTGTCGAAAATGTTGAAAAAAAACAAAGGGGTTAGTATGTCGAAAATATCGAAAAATACGTAAGGGGGGGTAGTGTGTCGAAGATGTTGAAAAAAAAACAAAGGGGTTAGTATGTCGAAAATATGGAAAAATACGTAAGGGGGGGTAATGTGTCGAAAATATGGAAAAAAAACAAAGGGGTTAGTATGTCGAAAATATGGAAAAATACGTAAGGGGGGGTAGTGTGTCGAAAATGTGGAAAAAACTCAAAGGGGTGAGTATGTCGAAAATATCGAAAAATACGTAAGGGGGGGTAGTGTGTCGAAAATGTGGAAAAAAAACAAAGGGGTTAGTATGTCGAAAATATCGAAAAATACGTAAGGGGGGGTAGTGTGTCGAAAATGTGGAAAAAAAAACAAAGGGGTTAGTATGTCGAAAATATCGAAAAATACGTAAGGGGGGGTAGTGTGTCGAAAATGTGGAAAAAAAACAAAGGGGTTAGTATGTCGAAAATATCGAAAAATACGTAAGGGGGGGGTAGTGTGTCGAAAAAATGGAAAAAAAACAAAGGGGTTAGTATATCGAAAATATCGAAAAATACGTAAGGGGGGGGGTAGTGTGTCGAAAAAATGAAAAAAAAACAAAGGGGTTAGTATATCGAAAATATCGAAAAATACGTAAGGGGGGGTAGTGTGTCGAAAATTTGGAAAAAAAACAAAGGGGTTAGTATGTCGAAAATATCGAAAAATACGTAAGGGGGGGTAGTGTGTCGAAAATGTTGAAAAAAAACAAAGGGGTTAGTATGTCGAAAATATCGAAAAATACGTAAGGGGGGGTAGTGTGTCGAAAATGTGGAAAAAAAACAAAGGGGTTGGTATGTCGAAAATATGGAAAAATACGTAAGGGGGGGGTAGTGTGTCGAAAATGTGGAAAAAACTCAAAGGGGTGAGTATGTCGAAAATATCGAAAAATACGTAAAGGGGGGTAGTGTGTCGAAAATGTGGAAAAAAAACAAAGGGGTTAGTATGTCGAAAATATCGAAAAATACGTAAGGGGGGGTAGTGTGTCGAAAATGTGGAAAAAAAACAAAGGGGTTAGTATGTCGAAAATATCGAAAAATACGTAAGGGGGGGTAGTGTGTCGAAAATGTGGAAAAAAAACAAAGGGGTTAGTATGTCGAAAATGTGGAAAAATACGTAAGGGGGGGTAGTGTGTCGAAAATGTGGAAAAAAAACAAAGGGGTTAGTATGTCGAAAATATCGAAAAATATGTAAGGGGGGGTAGTGTGTCGAAAATGTGAAAAAAAACAAAGGGGTTAGTATGTCGAAAATATCGAAAAATACGTAAGGGGGGGTAGTGTGTTGAAAATGTTGAAAAAAAACAAAGGGGTTAGTATGTCGAAAATATCGAAAAAAACGTAAGGGGGGGGGGTAGTGTGTCGAAAAAATGGAAAAAAAACAAAGGGGTTAGTATATCGAAAATATCGAAAAATACGTAAGGGGGGGGTAGTGTGTTGAAAATGTTGAAAAAAAACAAAGGGGTTAGTATGTCGAAAATATGGAAAAATACGTAAGGGGGGGTAATGTGTCGAAAATATGGAAAAAAAACAAAGGGGTTAGTATGTCGAAAATATGGAAAAATACGTAAGGGGGGGTAGTGTGTCGAAAATGTGGAAAAAAAACAAAGGGGTTAGTATGTCGAAAATATCGAAAAATACGTAAGGGGGGGTAGTGTGTCGAAAATATGGAAAAAAAACAAAGGGGTGAGTATGTCGAAAATATCGAAAAATACGTAAGGGGGGGTAGTGTGTCGAAAATGTGGAAAAAAAACAAAGGGGTTAGTATGTCGAAAATATCGAAAAATACGTAAGGGGGGGTAGTGTGTCGAAAATGTGGAAAAAAAACAAAGGGGTTAGTATGTCGAAAATATCGAAAAATACGTAAGGGGGGGGGTAGTGTGTCGAAAAAATGGAAAAAAGACAAAGGGGTTAGTATATCGAAAATATCGAAAAATACGTAAGGGGGGGTAGTGTGTCGAAAATGTTGAAAAAAAACAAAGGGGTGAGTATGTCGAAAATATCGAAAAATACGTAAGGGGGGGTAGTGTGTCGAAAATGTTGAAAAAAAACAAAGGGGTTAGTATGTCGAAAATATGGAAAAATACGTAAGGGGGGGTAATGTGTCGAAAATATGGAAAAAAAACAAAGGGGTTAGTATGTCGAAAATATGGAAAAATACGTAAGGGGGGGAGTGTGTCGAAAATGTGGAAAAAAAACAAAGGGGTTAGTATGTCGAAAATATCGAAAAATACGTAAGGGGGGGTAGTGTGTCGAAAATATGGAAAAAAAACAAAGGGGTTAGTATGTCGAAAATATGGAAAAATACATAAGGGGGGGTAGTGTGTCGAAGATGTGGAAAAAAAACAAAGGGGTGAGTATGTCGAAAATATCGAAAAATACGTAAGGGGGGGTAGTGTGTCGAAAATGTTGAAAAAAAACAAAGGGGTTAGTATGTCGAAAATATATAAAAATACGTAAGGGGGGGGGGTAGTGTGTCGAAAAAATGGAAAAAAAACAAAGGGTTAGTATATCGAAAATATCGAAAAATACGTAAGGGGGGGTAGTGTGTCGAAAATTTGGAAAAAAAACAAAGGGGTTAGTATGTCGAAAATATCGAAAAATACGTAAGGGGGGGTAATGTGTCGAAAATGTTGAAAAAAAACAAAGGGGTTAGTATGTCGAAAATATCGAAAAATACGTAAGGGGGGGTAGTGTGTCGAAAATGTTGAAAAAAAACAAAGGGGTGAGTATGTCGAAAATATCGAAAAATACGTAAGGGGGGGTAGTGTGTCGAAAATGTTGAAAAAAAACAAAGGGGTTAGTATGTCGAAAATATGGAAAAATACGTAAGGGGGGGTAATGTGTCGAAAATATGGAAAAAAAACAAAGGGGTTAGTATGTCGAAAATATGGAAAAATACGTAAGGGGGGGTAGTGTGTCGAAAATGTGGAAAAAACTCAAAGGGGTTAGTATGTCGAAAATATCGAAAAATATGTAAGGGGGGGTAGTGTGTCGAAAAAATGGAAAAAAAACAAAGGGGTTAGTATGTCGAAAATATCGAAAAATACGTAAGGGGGGGTAGTGTGTTGAAAATGTTGAAAAAAAACAAAGGGGTGAGTATGTCGAAAATATCGAAAAATTACGTAAGGGGGGGTAGTGTGTCGAAAATGTTGAAAAAAAACAAAGGGGTTAGTATGTCGAAAATATGGAAAAATACGTAAGGGGGGGTAGTGTGTCGAAAATGTGGAAAAAAAACAAAGGGGTTAGTATGTCGAAAATATCGAAAAATACGTAAGGGGGGGGGTAGTGTGTCGAAAAAATGGAAAAAAAACAAAGGGGTTAGTATATCGAAAATATCGAAAAATACGTAAGGGGGGGTAGTGTGTCGAAAATGTTGAAAAAAAACAAAGGGGTGAGTATGTCGAAAATATCGAAAAATACGTAAGGGGGGGGTAGTGTGTCGAAAATGTTGAAAAAAAACAAAGGGGTTAGTATGTCGAAAATATCGAAAAATACGTAAGGGGGGGTAGTGTGTCGAAGATGTTGAAAAAAAACAAAGGGGTTAGTATGTCGAAAATATGGAAAAATACGTAAGGGGGGGTAATGTGTCGAAAATATGGAAAAAAACAAAGGGGTTAGTATGTCGAAAATATGGAAAAATACGTAAGGGGGGGTAGTGTGTCGAAAATGTGGAAAAAACTCAAAGGGGTGAGTATGTCGAAAATATCGAAAAATACGTAAGGGGGGGTAGTGTGTCGAAAATGTGGAAAAAAACAAAGGGGTTAGTATGTCGAAAATATCGAAAAATACGTAAGGGGGGGTAGTGTGTCGAAAATGTGGAAAAAAAACAAAGGGGTTAGTATGTCGAAAATATCGAAAAATACGTAAGGGGGGGTAGTGTGTCGAAAATGTGGAAAAAAAACAAAGGGGTTAGTATGTTGAAAATATCGAAAAATACGTAAGGGGGGGGTAGTGTGTCGAAAAAATGGAAAAAAAACAAAGGGGTTAGTATATCGAAAATATCGAAAAATACGTAAGGGGGGGTAGTGTGTCGAAAATTTGGAAAAAAAACAAAGGGGTTAGTATGTCGAAAATATCGAAAAATACGTAAGGGGGGGGTAGTGTGTCGAAAATGTTGAAAAAAAACAAAGGGGTTAGTATGTCGAAAATATCGAAAAATACGTAAGGGGGGGTAGTGTGTCGAAAATGTGGAAAAAAAACAAAGGGGTTGGTATGTCGAAAATATGGAAAAATACGTAAGGGGGGGGTAGTGTGTCGAAAATGTGGAAAAAACTCAAAGGGGTGAGTATGTCGAAAATATCGAAAAATACGTAAAGGGGGGGTAGTGTGTCGAAAATGTTGAAAAAAAACAAAGGGATTAGTATGTCGAAAATATCGAAAAATATGTAAGGGGGGGTAGTGTGTCGAAAATGTGAAAAAAAACAAAGGGGTTAGTATGTCGAAAATATCGAAAAATACGTAAGGGGGGGGTAGTGTGTTGAAAATGTTGAAAAAAAACAAAGGGGTGAGTATGTCGAAAATATCGAAAAATTACGTAAGGGGGGGTAGTGTGTCGAAAATGTTGAAAAAAAACAAAGGGGTTAGTATGTCGAAAATATGGAAAAATACGTAAGGGGGGGTAGTGTGTCGAAAATGTGGAAAAAAAACAAAGGGGTTAGTATATCGAAAATATCGAAAAATACGTAAGGGGGGGTAGTGTGTCGAAAATGTTGAAAAAAAAACAAAGGGGTGAGTATGTCGAAAATATCGAAAAATACGTAAGGGGGGGTAGTGTGTCGAAAATGTTGAAAAAAAACAAAGGGGTTAGTATGTCGAAAATATGGAAAAATACGTAAGGGGGGGTAATGTGTCGAAAATATGGAAAAAAAACAAAGGGGTTAGTATGTCGAAAATATGGAAAAATACGTAAGGGGGGGGGTAGTGTGTCGAAAAAATGGAAAAAAAACAAAGGGGTTAGTATATCGAAAATATCGAAAAATACGTAAGGGGGGGTAGTGTGTCGAAAATGTGGAAAAAAAACAAAGGGGTTAGTATGTCGAAAATATCGAAAAATACGTAAGGGGGGGTAGTGTGTCGAAAATGTTGAAAAAAAACAAAGGGGTGAGTATGTCGAAAATATCGAAAAATACGTAAGGGGGGGTAGTGTGTCGAAAATGTTGAAAAAAAACAAAGGGGTTAGTATGTCGAAAATATCGAAAAATACGTAAGGGGGGGTAGTGTGTCGAAAATATGGAAAAAAAACAAAGGGGTTAGTATGTCGAAAATATGGAAAAATACATAAGGGGGGGTAGTGTGTCGAAAATGTGGAAAAAAAAACAAAAAGGGGTGAGTATGTCGAAAATATCGAAAAATACGTAAGGGGGGGTAGTGTGTCGAAGATGTTGAAAAAAAACAAAGGGGTTAGTATGTCGAAAATATGGAAAAATACGTAAGGGGGGGTAATGTGTCGAAAATATGGAAAAAAAACAAAGGGGTTAGTATGTCGAAAATATGGAAAAATACGTAAGGGGGGGTAGTGTGTCGAAAATGTGGAAAAAACTCAAAGGGGTGAGTATGTCGAAAATATCGAAAAATACGTAAGGGGGGGTAGTGTGTCGAAAATGTGGAAAAAAAACAAAGGGGTTAGTATGTCGAAAATATCGAAAAATACGTAAGGGGGGGTAGTGTGTCGAAAATGTGGAAAAAAAACAAAGGGGTTAGTATGTCGAAAATATCGAAAAATACGTAAGGGGGGGTAGTGTGTCGAAAATGTGGAAAAAAAACAAAGGGGTTAGTATGTCGAAAATATCGAAAAATACGTAAGGGGGGGGTAGTGTGTCGAAAAAATGGAAAAAAAACAAAGGGGTTAGTATATCGAAAATATCGAAAAATACGTAAGGGGGGGGGTAGTGTGTCGAAAAAATGGAAAAAAAACAAAGGGGTTAGTATATCGAAAATATCGAAAAATACGTAAGGGGGGGTAGTGTGTCGAAAATTTGGAAAAAAAAACAAAGGGGTTAGTATGTCGAAAATATCGAAAAATACGTAAGGGGGGGTAGTGTGTCGAAAATGTTGAAAAAAAACAAAGGGGTTAGTATGTCGAAAATATCGAAAAATACGTAAGGGGGGGTAGTGTGTCGAAAATGTGGAAAAAAAACAAAGGGGTTGGTATGTCGAAAATATGGAAAAATACGTAAAGGGGGTAGTGTGTCGAAAATGTGGAAAAAACTCAAAGGGGTGAGTATGTCGAAAATATCGAAAAATACGTAAAGGGGGGTAGTGTGTCGAAAATGTGGAAAAAAAACAAAGGGGTTAGTATGTCGAAAATATCGAAAAATACGTAAGGGGGGGTAGTGTGTCGAAAATGTGGAAAAAAAACAAAGGGGTTAGTATGTCGAAAATATCGAAAAATACGTAAGGGGGGGTAGTGTGTCGAAAATCTGGAAAAAAAACAAAGGGGTTAGTATGTTGAAAATGTGGAAAAATACGTAAGGGGGGTTAGTGTGTCGAAAATGTGGAAAAAAAACAAAGGGGTTAGTATGTCGAAAATATCGAAAAATATGTAAGGGGGGGTAGTGTGTCGAAAATGTGAAAAAAAACAAAGGGGTTAGTATGTCGAAAATATCGAAAAATACGTAAGGGGGGGTAGTGTGTTGAAAATGTTGAAAAAAAACAAAGGGGTGAGTATGTCGAAAATATCGAAAAATTACGTAAGGGGGGGTAGTGTGTCGAAAATGTTGAAAAAAAACAAAGGGGTGAGTATGTCGAAAATATCGAAAAATACGTAAGGGGGGGTAGTGTGTCGAAAATGTTGAAAAAAAACAAAGGGGTTAGTATGTCGAAAATATGGAAAAATACGTAAGGGGGGGTAATGTGTCGAAAATATGGAAAAAAAACAAAGGGGTTAGTATGTCGAAAATATGGAAAAATACGTAAGGGGGGGGGTAGTGTGTCGAAAATGTTGAAAAAAAACAAAGGGGTTAGTATGTCGAAAATATGGAAAAATACGTAAGGGGGGGTAGTGTGTCGAAAATGTGGAAAAAAAACAAAGGGGTTAGTATGTCGAAAATATCGAAAAATACGTAAGGGGGGGGTAGTGTGTCGAAAATGTGGAAAAAAAAACAAAGGGGTTAGTATGTCGAAAATGTGGAAAAATACGTAAGGGGGGGTAGTGTGTCGAAAATGTGGAAAAAAAACAAAGGGGTTAGTATGTCGAAAATATCGAAAAATACGTAAGGGGGGGTAGTGTGTTGAAAATGTTGAAAAAAAACAAAGGGG
This sequence comes from Urocampus carinirostris, assembly GCF_059441175.1. Classification (NCBI taxonomy): domain Eukaryota; kingdom Metazoa; phylum Chordata; class Actinopteri; order Syngnathiformes; family Syngnathidae; genus Urocampus; species Urocampus carinirostris. The sequence continues at coordinate 23,331,747 of NC_142366.1, forward strand.
TGAGTATGTCGAAAATATCGAAAAATTACGTAAGGGGGGGTAGTGTGTCGAAAATGTTGAAAAAAAACAAAGGGGTTAGTATGTCGAAAATATGGAAAAATACGTAAGGGGGGGTAATGTGTCGAAAATATGGAAAAAAAACAAAGGGGTTAGTATGTCGAAAATATGGAAAAATACGTAAGGGGGGGTAGTGTGTCGAAAATGTGGAAAAAACTCAAAGGGGTGAGTATGTCGAAAATATCGAAAAATACGTAAGGGGGGGGTAGTGTGTCGAAAATGTGGAAAAAAAAACAAAGGGGTTAGTATGTCGAAAATATCGAAAAATACGTAAGGGGGGGTAGTGTGTCGAAAATGTGGAAAAAAAACAAAGGGGTTAGTATGTCGAAAATATCGAAAAATACGTAAGGGGGGGGGGTAGTGTGTCGAAAAAATGGAAAAAAAACAAAGGGGTTAGTATATCGAAAATATCGAAAAATACGTAAGGGGGGGGGTAGTGTGTCGAAAAAATGGAAAAAAAACAAAGGGGTTAGTATATCGAAAATATCGAAAAATACGTAAGGGGGGGTAGTGTGTCGAAAATTTGGAAAAAAAACAAAGGGGTTAGTATGTCGAAAATATCGAAAAATACGTAAGGGGGGGTAGTGTGTCGAAAATGTTGAAAAAAAACAAAGGGGTTAGTATGTCGAAAATATATAAAAATACGTAAGGGGGGGGTAGTGTGTCGAAAAAATGGAAAAAAAACAAAGGGGTTTGTATATCGAAAATATCGAAAAATACGTAAGGGGGGGTAGTGTGTCGAAAATTTGGAAAAAAAACAAAGGGGTTAGTATGTCGAAAATATCGAAAAATACGTAAGGGAGGGTAGTGTGTCGAAAATGTGGAAAAAAAACAAAGGGGTTAGTATGTCGAAAATATCGAAAAATACGTAAGGGGGGGTAGTGTGTCGAAAATGTTGAAAAAAAACAAAGGGGTTAGTATGTCGAAAATATGGAAAAATACGTAAGGGGGGGGTAATGTGTCGAAAATATGGAAAAAAAACAAAGGGGTTAGTATGTCGAAAATATGGAAAAATACGTAAGGGGGGGTAGTGTGTCGAAAATGTGGAAAAAACTCCAAGGGGTGAGTATGTCGAAAATATCGAAAAATACGTAAGGGGGGGGTAGTGTGTCGAAAATGTGGAAAAAAAACAAAGGGGTTAGTATGTCGAAAATATCGAAAAATACGTAAGGGGGGGTAGTGTGTCGAAAATGTGGAAAAAAAAACAAAGGGGTTAGTATGTCGAAAATATCGAAAAATACGTAAGGGGGGGTAGTGTGTCGAAAATGTGGAAAAAAAACAAAGGGGTTAGTATGTCGAAAATATGGAAAAATACGTAAGGGGGGGTAATGTGTCGAAAATATGGAAAAAAAACAAAGGGGTTAGTATGTCGAAAATATGGAAAAATACGTAAGGGGGGGGTAGTGTGTCGAAAATGTTGAAAAAAAACAAAGGGGTTAGTATGTCGAAAATATATAAAAATACGTAAGGGGGGGGTAGTGTGTCGAAAAAATGGAAAAAAAACAAAGGGGTTAGTATATCGAAAATATCGAAAAATACGTAAGGGGGGTAGTGTGTCGAAAATTTGGAAAAAAAACAAAGGGGTTAGTATGTCGAAAATATCGAAAAATACGTAAGGGAGGGTAGTGTGTCGAAAATGTGGAAAAAAAACAAAGGGGTTAGTATGTCGAAAATATCGAAAAATACGTAAGGGGGGGGTAGTGTGTCGAAAATGTTGAAAAAAAACAAAGGGGTTAGTATGTCGAAAATATGGAAAAATACGTAAGGGGGGGTAATGTGTCGAAAATATGGAAAAAAAACAAAGGGGTTAGTATGTCGAAAATATGGAAAAATACGTAAGGGGGGGTAGTGTGTCGAAAATGTGGAAAAAACTCCAAGGGGTGAGTATGTCGAAAATATCGAAAAATACGTAAGGGGGGGGTAGTGTGTCGAAAATGTGGAAAAAAAACAAAGGGGTTAGTATGTCGAAAATATCGAAAAATACGTAAGGGGGGGGTAGTGTGTCGAAAATGTGGAAAAAAAACAAAGGGGTTAGTATGTCGAAAATATCGAAAAATACGTAAGGGGGGGTAGTGTGTCGAAAATGTGGAAAAAAAACAAAGGGGTTAGTATGTCGAAAATATGGAAAAATACGTAAGGGGGGGTAATGTGTCGAAAATATGGAAAAAAAACAAAGGGGTTAGTATGTCGAAAATATGGAAAAATACGTAAGGGGGGGGGGTAGTGTGTCGAAAAAATGGAAAAAAAAACAAAGGGGTTAGTATATCGAAAATATCGAAAAATACGTAAGGGGGGGTAGTGTGTCGAAAATTTGGAAAAAAAACAAAGGGGTTAGTATGTCGAAAATATCGAAAAATATGTAAGGGGGGGTAGTGTGTCGAAAATGTTGAAAAAAAACAAAGGGGTTAGTATGTCGAAAATATCGAAAAATACGTAAGGGGGGGTAGTGTGTCGAAAATGTTGAAAAAAAACAAAGGGGTTAGTATGTCGAAAATATGGAAAAATACGTAAGGGGGGGTAATGTGTCGAAAATATGGAAAAAAAACAAAGGGGTTAGTATGTCGAAAATATGGAAAAATACGTAAGGGGGGGTAGTGTGTCGAAAATGTGGAAAAAAAACAAAGGGGTTAGTATGTCGAAAATATCGAAAAATACGTAAGGGGGGGGTAGTGTGTCGAAAATATGGAAAAAAAACAAAGGGGTTAGTATGTCGAAAATATGGAAAAATACATAAGGGGGGGTAGTGTGTCGAAAATGTGGGAAAAAAAACAAAGGGGTGAGTATGTCGAAAATATCGAAAAATACGTAAGGGGGGGTAGTGTGTCGAAGATGTTGAAAAAAAACAAAGGGGTTAGTATGTCGAAAATATGGAAAAATACGTAAGGGGGGGTAGTGTGTCGAAAATGTGGAAAAAAAACAAAGGGGTTAGTATGTCGAAAATATCGAAAAATACGTAAGGGGGGGGTAGTGTGTCGAAAATGTGGAAAAAAAACAAAGGGGTTAGTATGTCGAAAATATCGAAAAATACGTAAGGGGGGGTAGTGTGTCGAAAATGTGGAAAAAAAACAAAGGGGTTAGTATGTCGAAAATATCGAAAAATACGTAAGGGGGGGGGTAGTGTGTCGAAAAAATGGAAAAAAAACAAAGGGGTTAGTATATCGAAAATATCGAAAAATACGTAAGGGGGGGTAGTGTGTCGAAAATATGGAAAAAAAACAAAGGGGTTAGTAAGTCGAAAATATGGAAAAATACATAAGGGGGGGTAGTGTGTCGAAAATGTGGAAAAAAAACAAAGGGGTGAGTATGTCGAAAATATCGAAAAATACGTAAGGGGGGGGGTAGTGTGTCGAAAAAATGGAAAAAAGACAAAGGGGTTAGTATATCGAAAATATCGAAAAATACGTAAGGGGGGGTAGTGTGTCGAAAATGTTGAAAAAAAACAAAGGGGTTAGTATGTCGAAAATATGGAAAAATACGTAAGGGGGGGTAGTGTGTCGAAAATGTGGAAAAAACTCAAAGGGGTGAGTATGTCGAAAATATCGAAAAATACGTAAGGGGGGGTAGTGTGTCGAAAATGTGGAAAAAAAACAAAGGGGTTAGTATGTCGAAAATATCGAAAAATACGTAAAGGGGGGTAGTGTGTCGAAAATATGGAAAAAAAACAAAGGGGTTAGTATGTCGAAAATATCGAAAAATACGTAAGGGGGGGTAGTGTGTCGAAAATGTGGAAAAAAAACAAAGGGGTTAGTATGTCGAAAATATCGAAAAATACGTAAGGGGGGGGTAGTGTGTCGAAAAAATGGAAAAAAAACAAAGGGGTTAGTATATCGAAAATATCGAAAAATACGTAAGGGGGGGTAGTGTGTCGAAAATTTGGAAAAAAAACAAAGGGGTTAGTATGTCGAAAATATCGAAAAATACGTAAGGGGGGGTAGTGTGTCGAAAATGTTGAAAAAAAACAAAGGGGTTAGTATGTCGAAAATATCGAAAAATACGTAAGGGGGGGGTAGTGTGTCGAAAATGTTGAAAAAAACAAAGGGGTGAGTATGTCGAAAATATCGAAAAATACGTAAGGGGGGGTAGTGTGTCGAAAATGTTGAAAAAAAACAAAGGGGTTAGTATGTCGAAAATATGGAAAAATACGTAAGGGGGGGTAATGTGTCGAAAATATGGAAAAAAAACAAAGGGGTTAGTATGTCGAAAATATGGAAAAATACGTAAGGGGGGGTAGTGTGTCGAAAATGTGGAAAAAAAACAAAGGGGTTAGTATGTCGAAAATATCGAAAAATACGTAAGGGGGGGTAGTGTGTCGAAAATATGGAAAAAAAACAAAGGGGTTAGTATGTCGAAAATATGGAAAAATACATAAGGGGGGGTAGTGTGTCGAAAATTTGGAAAAAAAACAAAGGGGTTAGTATGTCGAAAATATCGAAAAATACGTAAGGGAGGGTAGTGTGTCGAAAATGTGGAAAAAAAACAAAGGGGTTAGTATGTCGAAAATATCGAAAAATACGTAAGGGGGGGTAGTGTGTCGAAAATGTTGAAAAAAAACAAAGGGGTTAGTATGTCGAAAATATGGAAAAATACGTAAGGGGGGGTAATGTGTCGAAAATATGGAAAAAAAACAAAGGGGTTAGTATGTCGAAAATATGGAAAAATACGTAAGGGGGGGTAGTGTGTCGAAAATGTGGAAAAAACTCCAAGGGGTGAGTATGTCGAAAATATCGAAAAATACGTAAGGGGGGGTAGTGTGTCGAAAATGTGGAAAAAAAACAAAGGGGTTAGTATGTCGAAAATATCGAAAAATACGTAAGGGGGGGTAGTGTGTCGAAAATGTTGAAAAAAAACAAAGGGGTTAGTATGTCGAAAATATGGAAAAATACGTAAGGGGGGGTAATGTGTCGAAAATATGGAAAAAAAACAAAGGGGTTAGTATGTCGAAAATATGGAAAAATACGTAAGGGGGGTAGTGTGTCGAAAATGTGGAAAAAAAACAAAGGGGTTAGTATGTCGAAAATATCGAAAAATACGTAAGGGGGGGTAGTGTGTCGAAAATATGGAAAAAAAACAAAGGGGTTAGTATGTCGAAAATATGGAAAAATACATAAGGGGGGGTAGTGTGTCGAAAATGTGGGAAAAAAAACAAAGGGGTGAGTATGTCGAAAATATCGAAAAATACGTAAGGGGGGGTAGTGTGTCGAAGATGTTGAAAAAAAACAAAGGGGTTAGTATGTCGAAAATATGGAAAAATACGTAAGGGGGGGGTAGTGTGTCGAAAATGTGGAAAAAACTCAAAGGGGTGAGTATGTCGAAAATATCGAAAAATACGTAAGGGGGGGTAGTGTGTCGAAAATGTGGAAAAAAAACAAAGGGGTTAGTATGTCGAAAATATCGAAAAATACGTAAAGGGGGGTAGTGTGTCGAAAATATGGAAAAAAAACAAAGGGGTTAGTATGTCGAAAATATCGAAAAATACGTAAGGGGGGGTAGTGTGTCGAAAATTTGGAAAAAAAACAAAGGGGTTAGTATGTCGAAAATATCGAAAAATATGTAAGGGGGGGTAGTGTGTCGAAAATGTTGAAAAAAAACAAAGGGGTTAGTATGTCGAAAATATCGAAAAATACGTAAGGGGGGGTAGTGTGTCGAAAATGTTGAAAAAAAACAAAGGGGTTAGTATGTCGAAAATATGGAAAAATACGTAAGGGGGGGTAATGTGTCGAAAATATGGAAAAAAAACAAAGGGGTTAGTATGTCGAAAATATGGAAAAATACGTAAGGGGGGTAGTGTGTCGAAAATGTGGAAAAAAAACAAAGGGGTTAGTATGTCGAAAATATCGAAAAATACGTAAGGGGGGGTAGTGTGTCGAAAATATGGAAAAAAAACAAAGGGGTTAGTATGTCGAAAATATGGAAAAATACATAAGGGGGGGTAGTGTGTCGAAAATGTGGGAAAAAAAACAAAGGGGTGAGTATGTCGAAAATATCGAAAAATACGTAAGGGGGGGTAGTGTGTCGAAGATGTTGAAAAAAAACAAAGGGGTTAGTATGTCGAAAATATGGAAAAATACGTAAGGGGGGGTAGTGTGTCGAAAATGTGGAAAAAAAACAAAGGGGTTAGTATGTCGAAAATATCGAAAAATACGTAAGGGGGGGGTAGTGTGTCGAAAATGTGGAAAAAAAACAAAGGGGTTAGTATGTCGAAAATATCGAAAAATACGTAAGGGGGGGTAGTGTGTCGAAAATGTGGAAAAAAAACAAAGGGGTTAGTATGTCGAAAATATCGAAAAATACGTAAGGGGGGGGGGTAGTGTGTCGAAAAAATGGAAAAAAAACAAAGGGGTTAGTATATCGAAAATATCGAAAAATACGTAAGGGGGGGTAGTGTGTCGAAAATATGGAAAAAAAACAAAGGGGTTAGTAAGTCGAAAATATGGAAAAATACATAAGGGGGGGTAGTGTGTCGAAAATGTGGAAAAAAAACAAAGGGGTGAGTATGTCGAAAATATCGAAAAATACGTAAGGGGGGGGGTAGTGTGTCGAAAAAATGGAAAAAAGACAAAGGGGTTAGTATATCGAAAATATCGAAAAATACGTAAGGGGGGGTAGTGTGTCGAAAATGTTGAAAAAAAACAAAGGGGTTAGTATGTCGAAAATATGGAAAAATACGTAAGGGGGGGTAGTGTGTCGAAAATGTGGAAAAAACTCAAAGGGGTGAGTATGTCGAAAATATCGAAAAATACGTAAGGGGGGGGTAGTGTGTCGAAAATGTGGAAAAAAAACAAAGGGGTTAGTATGTCGAAAATATCGAAAAATACGTAAAGGGGGGTAGTGTGTCGAAAATATGGAAAAAAAACAAAGGGGTTAGTATGTCGAAAATATCGAAAAATACGTAAGGGGGGGTAGTGTGTCGAAAATGTGGAAAAAAAACAAAGGGGTTAGTATGTCGAAAATATCGAAAAATACGTAAGGGGGGGTAGTGTGTCGAAAATGTGGAAAAAAAAAAAGGGGTTAGTATGTCGAAAATATCGAAAAATACGTAAGGGGGGGGGTAGTGTGTCGAAAAAATGGAAAAAAAACAAAGGGGTTAGTATATCGAAAATATCGAAAAATACGTAAGGGGGGGTAGTGTGTCGAAAATGTGGAAAAAAAACAAAGGGGTTAGTATGTCGAAAATATCGAAAAATACGTAAGGGGGGGTAGTGTGTCGAAAATGTTGAAAAAAAACAAAGGGGTTAGTATGTCGAAAATATCGAAAAATACGTAAGGGGGGGTAGTGTGTCGAAAATGTGGAAAAAAAAAAAGGGGTTAGTATGTCGAAAATATCGAAAAATACGTAAGGGGGGGGGTAGTGTGTCGAAAAAATGGAAAAAAAACAAAGGGGTTAGTATATCGAAAATATCGAAAAATACGTAAGGGGGGGTAGTGTGTCGAAAATTTGGAAAAAAAACAAAGGGGTTAGTATGTCGAAAATATCGAAAAATACGTAAGGGGGGGTAGTGTGTCGAAAATGTTGAAAAAAAACAAAGGGGTTAGTATGTCGAAAATATGGAAAAATACGTAAGGGGGGGTAGTGTGTCGAAAATGTGGAAAAAAAACAAAGGGGTTAGTATGTCGAAAATATCGAAAAATACGTAAGGGGGGGTAGTGTGTCGAAAATATGGAAAAAAAACAAAGGGGTTAGTATGTCGAAAATATGGAAAAATACATAAGGGGGGGTAGTGTGTCGAAAAAATGGAAAAAAAACAAAGGGGTTAGTATATCGAAAATATCGAAAAATACGTAAGGGGGCGTAGTGTGTCGAAAATGTGGAAAAAAAACAAAGGGGTTAGTATGTCGAAAATATCGAAAAATACGTAAGGGGGGGTAGTGTGTCGAAAATGTTGAAAAAAAACAAAGGGGTTAGTAATATCGAAAAATACGTAAGGGGGGGTAGTGTGTCGAAAATGTGGAAAAAAAACAAAGGGGTTAGTATGTCGAAAATATCGAAAAATTACGTAAGGGGGGGTAGTGTGTCGAAAATATCGAAAAAAAACAAAGGGTTTAGTATGTCGAAAATATCGAAAAATACATAAGGGGGGGTAGTGTGTCGAAAATGTGGAAAAAAAACAAAGGGGTTAGTATGTCGAAAATATCGAAAAATACGTAAGGGGGGGTAGTGTGTCGAAAATGTGGAAAAAAAACAAAGGGGTTATTATGTCGAAAATATCGAAAAATTACGTAAGGGGGGGTAGTGTGTCGAAAATGTTGAAAAAAAACAAAGGGGTTAGTATGTCGAAAATATCGAAAAATACGTAAGGGGGGGTAGTGTGTCGAAAATTTGGAAAAAAAACAAAGGGGTTAGTATGTCGAAAATATCGAAAAATACGTAAGGGGGGGTAGTGTGTCGAAAATGTTGAAAAAAAACAAAGGGGTTAGTATGTCGAAAATATCGAAAAATACGTAAGGGGGGGTAGTGTGTCGAAAATGTTGAAAAAAAACAAAGGGGTGAGTATGTCGAAAATATCGAAAAATACGTAAGGGGAGGTAGTGTGTCGAAAATGTTGAAAAAAAACAAAGGGGTTAGTATGTCGAAAATATGGAAAAATACGTAAGGGGGGGTAATGTGTCGAAAATATGGAAAAAAAACAAAGGGGTTAGTATGTCGAAAATATGGAAAAATACGTAAGGGGGGGTAGTGTGTCGAAAATGTGGAAAAAAAACAAAGGGGTTAGTATGTCGAAAATATGGAAAAATACATAAGGGGGGGTAGTGTGTCGAAAATGTGGAAAAAAAACAAAGGGGTGAGTATGTCGAAAATATCGAAAAATACGTAAGGGGGGGTAGTGTGTCGAAAATGTTGAAAAAAAACAAAGGGGTTAGTATGTCGAAAATATATAAAAATACGTAAGGGGGGGGGTAGTGTGTCGAAAAAATGGAAAAAAAACAAAGGGGTTAGTATATCGAAGATATCGAAAAATACGTAAGGGGGGGTAGTGTGTCGAAAATGTGGAAAAAAAACAAAGGGGTTAGTATGTCGAAAATATCGAAAAATACGTAAGGGGGGGTAGTGTGTCGAAAATGTGGAAAAAAAAACAAAGGGGTTAGTATGTCGAAAATATCGAAAAATACGTAAGGGGGGGTAGTGTGTCGAAAATGTGGAAAAAAAACCAAAGGGGTTAGTATGTCGAAAATATCGAAAAATACGTAAGGGGGGGGGTAGTGTGTCGAAAAAATGGAAAAAAAACAAAGGGGTTAGTAAGTCGAAAATATGGAAAAATACATAAGGGGGGGTAGTGTGTCGTAAATTTGGAAAAAAAACAAAGGGGTGAGTATGTCGAAAATATCGAAAAATACGTAAGGGGGGGGGTAGTGTGTCGAAAAAATGGAAAAAAGACAAAGGGGTTAGTATATCGAAAATATCGAAAAATACGTAAGGGGGGGTAGTGTGTCGAAAATGTTGAAAAAAAACAAAGGGGTTAGTATGTCGAAAATATGGAAAAATACGTAAGGGGGGGTAGTGTGTCGAAAATGTGGAAAAAACTCAAAGGGGTGAGTATGTCGAAAATATCGAAAAATACGTAAGGGGGGGTAGTGTGTCGAAAATGTGGAAAAAAAACAAAGGGGTTAGTATGTCGAAAATATCGAAAAATACGTAAAGGGGGGTAGTGTGTCGAAAATATGGAAAAAAAACAAAGGGGTTAGTATGTCGAAAATATCGAAAAATACGTAAGGGGGGGTAGTGTGTCGAAAATGTGGAAAAAAAACAAAGGGGTTAGTATGTCGAAAATATCGAAAAATACGTAAGGGGGGGTAGTGTGTCGAAAATGTGGAAAAAAAACAAAGGGGTTAGTATGTCGAAAATATCGAAAAATACGTAAGGGGGGGGGGGTAGTGTGTCGAAAAAATGAAAAAAAAACAAAGGGGTTAGTATATCGAAAATATCGAAAAATACGTAAGGGGGGGGTAGTGTGTCGAAAATTTGGAAAAAAAACAAAGGGGTTAGTATGTCGAAAATATCGAAAAATACGTAAGGGGGGGTAGTGTGTCGAAAATGTTGAAAAAAACCAAAGGGGTTAGTATGTCGAAAATATCGAAAAATACGTAAGGGGGGGTAGTGTGTCGAAAATGTTGAAAAAAAACAAAGGGGTGAGTATGTCGAAAATATCGAAAAATACGTAAGGGGGGGTAGTGTGTCGAAAATGTTGAAAAAAAACAAAGGGGTTAGTATGTCAAAAATATGGAAAAATACGTAAGGGGGGGTAATGTGTCGAAAATATGGAAAAAAAACAAAGGGGTTAGTATGTCGAAAATATGGAAAAATACGTAAGGGGGGGTAGTGTGTCGAAAATGTGGAAAAAAAACAAAGGGGTTAGTATGTCGAAAATATCGAAAAATACGTAAGGGGGGGTAGTGTGTCGAAAATATGGAAAAAAAACAAAGGGGTTAGTATGTCGAAAATATGGAAAAATACATAAGGGGGGGTAGTGTGTCGAAAAAATGGAAAAAAAACAAAGGGGTTAGTATATCGAAAATATCGAAAAATACGTAAGGGGGCGTAGTGTGTCGAAAATGTGGAAAAAAAACAAAGGGGTTAGTATGTCGAAAATATCGAAAAATACGTAAGGGGGGGTAGTGTGTCGAAAATGTTGAAAAAAAACAAAGGGGTTAGTAATATCGAAAAATACGTAAGGGGGGGTAGTGTGTCGAAAATGTGGAAAAAAAACAAAGGGGTTAGTATGTCGAAAATATCGAAAAATACGTAAGGGGGGGTAGTGTGTCGAAAATGTCGAAAAAAAACAAAGGGGTTAGTATGTCGAAAATATCGAAAAATACGTAAGGGGGGGTAGTGTGTCGAAAATGTGGAAAAAAAACAAAGGGGTTATTATGTCGAAAATATCGAAAAATTACGTAAGGGGGGGTAGTGTGTCGAAAATATCGAAAAAAAACAAAGGGTTTAGTATGTCGAAAATATCGAAAAATACATAAGGGGGGGTAGTGTGTCGAAAATGTGGAAAAAAAACAAAGGGGTTAGTATGTCGAAAATATCGAAAAATACGTAAGGGGGGGTAGTGTGTCGAAAATGTGGAAAAAAAACAAAGGGGTTATTATGTCGAAAATATCGAAAAATTACGTAAGGGGGGGTAGTGTGTCGAAAATTTGGAAAAAAAACAAAGGGGTTAGTATGTCGAAAATATCGAAAAATACGTAAGGGGGGGTAGTGTGTCGAAAATGTTGAAAAAAAACAAAGGGGTTAGTATGTCGAAAATATCGAAAAATACGTAAGGGGAGGTAGTGTGTCGAAAATGTTGAAAAAAAACAAAGGGGTTAGTATGTCGAAAATATGGAAAAATACGTAAGGGGGGGTAATGTGTCGAAAATATGGAAAAAAAACAAAGGGGTTAGTATGTCGAAAATATGGAAAAATACGTAAGGGGGGGTAGTGTGTCGAAAATGTGGAAAAAAAACAAAGGGGTGAGTATGTCGAAAATATCGAAAAATACGTAAGGGGGGTAGTGTGTCGAAAATGTTGAAAAAAAACAAAGGGGTTAGTATGTCGAAAATATGGAAAAATACGTAAGGGGGGGGTAGTGTGTCGAAAATGTGGAAAAAACTCAAAGGGGTGAGTATGTCGAAAATATCGAAAAATACGTAAGGGGGGGTAGTGTGTCGAAAATGTGGAAAAAAAACAAAGGGGTTAGTATGTCGAAAATATCGAAAAATACGTAAGGGGGGGTAGTGTGTCGAAAATGTGGAAAAAAAACAAAGGGGTTAGTATGTCGAAAATATCGAAAAATACGTAAGGGGGGGTAGTGTGTCGAAAATGTGGAAAAAAAACAAAGGGGTTAGTATGTCGAAAATATCGAAAAATACGTAAGGGGGGGGGGTAGTGTGTCGAAAAAATGGAAAAAAAACAAAGGGGTTAGTATATCGAAAATATCGAAAAATACGTAAGGGGGGGTAGTGTGTCGAAAATTTGGAAAAAAAACAAAGGGGTTAGTATGTCGAAAATATCGAAAAATACGTAAGGGGGGGGTAGTGTGTCGAAAATGTTGAAAAAAAACAAAGGGGTTAGTATGTCGAAATAATCGAAAAATACGTAAGGGGGGGTAGTGTGTCGAAAATGTTGAAAAAAAACAAAGGGGTTAGTATGTCGAAAATATGGAAAAATACGTAAGGGGGGGTAATGTGTCGAAAATATGGAAAAAAAACAAAGGGGTTAGTATGTCGAAAATATGGAAAAATACGTAAGGGGGGGTAGTGTGTCGAAAATGTGGAAAAAAAACAAAGGGGTTAGTATGTCGAAAATATCGAAAAATACGTAAGGGGGGGGTAGTGTGTCGAAAATATGGAAAAAAAATAAAGGGGTTAGTATGTCGAAAATATGGAAAAATACGTAAGGGGGGGTAGTGTGTCGAAAATGTGGAAAAAAAACAAAGGGGTTAGTATGTCGAAAATATCGAAAAATACGTAAGGGGGGGTAGTGTGTCGAAAATGTGGAAAAAAAACAAAGGGGTTAGTATGTCGAAAATATGGAAAAATACGTAAGGGGGGGTAGTGTGTCGAAAATGTTGAAAAAAAACAAAGGGGTTAGTATGTCGAAAATATCGAAAAATATGTAAGGGGGGGTAGTGTGTCGAAAATGTGGAAAAAACTCAAAGGGGTGAGTATGTCGAAAATATCGAAAAATACGTAAGGGGGGGTATGTGTCGAAAATGTGGAAAAAAAACAAAGGGGTTAGTATGTCGAAAATATCGAAAAATACGTAAGGGGGGGTAGTGTGTCGAAAATGTGGAAAAAAAACAAAGGTGTTAGTATGTCGAAAATATCGAAAAATACGTAAGGGGGGGGTAGTGTGTCGAAAATGTGGAAAAAAAAAAAAAGGGGTTAGTATGTCGAAAATATCGAAAAATACGTAAGGGGGGGTAGTGTGTCGAAAATGTGGAAAAAAAACAAAGGGGTTAGTATGTCGAAAATATCGAAAAATACGTAAGGGGGGGGTAGTGTGTCGAAAATGTGGAAAAAAAAAAAAAGGGGTTAGTATGTCGAAAATATCGAAAAATACGTAAGGGGGGGTAGTGTGTCGAAAATGTGGAAAAAAACAAAGGGGTTAGTATGTCGAAAATATCGAAAAATACGTAAGGGGGGGTAGTGTGTCGAAAATGTGGAAAAAAAACAAAGGTGTTAGTATGTCGAAAATATCGAAAAATACGTAAGGGGGGGTAGTGTGTCGAAAATATCGAAAAAAAACAAAAGGGTTTAGTATGTCGAAAATATCGAAAAATACGTAAGGGGGGGTAGTGTGTCGAAAATGTGGAAAAAAAACAAAGGGGTGAGTATGTCGAAAATATCGAAAAATACGTAAGGGGGGGTAGTGTGTCGAAAATGTTGAAAAAAAACAAAGGGGTTAGTAATATCGAAAAATACGTAAGGGGGGGTAGTGTGTCGAAAATGTGGAAAAAAAACAAAGGTGTTAGTATGTCGAAAATATCGAAAAATACGTAAGGGGGGGGTAGTGTGTCGAAAATGTGGAAAAAAAACAAAGGGGTTGGTATGTCGAAAATATCGAAAAATACGTAAGGGGGGGTAGTGTGTCGAAAATGTCGAAAAAAAACAAAGGGGTTAGTATGTCGAAAATATGGAAAAATACGTAAGGGGGGGTAGTGTGTCGAAAATGTGGAAAAAAAACAAAGGGGTTATTATGTCGAAAATATCGAAAAATTACGTAAGGGGGGGTAGTGTGTCGAAAATATCGAAAAAAAACAAAGGGTTTAGTATGTCGAAAATATCGAAAAATACATAAGGGGGGGTAGTGTGTCGAAAATGTGGAAAAATACGTAAGGGGGGGTAGTGTGTCGAAAATATCGAAAATACGTAAGGGGGGGTAGTGTGTCGAAAATGTGGAAAAAAAACAAAGGGGTTAGTATGTCGAAAATATGGAAAAATACGTAAGGGGGGGTAGTGTGTCGAAAATGTTGAAAAAAAACAAAGGGGTGAGTATGTCGAAAATATCAAAAAATACGTAAGGGGGGGTAGTGTGTCGAAAATGTGGAAAAAAAACAAAGGGGTTAGTATGTCGAAAATATGGAAAAATACGTAAGGGGGGGTAGTGTGTCGAAAATGTTGAAAAAAAACAAAGGGGTTAGTATGTCGAAAATATGGAAAAATACGTAAGGGGGGTAATGTGTCGAAAATATGGAAA